>NC_089755.1:44035120-44047620 GCF_040412425.1 Macrobrachium rosenbergii
ACAGGAGATAAAGCCCATATTAATAAACAATTGAAATCAGTCTATTATTATTAATAAACGATATGAATCTGGTGATAACAGGAAATAAAATGCATATTAATAAATAAACAACTAAAATCAGTCAATTATTGTTAATAACCGATATGAATCCAGAGATAACAGGCGATAAAATGCATATTAATAAATAGAAAACTAAAATAAATCCATCATTGTTAATAAACGATATGAATCCGGAGATAATAGGAGATAAAGCCCATATTAATAAACAATTGAAATCAGTCTATTATTGTTAATAAACGATATGAATCTGGCGATAACAGGAAATAAAATGCATATTAACAAATAAACAACTAAAATCAGTCAATTATTGTTAATAAACGATATGAATCCGGAGATAACAGACTATAAAATGCACATTAAAAAATAAAAATTAAAATAAGTCAATTATCATGACAGGAAATTGATGCATTCTCACGTACCAAGACTTTCGATGACAAATGAAGAAAAATTATACAACAGTAGTAATGCAGTTACAAAATTGATATTAAGAAGGAACCGTGTACCTTCCCTTCGTCAGAAACGGGGGAAATATACAATCATATCCGTAACGTTTCTAAAATTTTGTATTCATTTCTGATTGGCGTGACTGAACAACAAGGCTGTAGCTAAATGCAGGTATCCATGCTTTAGTTTCGATTTAGTGTCGGTTTAAGGTTAATCCGAGCCGAATAATGAACGGGATATGATTAAAGAAGAATTGTACCGATATATTTCCTTGAAGGCAAACAAGAAAAACTTGAAAAATCATTTGCACGAATATTCTCGGCTGCTCTGAACCTTTGTAATTTAAAAGAGATTCATGAGAACACTGACAATAACAAAGGAAATATGAGGATGTAAAACATCACTTGAAAGCGAAAGATGTAACCCTATGGTAATTAGACCAACGACTTTCTTTTCTTCTTTTTAGTTTTGTGCAAAATCAGATTGTTGAGATGGCTATTTGTCTGTCCGTCCGCACTATTTCTGTCCGCCCTCACATCTTAAAAACTACTGAGGCTAGAGGGCTGCAAATCGGTATGTTGATCATCCACCCTCCAATCATCAAACATACCAAATTGCAGGCCTCTAGCCTCAGTAGTTTTTATTTTGTTTAAGGTTAAAGTTAGCCATGATCGTGTGTCTGGCAACGATATAGGTGCCAACAGCATAGGTCAACACCGGGCCCCGGCTGAAAGTTTCATGAGCCGTGGCTGAGAGTTTCATGGGCCGTGGCTGAGAGTTTCATACAGCATTATACGCAGTACAGAAAACTCGATTGCAACGGGGAAACTTCGGCGCATTTTTTACTTTTTTTTAACTTTATTTTTTTTCCTAGCTACTAGAACTTCATACTGACCTTACAAAAGAGGTTCCAAAAATGTAATACAAAATAAAGTTTTTTTTTTTTTTTTTTTTTACCCCAGCTACTAGAACTTCCCACTGATCTTATTCGTGACCGACTGGAGCACTTCCTCCAATTTACAAAGCTTCTACCTCTGACTTCTCTACCACTGTTTACCTTCTCGACGGGGATTGCACCAGTACCAATTAGTCTAATCCACGACCAGCCCTTAGAGTCCTCTATGTCTCTACGTCAAGGTGGCACTATTGTCTTATTTACTACGGCTACCTATATTGAATGGAATGGAATATGAAATTTAGACTGAAGGCCAAGCACTGGGACTATTTACACACAAACACACACACACACATATATATATATATATATATATATATATATATATATATATATATATATATATATATATATATATATATATATATAAGTACATATATATATATGGAATTAAAATTTACGCTCAATTATACAAAGTTAAATCAATTCTAATTATGTATTCCTACAGAACAAGATACCCAAACGTCTACTATCAATGTGCGATGACACTAAAATATATGCGGTAAAACTTCATGATTGTAATTTGTTATATACCGTAAAACTATTTCTAAAACTTTGTATTTGCAATAAAAGCATTCATTGTTCAGAGCATATAAATATCGCGTGTAAATATACTCGTATTTACAGGCACTAATTTGCATGTTGCGTATAATATCAGCATCATGACATTCTAGTCTACAGGATTATTTGAGTAACTCATGATTACAACTTAAATTACATTTTTAAAAATTTACATCTGTAACAAAAGAATTCATTACTCAAAAAACAACAGTGAGTTTATATACACGTGCTGACAGCCATTACTATACATACTGGGTACAATCTCAGTATCATGACGCCTCTGTATTAGTCCTCGTTAGGCGAGTCGGTAGAGTTGTCGCTTAGCACTCGCTAGGCCCCGTCATTTAAAAGCAGTTGGTAGAAGATTAGTGCAATCCTTGTAGAATGCAGCATAATAAATGTACCTTTACTTTATCGTTTTGTGTCCGGCCGGCTAATGAAGAATTAGAGGAATTTATTTCTGGTGATAGAAATTCATTTCTCGCTATAATGTGGTTCGGATTCCACAATAAGCTGTAGGTCCCGCTGCTAGGTAACTAACTGGTTCTTAGCCACGTAAAATAAGTCTAACCCTTCGGGCCAGCCCTAGGAGAGCTGTTAATCGGCTCAGCGGTCTGGTAAAACTAAGGTATACTTACTTCATTTTTGTTATACGTACATTATTCCCGGGACTAAAAATCAGTCTCACTGAACTGGTGTTCAAGAACTTTTATCATCTAGTATCAAACAGCAGTCCCTTGCTACCCTCACGCATCAATCTAACTGGTTAAAGGAATAGAGTTTCATATCAATCCCTTTGCATCCTCGCCCACACGGATATCCTGATTACCAAGTCAATGTTCTATTGAATTCTCCAATCTGAACACCAAGAAATATAACATAACTCAAGATATGATTTTCCCGGCAGAGATTATTGTTCTTACGGCTGATTCCTGGAAGGATGCGAACGGATAGAAGGCGGTTGTTATATTTCCAGCCAAGTCCTGGAATTATAACAGAGAATAGAAGCGGGAAGAGTCCCAGTGGTGAGATCCTCCATCAGAAGCAAGAATGAATGAATAAGAAACCGAGACCGCTGACACTGAACACCAATAATCAGATTCTGCTGATCAAGACAGTACAAACATGAGGAATGATAAGAAGATGAAACATTCAAAAGAATAACAGCACTGGCAAGCGTAAAAAATAATGAAAAATTTAAAATGAAGCTGAGAATAATTAGTGAATCTCGAATTAAGCATATAAAGCGAGAAAAAAAAAAATAAAACGCAATTCAAATGTTAAAAAAAAAAACCGCTCGGATGCTTAATTCAAAGTTCCACTGACACTTTGCTCTCCTCCCAGTGAATTTAAGTACTCATTCCACTCCATCCGAAGTTTCGGAAAGAAACCGAACCTATATACAACTACACACTGTTGCTTAGGATCAAATGTCTCCCAATGAAACCGCACATTCATCACGAAATACTAGTTTCCATCAGCTACCATTAAAAATTAAACAAGTAAAAAATGCGCCAAAAGTTTCTTCGGCGCAATCAAATTTTCTGTACAGCATACAATGCTGTATGAAACTCTCAGCCAAGGCCCATGTAACTCTCAGCCGCGGCCCATGAAACGTTCAGCCACGGCCCGGTTGTGGCATGTGTTGTTGACACCTATAGCGGTGCCAGACGCACGATCATGGCTAACTTTAACCTTAAATAAAATAAAAACTACCGAGGTTAGAGGGCTGCGATTTGGTACATCGATGATTGGAGGGTGGATGATCAACATACCAATTTGCATCCCTCTAGCCTCAGTAGTTTTTAAGATCTGAGGGCGAACAGAAAAGTGCGTACGGACAGACAAATAGCCATCTCAATAGTTTTCCTTTACAGAAAACTAGAAGACTTGTCACCTCGCAAACACCAAGGTGCCTCTCTCTGCTCTATGATTATCATAGTGGTGTACCCAGACTACTAAATCCCATTTTGTATTATCTCAGTGAGCAGGTTCATAGGAGACTAATGAGCAGTAGAAGCAAGATACAGGTTACTGTACAGTCAACACATTGCCCTAGAGACCAAATATATGCACATGTGATCAGTGCCTAATCCCATTCTCTACCAGTGCTAGGACCTGGGGAAACTAGGCACCGGTTGCAGGTAGATGTACTGGCCACCCCGCAAAATCATCTATCCCTAGCTCACAGAGACAGTAACGTCGTATTGCCAGTGAACTTGGGGTTGTAGTGTTGGGAATAAAAGCTCAGTTCGTAATTGGAGTAAGATTTACAGGAAGAGAGAGTTTGAGACGTTAGACAGGACTGAATACACCAAAGGGATTGAATGAAGAGTATAGAATAGAGAGAAATCTACTCATGGGGTGGAGTTGGGGGGTAAGGAGCCAAGAGATACTGGTACTGAAAAGAACCTTTAGTACTGTTAACAGCCTATTATACAGCACAAAAC
Source organism: Macrobrachium rosenbergii (assembly GCF_040412425.1). Taxonomy (NCBI): domain Eukaryota; kingdom Metazoa; phylum Arthropoda; class Malacostraca; order Decapoda; family Palaemonidae; genus Macrobrachium; species Macrobrachium rosenbergii. The sequence continues at coordinate 44,039,591 of NC_089755.1, forward strand.
TTTTAATACTGTAAAACACCGTACTGTACTGTAAAGAACCTTTAGTACTGTTAACAGCCTATTGAACTGCAAAGAGCCTTGAGTACTGTACACACCCTATTATACTGCAAAGAACCTATTGTTATGAAAATTCAGATCTGCAAATAACCTACCATACTGCATCGAACCTCTCTTATTGCAAAGAACAATTTCAGGACTTCAAAGATCCTCTTTGAACTGCAAAGAAACTCGAGCACAACAAAGAACCAGTAGCGACGTCTACAGTGCAGAGCTTCTCTCGGGGCCACAGTTCGGGCTGTGTCATTGTACTCCAGAGAGCTAACGCTCGTTGTCAGTTATTGCCTGAGTCCAAACGGCCATTCCCAAAATAGGCAGCCTAAGCAGAGAGCATACGTTTCCATCCTCGTGAAATGCAGTGGCTGCAAACTATTGCCTTATTTGTCAGTTTCATTGAAAAAGGAACGACTTGGGACCGGCTGCATCACAAGTATACTTCAACGAACGCAGCCCAGAATTAGAAACCCCTAAAATGTAACATACAAATAATAAATTCTTGTCTGATGAAAAACGAACATGAAAAAGACAACATCTCTTTCCTTGTTTTATTCACAACTAATCCTGGAATTAACAGAATTACGTACGGCTTAACAGAAATGTAAATGTTTTATTTATTTATTAATTTTTTTCGCACTGAACTGAAACGCTAATAATAGGATCCCTTACCAACGAACAGATTAAGTTCGCTTAGATACTGATTCTCTCAGATTGCCACTGTGATAGCGCGAGCTATTAGGGCGGGGCAATTCATTCAAATTTGGATGGATTACTTTGGTGTAATCCTGTCGAGTCGAATTGAATGCCTTAATACGGTTCCATGAATTGCAATCAGGGATTAACGAAGAGACAGATCAATTTCAGTCCTGTTAAAAGTCAAAACACAATCTAATTCGATATTACCACCAGTTTTCTTTACAAACCTACATATGTTGGAATTGGAGAAAGATATTACATGGTTTCATATACAAAATATATATATATATATATATATATATATATATATATATATATATATATATATATATATATATATATACTGTATATAAATACGCATTTATACTATATATATTCATATACATATGTATATATACGTATATACTGTATATTTATATACATATATATATATACATACATACATACATACATATATATATATATATGTATATATATATATATATATATATATATATATATATATATACTACTGTATATATAAAACGTTCTCAACGAACGTCAGTCGGAAGCTGATGTTTCAGCAATTAGGTATTACGTTTATTTTAAGTACAGTACATTCCATCAATGCAATACTTTAAAGTGAAAAGATGTAATGAAGGGCAGTAAATGAGATGAGGAAGGCTAATGAGCAGAGGGAGTTTGGGATGAAAGATGCAAATTGAGTTGCACCCTTCAAAGAGCAAGCAGATATGTGTCGGTGGTGCGATTATTTTAAGACTTGTTGAATTTAGGAATTTAGGCTAAAAAGCCAAGCCCTGGGGCAAACTTCAGACATTCAAGAATAAAAATAAGCTAAAACAGGGAACTGGAGTGATTGGACAGACAGATAGACTCAGAAAATAAATGAGATGAAGTACAAGAGTCTAAAGGTGAAAAGAGCTCTTCTTTGGGCGAGTCGGTAGAGCTGTGGCCTAGCGCTCGGTAGGCCCGAGTTCGAGTCTCCGGCCGGCTGATGAAGAGTTAGAGGAATTTATTTCTGGTGATAGAAATTCATTTCTCGCTATAATGTGGTTCGGATTCCACAATAAGCTGTAGGTCCCGTTGCTAAGTAACCAGTTGGTTCTTAGCCACGTAAAATAAGTCTAATCCTTCGGGCCAGCTCTAGGGGAGCTGTTAACCAACTCAGTGGTCTGGCAAAACTAAGGTATACTTTTTTTTAAAGGTGAAAATGGGAAGAGAACCCTACAGTTGCACTACGAAGTAACAGTCAGAGAGGTTGGCCAGAAAGAATAAATAAAGGAAGTGGGACTGGAGTTCAAGTAAAAGGCTAAACAGCGGACGTAGCTAGGGGCCGTAGAGACGCTGCAAACACCCCTTAGAAATACCTACAGTGCACTACATGAGGCCCACTGATGGAACTACCCTTGAACAGGGTTATCTAAATGAAGCAAGTGAAATCATGGGAGGGTTCGTGTGTGTAACTGCTAAAGACCGAAGTATTTTGGGGATTAGTACAAGTAAGACGACGTGAGTGGCTGACCAGGGTGTGTAAGGTATTTCTGGAAGAGGGAATATTCCAGAGAAATAAGCGTAAGCAATAACTGTGCCACTGTGTAAGGGAAAGGTGAAAAAGTTGAGTGCAAAATTCAAGGTGCATAATGTTTTAAGGGCACCGGGAAAAGTGTTTGATAGGAGTTTGATTGAAAATGACAAGTAATCAATTATGAGGATGGCGGTGCATGAGCTCAGAAAACAAAGAGCGTTTGTAAGTCATGGGTTTATTATGAAACTTATGAGAGAGGCTTGAGAATACGTGTCAAAGCTGGATGTAATATACATGGACAGAAGAAAGTTGATAATAAAATGATTGACAAAGCAATGTGCAGATGCTGTCGGTAAAGTATCACGCAGAAGGAATTTTTCTTGAGATTGATTTGAATTATGTCATGATGAAAGTGAAGGTTTTGTAAGAAATATAAACGTGAGAGTGACTAGTTTGTTGTGAAAGCTGATCTGAGACAAAATATTTCCATTATTTATAACACTGATCCATTGATTTTGTAACATTTAATTCTACAAAAAAATAAATAAATAAATAAAAACTAAGAACATATGCGATATCTACTGGTGCGTAGTTTCCGTGAGTCAATCAATTACGTAGGAGGCACTGAAAATTTACCTAATTATGGACATCATAAAAATGTTCCCAATTATAGACAGGACAAAAATCAACCTAATTATAGACCGTAAAAACCATAGCGCTTCCCAGGTTCGATGTACAGTAGGCTTCATTTTTTAAGTGATTTGATATATATATATCAGTGGTTAGCGTCTTCTTACATAAAAATGCAAGGGGTAACACCTATTTATACATAAGCTACTGTAAATATAATACCTATTATATATAGGCTAACCTAATATAAGATATAGCTACTTCCTCTTCAATTTAGAAGCAAAAAAAAAAGGAATAGCCATCACGCAAACACGCGCACCTACACACATACATACAGACACACACACACACACATATATATCTATATATCTATATACATATATACATTTTTATATATATATATATATATATATATATATATATATATATATATACACATTTATATATATATAATATATAATATATATATATATATATATATATATATATATACACATTTATACATATTATATAAGTATACAGAAATATAATATATATACAACATATAAACACACAAATATACATATACATAATTTGATATACGGATATAATATCTATAAACCTTCTTTAATGAAATAATAATATTCTTCACTAAAACGGAATGAGCTGCTGTCGTTCCATGAACTGCAAAAAGGGCACAGTATTTTCAAGTTCTAGACTCATTCATTTTTTACTTTGACCTTTCAATTCGATAACGCTGGTCATAAATACGTAATTAGTGTTTTGCATTCATCGTGCCTCGGGAAAATCAAAGGACAAACTTAATAATGATCCTTTAGCGATGGCTGAGTCATTGTACTTCAAAGTCCTGGAAACTACAGAGTTCGATAATTGGGAAATAGTGAGAGGAAATAACTGAGGAAATGGACAAAGCTTCATCTTTAGATCGAAAAGAGAGACATAATGTGAGCTACAAACGGATACATAAAAAAAAAAACTTTTTGTTTCATGTATTTGACAGGGTTGTCCTCGAATCTGTAAGTAGAGAGAGAGAGAGAGAAATTCTTTTTGGTTTTATGTATTTGACACGACTATCCTCGAATCTTTACGTAAAAAAAAAAAAAAACTTGGTTTCACGAATTTGACAGGACTGTCTTCGAAGCTGAGCGTATAAAAAAGAAGCCTTTTTCGATTCGTGCATCTGACAAGATTGTCCTCCAATCTGTATACGAGAAAAAAAAACCTCTTTGGTTTGATGTATTTGACAAGACTGCCCTAGAACATGTGCGTAAAGAGAAAATTTTTGGTTTCATGCAATTGACAGGATTGTCCTCGAATCTGTACGTGAAAAAACCTTTTTGGTTTCATGTATAGCCTATGACAGGACTATCCTCGAATCTGTACGTGAAAAACACTTTTTGATTTCATGTATTTTACAGGACTGTCCTCGAATCTGTACGTGAGAAAAACTCTTTTTGGTTTCATATATTTAACAGGACTATCCTCGAATCTGTACGTAAAAAATAACTCTTTTTGGTTCCATGTATTTGACAGGACTGGACTCGAATCTGTACGCAAAAAAGGGAAAACTTTTCGTTCCGTGTATGTGACAGAACTGTCCTCGAATCTGTACGTAAGAAAAAACTTTTTGATTTCATGTACGTGACAGGACTCTTCTCCAATCTGTACGTAAGAAAAAAAGCTTTTTGATTTCATGTATTTGACAGGACTGTCCTCGAATCTGTACATAAGAAAAAATTTTTCCGTTTCACGTATCTGACAGGACTGTCCTCGAATCTGTACGTGAAAAAACTCTTTTTCGCTTCATGTATTTGATAGGACTGTCCTCGATCCTGTACGTGAAAAAACCCCTTTTGGTTTCATGTATTTGACAGGACTGTCCTCGATTCTGTACGTGGAAAAAAAAACCTTTTGGTTCCATGTATTTGACAGGACTGTCCTCGAATCTGTACGTAAAAAAAAAAAATTTTTGGTTCCATGTATTTGACAGGACTGTCCTTGAACCTGTACGTGAAAAAAACTCTTTTTGGTTTCATGTATCTGACAGGAATGTCCTCGAATCTTTACGTAAAAAAAACTCTTTTTGGTTTTATGCATTTGACAAGACTGTCCTTGAATCTGCATGTGAAAAAAAATTTCTGGTTTCATGTATTTGACAGGACTGTCCTTGAGCCTGTACGTGAAAAAAACTCTTTTTGGTTTCATGTATTTGACAGGACTGTCCTTGAACCTGTACGTGAAAAAACTTTTTTTGGTTTCATGTATTTGACAGGACAGTCCTTAATCTGTATGCGAAAAAAGCCTTTTTGGTTTCATGTATTTGACAGGACTGTCCTCGAATCTGTACGTGAAAAAAAAAAAAACTTTTGGGTTACATGTAATTGACAGGACTGTCCTCGAATCCGCAGTTTGAAATTGAATTTCGTAAAAAGCTTGACTTTCACGAAGACCAGAAAATATAATTTTGAGCAGCTTCAGCTGAAAACCAGGCTGGGCGATCTGGCTAACAGAGACTCATTACGTCAATCTTAATGCCAAGTTTGCTGTTGTAAATGAATATTCCGGAATGGAATTAAACTTGCACGGTTAGCCTCATTTGCATAAATAAACTCTTCCTTGGGGAAAGGGAGAAACCGTAAAAGACGAGAGCCCTCAAAAAGGTCAGGTATTTCATCATTATAATATATTATCATTGCAACTATGAGATAACATTAACGCAGATAGAAATGCTTAAGAAACTTCCTAGAAGCTGAATATATTTTGAGACCTTTAATATATAGAGATGATTTAATGTTTGGTCGTTCATGAAGAGGTCAATAAACAAGTATCACAATTACTGGAAGATCTGGATTTTTAGTTTTCTTTATAAGAAAACTATTGCGCCGACTTTGTCTGTCCGTCCGCACTTTTCTGTCCGCCCTCAGATCTTAAAAACTACAGAGGCTGGAGGGCTGCAATTTGGTATGTTGATCATCCACCCTCCAATCATCAAACATACATACCAAATTGCAGCCCTCTAGCCTCAGTAGCTTTTATTTTATTTATGGTTAAAGTTAGTCATAATCGTGCTTCTGGCAACGACATAGGATAGGCCACCACCGGCCCGTGATTAAATTGTCATGGGCTGCGGCTCATACAGCATTATACCGAGACCACCGAAAGATAGATGTATTTTCGATGGCCTTGATTATACGCTGTAGCGGCTGCGCAGAAAACTCGATTGCGCTGAAGAAACTTCTGTGAATTTTTAATATAAAAACCTAATCAAAAAGAGCTATTAGCTTAAATAAGAATTGTTCTTTTTTAATGGGTCTACTCAAAGAGGTTTTTGAAAAGGATATTATGGAATTTCTCGCAGTCTGCAGTTTATGGCAAGATTATTCTGTTTTATGACAAGATTATTCCTGCTTAAGACAAGATTATTCCGGTTTATGAAAAGATTATTCCAGTTTATGACAGGCTTATTCCGGTCTTTGACAAGATTATTCCGGTTTATGACAAGATTATTCCAGTTTATGTAAAGATTATTCCAGTTTATGTAAAGATTATTACAGTTTATGACAAGGTTATTCCAGTTCATGACAATATTATTCTGGTTCATGACAAAATTATTCCGGTTTATGAAAAGATTATTCCATTCTATGACAAAGTTATTCCAGTTTATGAAAAGATTATTCCAGTTTGTGACAAGATTATTCCAGTTTATGACAAGATTATTCTGGTTTAAGAAAAGATTATTCCTGTTTACAACAGGATTATTCCGGTTTATGAAAAGATTATTCCAGTTTATGACAAGATTATTCTGGTTTATGACAAGATTATTCCGGTTTATTATAAGATTATTCCGGTTTATGACAAGCTTATTCCGGTTTATGACAAGCTTATTCTGGTTTATGACAGGGTTATTCCACTTTATGACAAGATTATTCCGGTTTATGGCAAGATTATTCCACTTTTTGACAAGATTATTCCGGTTTATGACAAGATTATTCCGTTTTATGACATGAGTATTCCGTTTTATGACAAGATTATTCCACTTTATGACAAGATTATTCCACTTTATGACAAGATTATTCTGGTTTATGACAAGAGTATTCCGTTTTATGACAAGATTGTTCCGGGTTATGACAAGATTATTCCGGGTTATGACAAGATTATTCCACTTTATGACAAGATTATTCCATTTTATGACAAGATTATTCCATTTTATGACAAGATTATTTCGTTTTATCACAAAATTATTCCAGTTTATGACAAGAATATTCCAGTTTATGACAAGCTTATTCCAGTTTATGACAAGTTTAATCCTGTTTATGACAAGTTTATTCCGGTTTATGACTAGGCTATTTTCACCCTTCCACAATTCCGGCTCATTATTTATGTCAATTTTTTCCAGAAAAAAGGAATCGACGGACGGCCAAGATATTTTCATGTCTAAAAAAACGTAATCTGGAAAAAAACACGTATTTGGTGCTGGAATTATTTAAGATCTAACAGAACAAAGTAAATTATATGACAATAATCTATACCCTCTTGACATTTGGTCATCCCGATAGTTTACAGTCTATCTATCTATCTATCCATATTATATTACATTATATATATATATATATATATATATATATATATATATATATATATATATATATATATATATATACAGTATATCACACATTACCACAAGTGAAAAATAAGAGACTCTCTTATTTTTCACATAATGGTAATGTGATAAATAATCACGTACATAAGTGACTGTAGTCATATGTGTATGTATATATATATATATATATATATATATATATATATATATATATATATATATATATATATATATATATATATATATATACATAATATATATATATATATATATATATATATAATGTGTGTGTATATATATATGCATACCACATATATATAATATATATATTTAATATATTTATAAATATATATATGTATATATATACATATATATATATATATATATATATATATATATATATATATATATATATATATATATATAAATAAACTTTAAACTATAAATGTCGTTTAATATCCAATTCGCCTTGCCTCGGGAAATAATACCGACGGGGAATTATAACAGATTGATAAGTGGTTCATC
>NC_089755.1:44050120-44090120 GCF_040412425.1 Macrobrachium rosenbergii
TTCGGCCCCAATCCCCTTTCATTCATTTTTCTGTACCTCCGTTCATAGTCGCTTTCTTCCAGCTTACTTTTCATCCTCTCCTAACAATTGGTTCATAGTGCGACTGCTAGGTTAGCCTCCAGCTACACCTCAAAACTTTTCACTCCCAATTTCCCTTTCAGCGCTGAATGACCTGATAGATCCCAGCGCTTGGCCTTTGGCCTGAATCTTATATTCCATTTCATTCCGCTAAGAGTCTGCGACGTTTATTTGTTTTCTGCCTTTACCGAAGGGACGCTGCAAAGAACCTCGAGTAATGCATACACTGCACCGTAGGCTATAGCTGTCAAACAAAACGATAAAGTAAAGGTACAGATTATGCTGCATTCTACAAGGATTGCACTAATCTTCTACCAACTTCTTTTAAATGACGGATCTTTGTAACCTTATTTTTTTTTTATGATTTTTTTCATATTCGATGAAATTATCGTTTCATAACTGGGATGAAATATGGGACGCGACCGTTCATTTTACAAAAGCTTGATGCAATCTTTTCAAGTAATCCAGACACAAGGCAATAATAATAATAATAATAATAATAATAATAATAATAATAATAATAATAATAATAATAATAATAAGATATAATAAAATTTAGAGGCAAGTAACTATTGCTTATTTATGAAAATTCAGCTGCTAAGCGAAGCACTGGCTCGCTTTCAGCCATTCAGGGCTTCATATATTGAAAAGGAGGGGTTAGAGTGGTTGGACAGCCAGCTGGAAAGAATGAAGCGGGAATGGGGTAATGTAAAAGGCTAAAAATCAGCTAGGAGTCGAAGGGGCATTGCAAACAACCTTTAATAATGCCTGCAGTGCACCATGTGAGGTGAATTGACGGCATTACAGAGACAGAACTTAAACGCGCTCAGTGGCAAAATAGGTTTTTCTTTTACGGCGTGAAGCCATTACCACTTAAAATTGTACTTTATTTACGCCTTGCGTGAAGCACCAAGGCTTTATAATCAGCATACTACCGAAAATCATTAAATCCAATGCATAGGATTTATAAGCATCTGGCACTATGCACACTGGAATTTCATACACATCTTACAACATAAAGCTTGAAGCAAGACTTTGACTTGAAGAGCATTTTGCAAAGAAAAATCACTAGAACGAAGACAACAGCTTTATATACTCTTTTTGGCGTAAGGTTACTAGAGCCAAAAATAGGTGCATAGTCGTGTTACTGCTCTGTGTAAAACTTTGGCTGAAGAACCGTGGAAAAAGTTCACGAGTTTGAAATCTGAAACTCTACTTGCGCCTCAGCTTTCGTACCCGTCGGTTGTTCCAAAAATAAAATGAAACAGCGACCGTCTTATGGCGGAACGATTTCATTGAAATTGTTATACAGTAAGAAGATACGGTTGTAAGACTGACACTCTGTGGAAAGAGAGTTCTCTCTGATACCAATCTTTGCTTCCGGTAATGACCTCTAGACCACAGATTATGGCAAAAGAAAAAATAGGTGCGAACTCTGAGAAGGAAATGGAGCTTAGGGGTGTTATCACGAGAACAAAGGTTCAGTGTAATGATGCAGTGGTTTTTGCACAGAGAATAGATTCAGAACAAAATCAAGTTGGATAGATTTTGTTTGTTCCCATAAGATGTTTCTCCTAAGACTGGAATTTGAATACAAAATTTAAGCCAAGGGCCAATCACTGGGATCTATGAGGTCATTCAGCCTTCAAGATAAGGTCCAAACAATTGTTAGGAGAGGGTGGAAACTAAGATGGAAGAAAGAAAATATAAACCGGGGTACAGTATGAGGAATGAACGGGGTCGCAGCTAGGGGCCTAAGGGACGCCGCAAAGAATCTTAAGTAAAGCCTGCAATCTTGAAGAGCCATTTACATAAGGAGACCTTTGTGGGGGGGGATTAACGTATGGGATAAATCAGCCTGAGCAGAAGATCTGTTGTCATGGAAACCATGGCACATATTAAAAACGACTGGAATTTCCGGCGTTCTCAAAATTTCGCAACTGGCTAGATGGTTGTGGTATTTCTTTGTTTATGTTTGGACGAGCAAATAATATGCATCTATTGATGCATATTTCCTTCCCATATTATTGTTATTATTATTATTATTAATATTATTATTATTAGGGAGGAGTCCTTCTATACGGGCAGTAGCATTGAAAATAATAGCTGTTTCCACGGCATTTTAGCTGTATAGAATCTTCTCTATTTGTCTTACAATCTTCTCTTCATCAGCGTGTAGCTGTTATATACCAGCTAGGCCTACACGCTGATGAAAAGAAGATTGTAAGACGAATAGAGAAGACTCTTTACAAATTAAACGCCGTGGAGACAGATATTATTATTATTATTATTATTATTATTATTATTATTATTATTATTATTATTATTAATTACATGAGCACCAAGAGTCTGAAGTTGGAGAATCCTCTTATTCTCATAAAACGCTTCAACTCTTAAGAAGTTCGGAGAGGTGAAAAATCTCGAGTTGACATTTGAGGGAGGATAAACTGCAGGTTATATAACAGAACTGCTCCCTTAACTCTGTAGAAACTATGGAATGGAATATGGAATTCAGGCCAAAGACCAAGAGCTGGGATCTATGAGGTCATTCAGGGCTGAAAGAGAGATTGGCAGTCAGAAGGTTTGAATGATGTAACAGGAGGAAAACCTCGCATTTGCACTTTGAAACAATTGTTAAAGAAGGTGGGAAGTCAGATGGAAGGAAGAGAATATGAACGGAGGTACAGTAAAGAGGATGAAAGAGGTTGCAGCTAGGGGCCGAAGGGACGCTGCAAAGACTCTTAAAGTAATGCCTACATTGTACCACGTGAGGTGCACTGACGACACTAACCCCCTTACGGAGCTTTAGACACAAGGTTAATCTGCTAATACACCATATCGGCTCCTTTCCTACGTAAGAATAATTGACAGAAACGTATATTTTAATAACTGCTTCGCCTGTACGATATTCTCGACTCGAAGTGACCCTCTCGCAGGAATAATTAAGTTTGAGGGAAAACACAACTGTAAAGGACTAGTGTCGAGGACGAGCAAGGCTGGCCCTCGAGAGTGTCACCCTCGAGTAGTTCGATTTCGGGATTACATCCCTCGAGCCCTTGTTACTCTCTTCTCTCTCTCTCTCCCCACCTGCCATCTCTCTCACCCCTCTTTCTCTCTCTCTCTCTCTCTCTCCCACCTCTCTCTCCCCTTTCTCAATCTCTCTCTCTCATCCCCTTTCTCTCTCTCTAACCCCCTAAGCCCTTCGTTGGCTGAGTCGGTTGAGCTTCAGACTGTCGCTCGATGGGCCGGAGTTCAATTCCACTGGCCGGCTGATGAAGAGTTAGAGCAATTTATTTCTGGTGATAGACATTCATTTCTCGCTATAATGTGGTTCGGATTCCACAATAAGCTGTAGGTCCCGTTGCTAAGTAACCAATTGGTTCTTAGCCACGTAAAATAAGTCTAATCCTTCGGGCCAGCCCTAAGAGAGCTGTTAATCAGCTCAGTGGTCTGGTAAAACTAAGGTATACTTAACATCTCTAACCCCCTCTCTCCCCACCTCTCTCTCTCTCCCCCTTTCTCAATCTCTCTCTCTCTCTCTCTCTCGCCCCTCTCTCTCTCTCTCTAACCCCCTCTCCCCACCTCTCTCTCTCTCTCCCCCCCCCTTGCAATCTTTCTCTTTCTCAATCTTCTCTCCCCTCTTTGTCCATCCCTCTCTCAATCTTCTCTCCCTCATCTCTGTCTATCTCTCTCTCAATCTTCTCTCCTCTCTCTCTCTCTTTCTCTTTCTCTCGCTGGCGTATGTACGCACGCATTCCGCCCTTCTAATTACGCCTCTTAAATGACTTGACCCGGAGGCATAAACAGACCTTTCGCGACTTAATAGTCCCATTAACTTTCTCCTTTACGCTTTCCCTTCCTTTTTCCTCTCTCTCTCTGTAATAGTAACCAATCGATGACTGCTACGACAGTCTTCTTCCTCCCATGAAATGCACAATTTCAATTTACAGAGTAGGCCTATATGAGTTAATGTGGGCAGAAGACAATCTATGTGTATGTATGTATATATATATACATAAATATATATATATATATATATATATATATATATATATATATATTTATATATGTACACACGCACACACACACACACACACACACACATATATATATATATATATATATATATATATATATATATATATATATATATATATATATATATATATATAAGAAACTCCAGGACGAGGGGAAATGAAGAAGGAACAAGAGTGAACAGAGTTTTTCAAAGGTGGACACACACACACACACACACACACACACACACACACACACACACACACAGAGAGAGAGAGAGAGAGAGAGAGAGAGAGAGAGAGAGAGAGAGAGAACAAACCCATGGACCAGACATATCCAAGTGTATTAGGATACTGTTCATGAGCATAGCAACAAGACATTTGGAATGAGAATGGAAACCTGAGAACAAATAACTGATATCATGAGACTGGAAATAATGAAAACCAAAGACTGCAGAATAACATATATATATATATATATATATATATATATATATATATATATATATATATATATATATATATATTTCAATGTTTTAAATATGGAACTATCCTTCATAACTCATCAGAAGGTCAGTGGATTCCTTTTTTTTTGTTTTTTATTAAGGCGCGGTCTTAGAAAAAGGGCGAAGGTGAAGACAAAGAAGAAGAAGAAGAAGAAGAATGGGCTTTAGGCACATTGCAATGAAAGTGTAAGTAATGAATATTATACGAACAACTTGAAGAACAGAAAACGGGTTGGTGTTTCATAACTTCACGAGGTCAGCACTGTGAATTTTGCAAGTTGTCTCTCGAATGGAAAGAATTAAACATTTAAATAAAACATCACAGCTGGAGTTCGAACAGGTGCAAAAAACAATAACACCCTTTTGCTTTAGAGTCTTACGGGCTGCTCCAGGAGCAGGATTCCATGCTGGCATACGGCCCTTCGTATAAAATGACAATTTTCTTCAAGACGAAAGCAATGAAATCTAATGTTAAGTCGTGAGAAACACTGCGTCATGAAACGCCCAACAAATAACGAGGAACCTTAACAACCGAATTTCAAAGCATTGTGAATGTGAATGTTGTAATTCCGTGTGATTTCACGAACGCCAGAACTGCAGACGTGAGCAAGGCGAATATGTACCGGAGAACTGACAAGCTTCAAAAGTAACCCAGGTCATGAGCTAAGGGAGTGTATAGCCTAGTGCTATTCAGAGCACCTGTTTACACTGTAATACACCGCACCTTCAGGCAACATGGCGTGTGTGAAATATAGAGGAGCGGTTGGAGACGGAGGAGCGAGAATCAAAAATACAACAGATCACGGAGAACGGCTGCAGGCTGGTCTTGAATATTCAGTCGGTGAGAAACAACACCACTGGAATATGGGAATTAGTATTGAGCATTCAGAAACGCATTTTTCCCCAACGGAAAATAATGCTACAGGTAAGGAAAAGTGAATGAACTGATCAAGAGAACAACACTAAAATTTATAAGGGATCTTTTATTGGAATCAACGGAATGGAAATGAAATATAAAATTCAGGCCAAAGGTGATGAAGGGGAAATTGAGAGTAAAGAGTTTTAAAGCTGTAGTAGGCGGAAAATCCCGCAGTTACACCATGAAACAATTATTAGGCGAGGTTGGAAAGTAAGATGGAAGAGACTATGAACAAAGGTTCAGTAAAAGTCTTTTGGAATAAAGAACATTGCGTGTGTACGTAAAAAGCTGAATGCAGTCCAGTATTTGCAGACAGAATCCAGATGCCCCAAGAATTCCCATATAAGAAAAAATAAGGATAACTCACAAGAAAATATGGCGTATGAAAGAACCATTGCTGACTAGGAGTTTTAAAAAACGTATAAACTACAAACTTATATCATATACGGTAATAAGTGGTTTGCCAGCTGAACCCAGTGAAGGTCGACAGGAAAGCTTCTAAACTACAATAGGAAAATTAACTGAATAAAAATGGTCCTCCAGCAGTGCTAGTCGTACTGTATAGTACTATTGTACAAAACAGTACGTATACAGTTTCGTGTAACGTATGTACTGCTATAGTAGTACTTACATAAGACTAAAGTTTCCATGGGCGAAGTAAGCAAATATCAGCCTCTAGACCCAGTTTCAGGGAATATGGCTATCGCTAAAAGCCGTATATTATTAAAATTTCATCAAGCAGGAGAATAAACACGCAGAAAATCTGAGAGAGAGAGAGAGAGAGAGAGAGAGAGAGAGAGAGAGAGAGAGAGAGAGAGAGAGAGAGAGGATAAAATGTACTAGTAAGAAGGTAAGTTGTATTGCGAATGGAAAAAAAATCTTATAAAAGATATACATGAATTCGGTTTGATTAGTGTTAATATTGTGCAATTTTCTTGAGTGGTTAGAAAAATTCAATATTTTATAACTAATGAAATTTCTCCACTAAACTGAAAAGTTCACTATATAGTTCTTCTACAAGCCCCTATGTAATCTTTAAGCTTTCAAGACCACAAATAAGAATGGAAAGATATATAAATAAAATAAATAAATAGTATAAGTCAGAGATGAGACAAATACGAATGAAAAATTCAATCTGGGTTAGACGAAAGTATACCTCGAGACCGAGCTCTAAATATAGACGAAGAACTAGTTCGGGGGAAAAAATATATATATAAAAACCTAAGTAAGGACTCAGTAACTTCGGGAGAACTCGATCCTTGATTAACCTTAACGAAGAGAGAGATCAGATTCCTCGCGTAAATTCCCACCAATCACTGTCGACGAAAGAGTCGATAAGCATCGGCCCTTCATTGAGAAGGGTGCGCTAGGCTACTCTTCTAGTCTCGGTTTCATCACGGTCAGTTTCAGCCGGTAATTGGTGTCACAAATAATTGTATTAATTTATCCACCCGAATCTCTCTCTTTTATCTATCAATACTTTTGCCTATGTAGGGTGCTATCATATAGGTCGAAACACCGGTTTTCACCGAATTTTTCAGTGTGAGGTTGCTAACTTCTCACCAGTCTGGTGAGAGTCATAACATTTCCTTAACCGTCGGGTACCTGATTTTATGCCTGTTTGAAAAGGGGCAAAATGTATTTTAACGATCCTAACAAAACTACTCTTTCTTTTTGCCCAACCACCCTCAACAGAGCCTGTAATCCATTCAGTCTCAAGTTTCTTCTTAGGCCGAGTAGGCTACGACAAAGACACCAAGTTACCATACGTTTCATACTTTCAATTCCTTTAAACTCTTGCAAATGAACGGTTTGCTTGAACATTTCAATTAATTTATCTACTGAGTTTCAATGCAATCGGCAATGCTGCCATTTATTTTTCGTTCCCTCTCACATTTTCTGAACCCTCCCCATCCACAAAACAGACGATCATGCAAGTATAACTACCATGAGGAAGTGATGTGACTTTAAATCTGAGCGATCTATTTTGGCCAATCACAGAACAGGACAAGCTTGCCACCGTCTTCCCTACTATTGCCTATATGGAACTAGTTCTGATTTCTGAGCGTTCAGTGATATTCTTGATATGGTGGGATAATGTGCTTCTTGTTACTTTACGTATGGTCGTGGTATTACCATTTTCCACAAGAACGATAATGCTACCTAAGCAATTTTACTCAGTGTTGCCTAAGAACACGAAGTGTTTTCACTACTCCCCCTTGACACAACTAGGTTACCGGCAGCACTACTACTGTATATCCTCACTAATGTTGGTAGTTAGGCCTAACTTCCCCTTCTCCCCGCCCCCAATAACTACATTAGGAATCCTGTTTTGATTATGATGACAACAATCCTCAGCCTACCACTTCAAAGGGATAAGGTAAGACAACCCAATTCTTCCGGACCACCTAAGTTAGGTTAGAGTAGGAATGTTGGTGTGATTCACGCCCCTCTGGCTCAGGTTTGGTTGGTGTTGGGGTCCAAGGGAGCTTTCAGTCAGGTTAGGACCATGCGTCCAGGATTAATTTAGGATAGGGACTATCCTAAGACTGTGTTTTACCTTACCCTGTCATGGGTGAAAATTAACATATAACTGGGCAGACTGGCCTAGGGTTCGCAGTACATAGGATGAACACATCTAAGACAAAAAGGTAATAAGGAAAAAGTAATTAAACGAACATGTTCCCCCAAATTAAATGACACCTACATCACCTTCTGGCTTTAGCCTAGATACCCTGAAAACAGGACTAAAACATGCTGTATTCAGAATGGGAAAAAGTTGCACGCCAATTGTGTCTCAAGAGTTACAGATAATGTATTAAAATGCATCAACCACCACTAAAAATGACTTACACAGGGTATCCTAAAAGCTTGGAAACAATGGGGATTTTAATATTTCAATATCTATTTTAAGAATGTAATTAATATTGGGGATATGTACTTGTTAATGGGAATTTCTGAATGAATGAGGGTAAGTTCTCGATCCCAACACACTGTAGAATTAGTCTTTAACTGAGTAAGCTGGCCTTATGCCAGCAATTTTCCTCATGGGCGCAGACCATTGAACAAAATCCGTACGAACAAGGTAAAGCGGACGAGACAACTAAGTGTCAAGATGAACAAGTTGAACATGTAATGTAGATGACAATATTCCCCTTAGTTCCATACTTTCTGGACACCCAGTATAGCATAACTAAGAAACAAGCAGCGGGAACACTCACCGTCAGGTAATTCTAGACTTATCTTCGATTGAATACCGTGTAAAAAGACTTAATGATCTGCATCGTCGACTTTTACAATGGAGTAATTTCTTCTATAATTGCTGATATAAGTTTCTGGGCGTATATTTGATTTTGTAATATATATACTTTGTGGTGTAGTTTAACGCAGGTATTGGAAGCTTCTATTCATTGTATTGGTCTAATGGAGCAAGTCGAATATATTGTTTATTGTTCTGTCAGTTTCCATGATTAAAGTAAGTACTCCAAGCTTCAAATGTCTAATTTTTTAATGTTTTAATGTGTTGGTATTTGAAACACCAGCTGCCCAATTCGCTGCCAAGGGCGAGTGAAAGGGATAAGCCTATGAGGCTTTTAGTGCCGTGACTGTTCCTATCGTCAATTGTCACGGTCAAAAAGTCTTGGCATAGTTACTGACTTTCCTCTTGGTATAGCAAATGAAGTCAGTAAGTTGGAAGGCAATGGGATTTGCACCGTTGGAGACAAAGCATTCCAAAATGCTGTTCTTCAGTTGTTCATGTCTGGAGACATAACCCCTCAGTTAAGGTCGGCCCTATTCAGTTGCGGTTTCCTTGAAAAAGTTACATTATTATTTTCTTCTTCCATAGGTTAATTTTTTTTTCATTATTGCACTCGCTGTTATCCATATTAAATCCTCGCACCGAAAATCACAGTCGGAGCATTCGACACACACACCATACCTCTCTCACGGTAATACATAAACTGGGCAATATTAATGTCGTCGTGTGGTATATATAAAGGGCGGTTTGGTGTTCGTTAAAGAAACCGGCCATACGCAGAATTTCCTTCACTCTCCCATATTATATGATATAATAAAAGAATAATAGTTTATGGGATGCTTGGATACTAAATTAATTAAACGTATAGGTTGATAGAGAGAGGTAAGAGTTCCCCAAAACAATCATGTCAGGTGTTTTGCTGACCGATTTTAATCGGCCGAGTTGTGCAAAGTGACACGGTGATATATGCTTTTAAAACCAAGATGTATGCATTAGACCTAGACTACCCATTCGGATGCTGTAATTAGTGAATATTTTTTTACATTGTTGATAATTTCTCTAAATAAATCTCACTTTCGTCAATATCATACTTATGTAGAAATATTGGTTTCTGACATGAGCTCGATTCACTGTTAACTTCAACGTAAATTGGAAGGGGGTCGCGAACGTTATTTCTGGAGGGAAGGAGATTCAGACATACCAACTGTTTATAGATAAATTTTTGAATTATCAGTCAGAAATGACTGTTCGGGAGATCACGTTTTAAGTTTGCATTACTGTTGTTATCGTTCATTTCGGAATGTTTCGTTTGATATATAGGTAAAATAACTCAATTGGCGAAATTTCTCGCAGCAAAAGTTTATGTTTAATTGTATACTTAGTTTATCCTCTATATTTGCCGCGTATTATACCAGTGTTCCCTGTGCTAAGAATTATGGAAAATGTACCCCTGAACGAAAGTCAGTGGAAAGAAAGACAGTGGAAACGTGATATATTTTTTTTGGGGGGAGTACTTTTGTTTCTTTTGAATGTTCGATGGATAACGAGATAATTTTTTATGTGAAACGTGTGAGTGCGATTTAATGCTGTTGTATATGAGGAACAACTGGTATTTAATGATGATGACCACATTATTTTTATTGCGTTGTATATGTAGTGTTTACTGATGTATATGTGCAGTGTTTGAATATCTCTCCACACACACACACACACACACACACACAAAGAAATTTCACCCACCTGTAATTCTTCCTCTCAGTCACTGCTCCTAGAATAATCTTCTTAAAGCGATTCTCAGTATGCTTAACTTTTTCCTTTACATTTTATGACTAACGTGATATCCATAGGTTCTTATAACTCTCCAGCGTACATTGAACTAATTAATTTCTCGCTAATTAAGTCCGTTAATTCCATTCCGACGACAAATTCTTGACTAATTTAAGCCCCTTTGACTTCCATATAGACTTATGTCTGGAGACGTCTGCTCAACGCAGGTAAGTGATTAATGACATTGTAGGGAAAGGGTATTGAGTTCATGTCAGATTTTAAAGAAGAATCGTCATATAACGTTTTTAGTCGGCGTCACAACTCCTATGGTCAAAAGAACTGAGCAGACAGCCAACTGAGAAACTGCCAGGAAAAGCAAGCCTAGACTTACATTGCGGTAATAGGCTACATTAAATATTATTAACAATGAGATGGGAAACGGTAATTTCCAACGCCGGTCCATAGAAAATAATTGAAGTTAAAATGGATATGCAAAGAAATAGGTCACCTTGTTAATATTTCGAAAACTGAGAATCAGTGTGAAGCTTCAGGGAAGCGCCCTGAAATGTATGAATTGAAATTAATGAGTGACCCAGATTTGATGAAATAATCATACGACATTATGGGAATCAAAATGCGTTCCGCGGTTTTCCGTTATAACCGTTGCTCTGCGGGATTTGTCAGAGGGATGACTGACGCCGCCTTCAAGACAATATGTCGGTGGATAATCGACGGAGCTTTGTAAAACCACTGTATTTCAGTCTCTTTGAAATTTGAAATGCTTTTCTTCTCTGAAGGTTGCGTAGGAAAGGAATAAAGCATTAAAAACATTGCACTGAACTTCTGAAGGCAACGGAGGAAGGGAATAAAACATTACAAACATTACATTGAAGTAAAAAGCCTTTCAGCTGGGACAGAATTCAGCCTCTTTGAAGTCCAGAATCATATTTGCACACGAAAGGAGGAATCCCAGAAACTGCATAATGCTATGCAGAGAACCCTAGCAGCCATTGTGATTTTGTTTCCCAATTTTAGTGACTCGTAATTATGGGCTTTCGATTAAATTATTGTTAATAATATTATTGATTTAATATTTTATTTTTTTAATATTGTAGCATTAGTCGTGGAAATGACAGCTCCTGGCAAGATCATTAAAATGAAATGGTTCATATTCCGTGGAATAAATTTTTTTTTTTTTTTTCTACGAGGCCGTGCCGTGCAACCGAGAAATGAAAGATGGCTTCAAGACACTCATCGTCTGTCAGGAAAATATTCTCCTGCCATTTATGAGTGCGGTTACGTGCGTAAGTGTCAGTGTTCTTTTAGATTTTTCTTTGCTATTTCTCGACAGTGGCTGCGTCGTTAAGGTGTAAATGAAAGGAAGTAAAATCTGCAATATTATTCCTAGGCCTCCACTCTCCTTCCTCCTCTTTGGTGCTATTCCGTTTCTCAAGGATACTGTTGGTTGGTCAGAGCCCAAAGAGCCACACCAGATCCCTTATTCTCTTTAACAGTTTACCGCTCCTTTGGGCAAGAGTTTGTAAACCGACCACCCAACTAGCCTAAACGATCAGTGCACCTCGCCCAGTGCACTGTAAGCATTACTTAAAGTTCTCTGCGGCGTCCCTTCGGCCCATAGCTGCAACCCCTTTCATTCTTTTAACTGCATCTCCGTTCATATTCTCTCCCTTCCGTCATACTTTCCACCCTCTCCTAACAGTTGTTTCATAGTGCAACAGTGAGGTTTTCCTCCTGTTACGCCCTTAAAACCTTTACTCTGTTTCTCTTTCAGCGCTGAATGACCTCTTAAGTTCCAGAGCTTGTCCTTTGGCGTAAATTTTTTATTCAATTCCAGTACCCGGCTGCCCAGTGCCGCTGTCACAAGACACCAAAGGTCTGCGGCAAGATTCAGTAATTGTGCGTGAGTGCTTGTAAGTAAATGTGAGGATATTCACTTACAATCATAAAAGAGTAAACTCTTCAGCCCTCTCTCTCTCTCTCTCTCTCTCTCTCTCTCTCTCTCTCTCTCTCTCTCTCTCTCTCTCTCTCTCTTACATCGCTCAGAATGTGGAGATGAGAGGGCGAACTTTGCAGACGGCCTGACTGAAAACTTCATGGAAACGAAATTCCGGGTCTCCGTGGAGAGTTTCCTAGCATGCATTAAATCTCCCGAAAAAAGAAAAAAAAAGTCTGCTTTAGTTTGCCGAAGGAGTGTCTTCCATTTTATTTCGTCGTTTATTAGAGGCTTTTGGTTATCATGCAGTTAGGAAATCGGAGTCCAGTATTTGTATGCAGTTAGAGTATTTCCTCTTGGTCAGTAAGCCGCTTTCCCATGGCAGGAAGCGGCTTTAGAGAAATTAGACATGTTGTTTATTATTGCATTACTGTTTTAATTGCTGAATTTCATTGTAGATAAACTGCTGACACTTGCACTTAATTAGGCAGCGGTTGTGAGACAACTGTGGATATACTGTATGTATATGTATAGGCCTAGTTATATATATATATATATATATATATATATATATATAATATATAAAGGAATATATGTATATGTGTGTATATATATGTATATATTATATGTGTATAGGCCTATATATGCATATATATATCAAAATTACTGAGAGCTAAATCTAATTTTCATCCCTTTTTATCTGAAAAAAAGCATTTTATACTAACTATCCAAAATTCAATTTTAGAAAGGTCATACCTCATAGTACTGTATTATTTAATGTTCTTGGTATGTGCTTTCCCTCTAGCTGCAACTCCCTTTGGTTCCTTTACTGCACTTTCATTCTCTTCTTCCCATCTTTCTTTCCAATTCTCTCAATAATTGATTCATAGTGCACCAGTGAGGTTTTCCTCCTTTACACTTTCTGCAAACTTTTACTGTCAATTTCGCTTCAGTGCTGATGACCTCATGTCCGTAGTGTTTGGCCTTGTCCCACCCCATATCAATTCAATTCACAATCTACACAACGAAAAGGTAAAATAAAAAAAAAATCGAATGACGTCTTTCGCTGTACACAAAAAAAAAGAGCAAACAGCAAACAGGTGAAACTTGAAACAGGTGACTGACGCGTATGTCCTTTTCCCGTTGGCTTTTATTGCTATGGGCTGAGAGAGCAAGAGGGGAAACTCCTGTTTCAAAGGGTTGCTCTCGAGTGCTGCCATTCTTGCACTGTCTTTGTGATTTCGTGGAAACCTCCTGATATTGTTTCTATGGTCTCGGGAGAAGATTCAGAAACTATGGCGTCGCGTCGATTTAGTGAAAATCTGCAGCTGTTGTTTCTGGGACGCAAAGTAGTGATTCAGAGGCTTGTCAAGCTTCAGATGTGGTAGAAATAGTTTCATAACTAGCTCAGACGTCTCTGCGATTTTATGTGCAGCTTCAGAAGTTAATAAAGCTTCAGATATGGTAGAAGTAGTCTCTTGAATGGCTTCAGAAGTCTTCGTGATTACATATAATTCTTCAGGAGCTTGTCAAGCTTCAGATGTGGTTGAAGTAGTTTCATGACCAGCTCAGACGTTGTCTTTGTGATTTTATGTGCAGCTTCAGAAGCTCATAAAGCTTCAGGTATGGTAGATGTAGTTTCATAAATAGCTTCAGATGTTGTCTCTGTGATTTTATGTACAGCTTCAGAAGCTAATAAAGCTTTAGTTGTGGTAGAAGTAGTTTCAAGACTTGCTCAGACATTGTCTCTGTGATTTTATGTACAGCTTCAGAAGCTTATAAAACTTCAGATGTGATAGAAATAGTTTCATGAATAGCTTCAGATGTTGTCTCTTTGATTTTATGTACAGCTTCAGAAGCTCATAAAGCTTTAGTTGTGGTAGAAGTAGTTTCATGACTTGCTCAGACATTGTCTCTGTGATTTTATGTACAGCTTCAGAAGCTTATAAAACTTCAGATGTGATAGAAATAGTTTAATGAATAGCTTCAGATGTTGTCTCTGTGATTTTATGTAGAGCTTCAGAAGCTAATAAAGCTTCAGATATGGTAGATATAATCTCTTGAATAGCCTCAGACGTTGTCTTCGTGATTACATATAAATCTTCAGAAGCTAAGAAAGCTTCAGATATGGTAGATGTAATCTCTTGAATAGCTTCAGTCGTTGTCTTCGTGATTGCATATAAATCTTCAGAAGCTGATAAAGCTTCAGATATGGTGGCTGTATTTTCATGAATAGCTTCAGAAGTCCTCGTGATTACATATGAATCTTCAGAAGCTAATAAAGTTTCAGATATGGTAGATGTAATCTCTTGAATAGCTTCAGTCGTTGTCTTCGTGATTGCATATAAATCTTCAGAAGCTGATAAAGCTTCAGATATGGTGGCTGTATTTTCATGAACAGCTTCGGAATTTGTCTCCACGAAAGAGAGCAAGGGCAGTTGAATTTAGTGACAGCGCGCGAACTGAATAAAAACGAAACACGAATTATGATACCAGTTGCAGGTTGTATGATCACCCCCGCGATGAAAAGGTCTCAGCGTCCCAGACACATTTTCTTTGCCTTCTCAAAAGAACCTTCTTCGCCTTCTCAAAAGAACCTTCTTTGCCTTCTCAAAAGAACTTTTGAGCCTTTTCCCCAGCATAATAAACTCAAAAGCCATTTAGTGAGAGAGAGAGAGAGAGAGAGAGAGAGAGAGAGAGAGAGAGAGAGAGAGAGAGCTGATGCAATTCACCTCAGGAATGGTAATTGTCGAGGTGGGCGGGGGATGGGTCGGGTTTAGTCAATGCCACAGGCACGCTGATGCGCAAAATTGTTGTTTCCCTGCCTGAAATATTCCTCTCTTGAAAGAACGACTTATCAAGGGTTTAAGCTTCTCTGAATAGTGACTGGAGGAAGTTAGAAATTACAAACGGTGTGATAAATATATATATGTATATAATATATATATATAATATGTATATATATATATATAGTGTGTATATATAAATACAAAAATAAATATCTGTATACATATACGTATTTATATGTATATATATGTATAAATATGTACATATTTATACGTATATATACAGTACACAACATATATATATATATATATATATATATATATATATATATATATATATATATATATATATATATATAATATATATATATATATATATATATATATATATATATAATATATATATATATATATATATAAATATATATATATATATATATATATATATATATATATATATATATATATATATATATATAATATATATATATATATATATATATATATATATATATATATATATATACTGTATATATATGTGTGTATACTATGTATACATATCATCTAAGTAACAAAGCTTACCTACTGTTTCTCCTCGTGACAATGAACTGTAGTCTAGACTCTAGAATGAACGCTTGCGTTCCTTGCTAAAAGAATTACCTAGGAAACAAAGACCGCCCACACGTTCCACCACCCCACCCCCTTCTCCCCTCTCCCCCCCCCACCAAGAGACCTTGGAAGAGACCATAGTAACAATTGATATAATATCCACACAGATAGACCGACCTCTGGTTTTCAGCGTCGTTGAACAATACAAAGACTGATTCAATCAAGGTTACAAATAACATCCTATAAGACTGAGGAGTATTGGTAACCATAAACCAATCAATCAATCCCTACTTGGTTCTAGAACCAAGTAGGGATTGATTGACTGATTTACGGTTACCAAGGCTGGCGTCACGACGCCTAGGTTATTGACGTCGTAATGATATTGAATAGAAAAATAAAAATATAGTTTAGATGGAGTCTCTTTTAAGAAATATCTTATTAATATATATATATATACGAGTATATATATATATATATATTATATATATAATTATATATATATCTATATATCTTATATATTCATAATATATATGTGTGTATGTATGGTATATATATATACAGTATATATATATATATATATATATATATATATATATATATATATATATATATATATATATATATATATATATATATATATATATATATATATTTATATATATATTAAAACCATATCTGCAAATACACGTATACTATACATACATACATACATACACATGCACTGCATATATACATATATATATCTATATATACATATATATGTGTATATATATATTCTAATTTTGTTGCAGAGGCCTGCATCCCTAACAAAGAAACATAACGCTCTATATTACAGTCCATCTCTATCACGTCCCCAAGAAAAGGTTAAACATTGAAATAGGTTAGGTTAGGTTAGTTTAAAAGCCGAAAAGTCACGAGAATCGTTCGAGATTAACTTCAATTTTTCGAAGCAAGAGAAACATTTTTTTTTTTTTTTTTTTTTTGCTTGTTTCCAAGACGTTGAAAACATGACTTACTTCATTTTTGGCAAACTTGTAGAAACATATTTTTTGTGCTCGTTTCCAGGAAGTTGAAAACATGACTAACTTCATTTTCCGAACCAGGGGAAACATATTTTTTGTGCTTGTTTCCAAGAAGTAGTAGCTGAAGACATGACTACCTTCATCTTTTTGCAAACGTGGAGAAACATTTATTTTCTGCTTGTTTCCAAGAAGTAGTAAAAAGGAAGGCTTTCAAAGACGGGTGGAAATGGTTTCAAATATGTCGAAGGTCTCTAGCTACCGGGCTAAAAAAAAAAAAACTCATTAATCATTTCTACGCGAAATAGATATTTCCTGATGTACTGAATGTGCGAATGTTAAAGACGAAGTCGACGTTTTACTAAATTCTTGTTGAGCAATAAAGCGCATTCATGCCCTCATTTCTTTTCAATAGGGCCTGGCGGGGTTTCTGTAACGCCAGAAATTCATACACATTTATTTTACCTTTTTAATATGAACAGGGGGCGTTTCTGTAAGGTCATCATTTAAATTTCAAATGTTCAAAAATAGTTGAGGGCCTTTTCAAGAAGGTCATTCCTCTTTGATATCCGATTACGCCCTGAAAGCATTTGCTTCAAGTTATTTTAGATATTTATTCAGTTCATAAATATAAACTGGAATACCGGCAGTGAAAGCTGTCTCAGTCCCTAGAAACGTGGCGTCGACGACTGAGGTATTATTACTCATATATATATATATATATATATATATATATATATATATATATATATATATATATATATATATATATATATATATATATATATATATATTATTAAAGGACCTCATTCAAACTGGATGGTATCAAATGGAGTATTTATTCAGAAAAAGTTACATGCTTTCTTGGACAAACGGATACTTGATAATGTGGACTGTTTGTCCAAGAAAGCATGTAACTTTTTCTGAATAAATACTCCATTTGATACCGTCCAGTTTGAATGAGGTCCTTTTAGTAATTCTACTGATGCACAGAACAATTGTGTAATTGATAAAGTTAAATATTATATATATATATATATATATATATATATATATATATATATATATATATATATATATATATATATTTGCATTTAGACTATACCCTTCGTTAAGGTTCATAATTGCCTGTAGAGATATTTCTATTAATTATAGCAACATGCAAAGGCTCATGGAGATATTGTATCTCAACGACTAATTTTTACTTAAAATATAAATATAAAAATAGGAAAAATGATCAGATAATGCTTTAAGTCGCTTCCAATATTTTTTTTATCGCCATTCCTTCACATTTATCTATCTTGCTAATTTATGATCCTTGAACTGCAACATCCGCTATTTTTTTTTTTTTTTAGGTCTAGGTTGATTGATTTTTCGTCATCAGGAACTATTTCTAGCTCTAGAAAATCCAACAAGTGCATTTTTGCACGTTATTAAACATGGGTTAAGGGAGGTAGATCCCAGTGCTACCGAACACCGGAGGTCAGTAGCGCAATCAGTGCACCTGACATGGTGCACTGTAGGCATTACTTTTACTTCTATTCAGTTATGGAACGGTTCAGAGGGATGGCCTGGAAACATTATTTTTATTTAAATGAGAATTAAAGACTTTTTCAAGATTCTCTCTCTCTCTCTCTCTCTCTCCCTCACACATACACATGCATATATATATATATATATATATATATATATATATATATATATATATATATATTATATATATATATATATATATATATATATATATATATATATATTATGTGTGTGTGTCTATTTGTCTGCCTGTCTGAAGAGTGGTACAGATGTAATTAACCTTGGAACCTGAAGTTCTTCCTCGGGGGAATGAAAATAATTCTACTTTTCCTGCTTGAAGTTCTTTTAACTTAGATTCCAAAAACGCACAATAATGCAATGAAATAAGAATGGTAAATAAAAAATCATACATCGGCACTATAACCACTTATTAAAAACAGGTGGTTTAAAAGCAAATAATCCCCGAATCTCTTTCATTACCAAGAACGAGAGAGAGAAAAAAATCTTCGCAATCCCTTTTAGCCCGGACAAGGCAAAGTGGAAGGCCGTGACCGCCCTAACATAATTAATTCTTTCACAAGAGGAATGGAAGAAGTCTTAACGAGAGGCCAAAACCCAACCTCCACCAAAACTCTCTTTTGGGCGAGTTTCTTCGGCTCAGCGATTTCGTAATGGCGTTATTTGAATCCGTCCGGCCTCGTCTCTTTTCGCAGTTCTTTGTGCCTGCAGGAAGTTTTCCGTCTCAAGGACGAAGGGCTTCGCGAAGGGCAGCTTAATGTCCTCTCCTGTAGGAGAAGGATTGAAGAGTGGTTTGGTTTGGTTTTATGAGATTTAGGGACAAGTCAAACTCTGGGGCACTTTTGACCCGTCGACCCTTCAGACAGTTAAAAGTGAGGGTTGGGAGTGACAGCAAGATAAAGAAACCTATTTAATAAATAAGATGAAGTAACAGGATCTCAAGTGCATCAGACAAAACCCCTCAGTTGCACTAAAAAGTAATAGTTCGAGAGGTTGGGCAGCGAGATAGAAGAAAGCAAGCGGGAATGGAAGTAAAGTAAAAGGCTAAAAAGTGGCTGCAAACATCCTTTAGTATAGCCTACGGTGCACCACGTGAGGTGCACTGACGGCACCACTCCCTCACAGGAGGAAGGGATATAGAAGGGTGAGGCTTAACCACGAGGGAGGCGAATGGCCTTTCTACCTTTTCTCTTAAAGGAGGAAGGGTTTTAGAAGTCGGAGGAGACAGAAGGAGAAAGAGAGTTCCCAAGCCTATCAGTCAAGGAATAGAACTGAACTTCAAGTCTGTATAGAGATTTATACCTTCTTGCTATGGCATGTTTAGTGTATGAAACTACGATACATACATGCATATATATATATATATATATATATATATATATATATATATATATATATTATATATATACATATATATAGCTCCATCAAGCTTTATTACTTATGGTGTGTATGCAAGTTATGTTGGCAAGGCATTGTAGGCCTTGTCTTTAAATAGGGGAGGCTCTGGGTATATATATATATATATATATATATATATATATATATATATATATATATATATACTGTATATATATGTGTGTGTAGGTGTGTGTAGTATGACATGACCAGTTTTGTGTGTATAGAGATTTTCAAGTGCTGGTACATGGTGGAAGAAACTATAGTATTACAAGAGTTCACTGAGCTTTGATAATCATTAATGCGAGCCTTCGTAAATGTCAATCACAAGAAGTAAAAAACCGAAGCCCTCAGGTTACTTAAGTCATTGGAAAATTAACAGATTACTTTGGCTTAAGATTCAAATCTCACAGCGATTACAGTACGATGATAATGTTTCTATACGGTTATCACAATTGTTGGAATACATTGGCCGTTGGTGGAAGGTAGAATAATCGTGAGTGTTATTTTGTATTGCATAATTATCAAATACCATTAACACGCACACACACATCGGTGCGATTGATAGCGTCTAATCTAGCCATTCGGGTGGAACCGGTTTTCAGTCTAAGAAGAGGGTTGACGGTTAGGTCATTCTTTTGAAAGCCCGATTTACTTCTTTCTACATAGGCAACGACTTGTATAAATACAGCTAGGTTTTTGTAGCGGGCTGCTATCAGCTTGGGATGAGGGATGGGACGCGCAACTCATCCAAAGTGTTGCTGAGAACAGGAAAGCTAGCACCCGAGCAGTCAAGTAACCTGAAACAAGGTTCGTCTCCGCCTCCATACCGGTGCGCAGAAGTTGCTCTGTTGCTGTTCTGTTTCCAAATTATTTTTACTATATTTTAGAGGTACTATGTCTGATTTCACAATTTCAGAACACTTTTTTTTAAATCTCTTATTAGAGAAAATATACAATAATTTACATTTTTGACAGTATTCCAAGCAGAATTTGATCAAAGTTGGCTTAACTTTGCCAAAAATTTTAACAAAATATAAATTTATCGAACCATTCGGGTTGACAGATATTTTATCGTGTACATTTTACAAATAATCTATGTATTTCAATGTTAATATTTTTCTGTAATTACCCATATAAGATTTTATAAGTTTATGAACACTTACAACGTTTAGATGATGTATTGGAGAATCAGTGTAGGCCTATATATCGAAACGTGATTTTAATGAGCCTTGCAGGTTCGTATACTTTGCTCTTATAGGCTAGTTGTTCATTCTGATTCAAGAATGCCGGACTGAACGTTTACCAGGCGTATTATCACACGCCTAGTATGTTTATACTAGTATGATAATAGTATGGAATAGAATAAATTAGAGGTACGTACGCTGTTAGTAAAGGAGAGAGAGAGAGAAAGTGAGATCGGTGGAGGAATACTGACAATTAGAAGAGCGAAGTAAAAGTATGACAGAGAGAGAGAGAGGGAGGGAGAATACGAGAAGCAGTGAAAAGGGAGAGAAGAAACGAGTAAAAGTAGAGAGAGAGATTCTTTGAGTATCCAGGAAACTTCGTCTAACAAGGGAATCATCTTACCTAACTCTAATTAAGTATCCTGTCATTTCAGTTGATTCTCTACCTTCTAGGAACTTACATCATCCTACGTGTTAACATGTTATTCTTTTGGACATGGAATAATATCTCTACACATGAATAATATATATATATATATATATATATATATATATATATATATATATATATATATATATACTGTATATATATGAATATATATATATATATAGAGAGAGAGAGAGAGACAGAGAGAGAGAGAGAGAGAGAGAGAGAGAGAGAGAGACACTCTTTGGTCACTTTTACTTGGTATATAGGCACTGTATTTGTAATAGCCACATTGACCTCTGAACTTCAAGATTTGTTCCCACTTTATGGAAACGTTTTTCACTACAAAAACTTGAAAGCTGAGTAAGTTAGCCTAGACTTACCCCAAACCAGTGTTCACACGATTCCACTGTAATTTGGAGTCTTTTCGTCTGATCTTATTTATATTTGATCCATAAATAGGGTTCAAGCCTTTGTAGTGACAACCGTTTTCGAAAAGTGTGAAGCAATCGAGAAGTGTCGCGTCACGTTGGTCACATATGACTTGAGCTGAACTTCTTTCTTTTTCACCTGACGTGAAATCGATTCGTCCGAGCGAAGCGGTTTCCATGACAGCAGGGAAGAGGAACTGATTTCAAACACCCACATAACTTTGATATACTGTATACTAGTAATAATCGGCTTGTACGTGCGTGTCACGCAACGTGAAGAACAAGAGCTCACTACATTAAGTGTGTCTTTAAGGCCTAGTTTCCACTGCGAGTGGCTTGCATTGAGTCTTACGGCTTCTGCTTCTGATGAACTGAAAAGTTGTCAGTGACAACTATTGAATCTCCACTCATTGAGTGGATGTGTCTTAATTACAGTATTTATGTTCGTTTGTGTAAAGAATATGTTGGATGAAAAACTTGTCTTTTTTTTTTTTTGTTCATTGAGGAAAGAGTTGTAATGTAGGAACTGTAAGAATGGGATGTAAAAAATGTTAAACCTGAAGACTCAACCATTATGATATACTTCACTGTGAATATTTTGGGAAAGTTAAAGAGGATGTTTCTGAGCAGAATACTACACGTACATACATACATACGTTTGTATACATATGTGTATAAGTAATGTATGATGCTGCCTTAAAAGATTTTATGATTTTAATTTATATTATGACAAGAAGTTTATAGTTCTTTTTTAGTTGATATTACTAACTTTCTTCGCTTGATGGCATTTGTTGTGATACCAGATAATTTTATATAAAATCAGTCAATCAACGCATGTATGTGTAAACACACACACGCACACACACACACAGAGAAACTGCGTAATTTGATAGACCGAGTCTAGTCCACAGGTGATGACCATGAACGGCAATCGTTCAAGTTTCCCAGCCGCCGTTATAACTCCGGTAAACAAGCCCCAAATATTCAGTTGAGATTCAAGTTACTCGAAGAACGCCTCCATTCTTAGAATGGTATTACTTTAGGGGATAATTATAATGTTAGAGTGGCTGCATCAGCCATTCGTTGAACGTAAGGCTTACGTGATGATTTTAGAGACGAGCATGTCGAAGTTACGGAGGTGTGTGTGACTATGCCGGAGTCAGATCAGAGGATTTAGGCGCGATAAATTTCATTGCCTCGAGAGACAAGGTTTAGTTCTCTCATTTTGTTACGGATATTTCTTAAGTTTTCACTTGTTTCTAGTCCGTTCAAAGGGCTTTACTTCTACAGTTCTTGGTTGACATCTGTGAAAATATACCTCAGCTACTGTGAACTCTTTATGGAGAAACAGATGAAGAGAGCGTTTGGAAAAAAATAAAATAAAAAGAAAATATCAGGTTATCACGATAACCAGATCTAACCTTTTTCGAGACGTGGTGTATGATTATACTTCATACTATAAAAAGAAGCCCGTATTGATATAAGATTAACTAAAACTTGGATCTGGTTACGCAAGAGCTGATCTGATGTCGAACTTGTGGACGAAGTTCTCTGAATCATTACAAGACCAATTACTGTTACTGTAGTTGATTACTTTTCTTGTCTCTAATGATCTCTAATACTTTGGGATAAAAATTACGTAAGCGTATAACACAGATTGGATAACAGTGCTGTTAAGAAACTTTATTTTGTGATTTCTGGTAAGGAAGGCTTTGAGACTTCGAATTCTGAGCTCTTGGTCTTTGCTTAACGGATCTCAAGTGTTGTAATTTAAATTTACTTGAGGGACTCTGGTGCTGATATTTCGGACGAAGCTCGAAAAGTACATTTTCTAAATAATTTCATCTTAGAAGCCGGCATCTATCATGGATACCCCATATGGGGGTAGAGCCGCTAGTGCACCTCATGCGGTGCACTGTAGGCATTACTATAGGTTCTTTGCAGCGCCCCTTCGGCCCCTAGCTACAACCCCTTTCACCCGTTTTACTGTACCTCCATTCATATTATCTTTCTTACATCTTACTATCCACATCCTCCTTACAATTAATTATTTCATAGTGCAACTGCGAGGTTTTCCTCCTGTTACACCTTTCGAACCTACCTACTTTCAATATCCTTTCCAGCGCTGAATGACCTCATAGGTCCCAGTGCTTGGCCTTTGGCCTAAATTCTATATTCCATTCCACTCCATTCCATTCTATCGTGGATGGGAAGTAGTAAAACTGGCCATGGGATTGCTGTAGGCCTACTGTCTAGTTGTACCCAGTACCGTTGTAAATTAGACCTATGTAACATTTCATTGTCGACTTGCTGCATCTGCTTGTACCCCGTTACGTCGTATATTAAACCTATGCAACATTCCAGCGTGGACGTGGAAGCACATCTTAAAGTGGACGATTTTTCCATAAGCTGCATTTTTTGCCCAGGTGTCCTGTGTGGTGGAATGTATCATAAAGAAGCCAGTGAGCTTAATAACGGTATTGCCTGAAGAAATTTTAAGTTGTATAAGACATTACATAGTACTGAAAACACCAGTCGGTGTTCTGGTGTAACGGTATTCATGATGGCTGTACATGTACGAGTATACATCGATGTACTGGGCAGATGACTCGACCTTTTGGTGCTAATGGGGTCTTGATAACAGATCATTCATACTTTCTCAAAAAAGTGTCCAGTATGTCTTACATAGATTGAAATTTCTTTTAATGCCTTATTTTAATTCCTTCACAGCAAGGATTGAAGCTAACATTTTGCAAAAGTACTACAGATTTTAGGTTTGGATTATATTTTGGGAAGCAGATATGAATTGAAGGTTTTTTTTTCGGTATACTTACTTTACTGAAACTCCAGAAATTTAAATAAGGAAATATATATATATATATATATATATATATATATATATATATATATATATATATATATATATATATATACTGTATATATATACATATATTTATACACATACATGTATAGGTTTATAATTAAATATATATATATATATATAAATATATGTATGTATAATTATATAGTCTATATTTATATATATATATATATATATATATATATATATATATATATATATATATATATATATATATATATATATATATATATATATATATATGCATAGTGTGGGGTGGGGCGGACGTGCATAAAAAGTGCAGTGAACTTCATACGAGATATTTCTTTTCAGGTTAAAATTCAGTGAAAGGGCGTACTGACAGAGCCCATTTCACCTGACATTAATGCATAAAAAGCCGAGACTGAAAAGGGCTTCGTGGATAACCATCAAACGAATTATTAAAAAAAATATAAATAAATATTCCTGCGTATCAATAACATTCAGCGGTTGGATGCCTGTCGCCATTTCCCGATGAGGCAAAAATATTTTGAGTTTGGATTTGATTTCTGTTTTTTAATCAAATAGATTTTGTGTTTATTTTGATTTTTATGCGATGGTATTTGAATACAGCCTTTGGGTTTTTCGTTTTGACTTATAAAATGCGTTTTATTGCAGCTGACTGTAGTTTGTTTTATATATATATATATATAAAATTATATATATATATATTTATATATATAGTCTATATATATATATTATGTTTTCATATATGTTAGCCGAAGGGGAACTAAAAAATTCCCCTTCGGGTAACATATATGAAAATATATTATTTCCGAGGTAGAGCGAATTAGATATTAATGGACATTTGTAGCTTAATGCTTGTATATGAGTCACGGTGATGTGATAAATTTCATTCATATATAACATATGTACATGTATACATATATAATATATATATATATATATATATATATATATATATATATATATATATATATATATATATATATATATATATATGTGTGTGTGTGTGTGTGTGTGTGTTGAAATACAGTAGAATGGAAGACCTGCCATAAATATGTAGAGCGGAAACAGAAATACTAGGACTTCACAAAGACTGGCCTGTACGAAATAATAAAAAAAAGAGGCCCAGTAGGCTTATGGGGAAAGTAGGCCTAGATAAACACAGCAGGGAAAGTTTCTGTGATGAGATCTGTATAAAAAAAATAACAGGTTATTTCGTCACTTCTTTGTGTATTGAAGAAATATGTCGTTTTAATATCGCATTTCTGTCGTTTGTTAGATATTAAAAATGTTAGAAATAAATGAAGGAGAATATCGTAATCTGGTATTCGAGCCACATCACACCAATCCCCGTAGGAAAGTAGTGCCACCAGTGCTTCTCACGCGGTGTACTGTAGGCAATTATTTAGGTTCGTCATCCGTGCCCTTTGGCTGTTTGACTCCTTCAACTTTGCCATCCTCCTGTTTTCACACACGCATGTATATTAAAAATAATCAACACACAATCACCGTGTGTAACAGTAATAAATTTCTGACTCACATCTGTATGGCATGTTTGGCAGCAGCCTTGCCTGTCAATTGAAAGACCTGGGTTCGATCCTGATGTGAGTCAGAAATATATATATATATATATATATATATATATATATATATATATATATATATATATATATATATAGGTCTATAATAGATTAACGCACCAAACTCCATTGAGCTCTTAGGGATCAGCAACTGACATTTTATCCCGGACTCCGTCACCTCCTCCACTCTTCCCCCCCCCCCTTCCCCTAAACCCCTCCCCTTCCTGGCTGAAAAGGAAAAACGGGATGAAGAAAAAGAGCTTGATCCACTTAAGCCCTTGTTGATTACTCCGGAAGACTAGGCAAAGGTAGAGTATATATACTGTATACCTAAAAGGAATCAGTATGGATTACGTTGGCTCGTTTCTTCAGGAGAAATGTGTATGGGATGGAAATGACTTGTATTGGGCTCCATTAGTTAATGCACGTAACTGGAATTATTGTATATAATGTGTTTCTCCTCAGGCAAGCTTTTCCCTGCAGAATTTAGTCCTATCCTGCTTTTGATTAAACACCGTAACATTTGTTGTTGACAGCGTAACATCTGTAGCAGCCTTCCATAGTTCCAGCGGTTTACTTATCAGCGCTCAGGTCACTCCCTGTTCTTTTCCTCTTCTCTGTAGAGGGGTGGGGGGGTGGTGTTAGTGCCTTTAATGCATCTCAGTCGGTGCACTGTAGGCATTACTTAAGGTTCTTTGCAGCTCCCTTCGGCCCCTAGCTTCAACACTTTTCTTTATCTTTTTATTACACGTTTGTTTATATTACCTTTCTTCTGTCTTTCTTTCTACCCTCTCCTAACATTTGTTTCAAAGTGCAACTGCGAGGTTTTACTCTTGTTACAACTTTAAAAATCTTCTTTTACTCCTTATTTCCCTCTCAGCGCTGAATGACCTCATAGGTTCCAGCGCGTGGCCTTTAGCCTAACTTTTATAATTCAATTGCGATTCCAGTTTTCCTCCTCTTTGTCAATCACATTCTTCAGTCTACATCGCCTATGGTTTATTTCCTTCCTTCACTTTCCAGTCGTTGTCTGCTGTTCACACTCCACCCATAACTACCAAGAATAACTTTTTGTACCTTTTAACTTCGTTATGGGAAACATAAGCTGAGCGCGGAATCCATTACTTACCCCCCCGTAAGGGGGTAGTGCCGTCAGTGCACCTCATGTGGGGCACTGTAGGCATCACTTAAGATTCTTTGCGGCGTCCCTTCGGCCCCTAGCTGCAACCTCTTTCGTTCCTTTTGCTGTACCTCCATTCATATTCTCTTCCTTCCATCTTACTTTTCACCCTCTCCTGACAATTGATTCATAGTGCAACTGGGAGGTTTTCGTTGAATGACCTCATAGGTCCCAGTGCTTTGCCTCTGGCCTAAATTCTATATTCAGTTCAATTCAATCCATTATTTAGCGAATGGAATCCAGCGTTTCCAGGACACTGTTTCTGTGTATCAAACTGAATGTCTAAAGTCTCTTAAGTAAAGCCTTTTGGATCTTTCCTAGATAGTGACCCCCAGGGGTTTTAACCAGGTATGTATCCACCTTTGCGACGTGTTTAGCACGAGCCCTTTGGGGATTACCGTAAAAATATAGACAGAAGATTGTAAATATCATAAAGATAATGACCCCCTAGAAATATTAGTCCTAGATAATGACCCTCGAAAACCCTTGGGGGGTCACTGTCTAAGACAGATCCAACCTTTTAGCTGTTCAAGATATTTCAACCTTGTCCCCATAAGATACTGTGACTCGAACTGCTGAATCACTTGCTAAAAGCATAAGTGCCCTTCTCATCTTAGTTACTTAAGGTAATGCCGTCAGTGCACCTTACGTGGTGCGCTGTAGACATTACGTAAGGTTCTTTGCAGCGTCCCTCCAGCCCCTAGCTGCAACCCCTTTTATTCCTTTTACTATACCCCCGTTCATATTCTTTTTCTTCCATCTTACATTCCACCCTCTCCTAACAATTGTTTCATCATTATTTTCAGTGCTGAATAACCTCATTCTCAGCGCTCGGCCTTTGGCATAAATTTCATATTCCAATTCCAGTTCCAACTATGGCGAGGCAGTTGCTTCAGGCGTTTAGAAATATTCCAGGAAAAACCATTCGTCATGTGACTTCCAGCTTTTTATTATTTTCTGTTTTGCTTAGACAGTATATATTACATCATTTGATATTTTTCTGCCTCTTTTCCCCACTGTCATAATCCTTCATTTATTGAAAGATTACATTTATTTCATTTCTTGACAGATTATATTTCATTTCTTGAAAGATTACATTTATATAGTTTCTTGGAAGATTACATTTCTTTCATTTCTTGAAAGATTACATTTATTTCATTTCTTGAAAGATTATATTTCTCTCATTTCTTGAAAGATTACATCTATTCCCTTCTTCCCATAAGCCTGGGCAACTTAATGACATGAGTATTCCCGTCTCGTCTCATTGTATAACTAGTGAGAGAGAGAGAGAGAGAGAGAGAGAGAGAGAGAGAGAGAGGGAGAGGGGGGATTCATTAGTAAATTTTCCCGTCTATTTCTATAACCAGAGAGAGAGAGATTCATTCATAACGTTTTGCAGTTTCGGTAATTATTTCCTTTTAGATTCACCTACTATTCTTGAAGTATATGATGTAAATGAAATACAACAGTATTCATGTTTTATCTTTATTTTCTCTTTGGTTCCAAAGAAATATTAATACACAATGCTGATACTTGTTCATTGATTCCACTTCATTAGATCAGTGAATTTCACTGAGTTACGAATAGCTCTTATGCACGCACACACACACACATACACACACACATATGTATGTGTATATATATATATTTATTTTGTATGCACAAGCTTTCATACGTATATGCATTTATTGATGCCGGTATTTCAAACATACATTCAGACATCAGTATTTTCACAAACTTTTGCACTCAGATACAGTGTATATACATATGTATATTTCTCTTCACAAATAATATATATATATATATATATGTATATGATTTGATTTATATACAACATATATAAGCATGTATATATATATGTATATATACATATATCTATAAAGTATAATCAATATCTGTTCATGAATGAATATCTGTATACACAAACATTGTAATAATATATAGACTCTACTGATTTCCTCTTATTAAGTCGGGATATCAACAACGGATCTCTGCGAGCTAATGAATATCATTAGAACTACGTTAAGCTTAATATCACTCGAACTTAGGTATCTCCAGGTGTCCAATATTTTCTATCGCGTAGAATATCACTCTTGTCGTCTATGGCTACGATTTCCTTTCTAATAATAGGAAGAGTTATAAGTTCTAAGTAAATATATGTAATATATGTCTCTCTCTCTACACTCAGAGTCTATAGTCTGTCTTTCTTTGGAAGCGCGAGAAAAAACGTCACTCTTCTGTTCCCGTTTTCTTTCGGTCGTTGGAATAGTTCCCTGCGACCGATAAAACAGGTCCTCGTTCTTTGCAACTCTTCGACGCTCTGTCCGTTTCACGTTTCCCTAAAGCTAGATCACATACGGTTTTTGAGTCCTACTGGTTTATGTATAAATGTTAAATGTTTATACATGTTTATTTTGTATGGATGTTTCCACATCCATTACGGCATAATATTACTTAATATTCAAAAGTGATGATGATGATGGTAATGAATAAAAAAATTATCACTGCAGAATGATGATATGGTGATGATAATGATCAACATTATCACCGGTTTTATTTTCAGGTTCCTCAGTCGCTGATGATGACGATGATGATGATGATGATGATGAAGACGACGAAGGTGATGACGATGAGTGACGTTTGCTGGCGTGATGACGAGGGTAAGACGATGATAACATAGTTCATCCATTTGTTCACATTATTTTTCATCACGTAAGGAAGTCTTCTCTCTGTCTCGACTCAACTGCAAGAGGAAGATTAGCCTTTACCTTATCGAATATTTTACTATTCCTCTCTTTATTCTTTTTTCCTCTCTCACTTTTCATTCCGAATATTCCGCTATTCCTTCCTTTATTATCTCTTGCCTCTCACTTTCCATTCGGAATATTCTGCTATTCCTCCCTTTATTGTCTCTTGTCTCTTACTTTCCATTCCGAATATTCCTCTCTTTGTTATCTCTTTTCTCTCACTTTTCATTCCGCTATTCCTTCCTTTATTATTTCTTTTCTCTCAATTTTCATTCCGAATATTCCATTATTCCTCTCTTTATTATCTCTTTTCTCTCACCTTTCATTCCGTTATTCCTCTCTTTATTATCTCTTTTCTCTCACTTTTCATTCCGTTATTCCTTTATTATCTCTTTTCCCTCACTCTTCGTTCCGAATATTCCGCTATTCCTCTGTTATTCTCGTTTCTCTCAATTTCCATTCCTTGCTATTCCTCAATTTCTTGAGCAGTTTTGCTTTTGTTCTCACGTCATCGTTCCTCCCCCCGTCACACGTGACGTCACATAATTTATAAATCACCCATTCATTTATTCACTCACTCATTCATTCCTCACGAATATGAAAATATTGCTGACGTAATTCATTCACTCGACTCCATCTCTTTTAATTCTCAGTCGGGTCAATTAACCTGATTTGTGTTTTGGGGGAGACGGATTTTAGTTTTATTCAACATTTTCTTGATTTTCTTTATTCGTAACTTTTTGGGGGGTTTGTTTATTTATTGGGAGACGGATTTTCTTAGAGTTTTGTTGAACATTTTCTTGGTTTTCTTTACTCGTATTTTTTTGGCTTGACCATTTATTGTTTTTAATTTTAATTTTTGTTTTGGATTTAATATTCTTTCACTTCTGGTAGTTTTTCTTGAATTTCTTTTGTCATATTTTTTTAGCTTGATTATTTATCATTATTAATTTTTGTTTCTTGGGTTTTGATATTGCGTGTCATTCTTTCACTTCTGTGGTTTTGGCTTTGATATTACTCGTTTTCTTTAATTTTATTTTGGCGTAATGCCTAACTGTTCACTTCGGCGACCCCAAATATTTTCTTCGATGTGCATCAACTTCGATAAACGGCCGAGACCTTCTTATTTAATCACCTCACAACGACTTGTAAATAAAAAAAAATGGAAATGAAGGGAACTATTGGAAACGAAAATGTAAACAAAAGAAATCCGGATAAAAAAATATCCGGATAAGAAAAAATCCGGATAAAATAATATCCGGATTAAAAAAAAAATCCGGATGCGACAACGTCCATCCGGACGTTTATAGGATGACGCACTTGTCCGGCTTGAGTATGGTCCGTCTGATGACGTCAGCGCCGTTGCTCTCGGTCGGCGAGTCGTCGCCGCTGGTGGATTTGTTGGCGTTGTCGTCGTCACTGAGGCCGCTTCCGGTGCGTGAGATGCCCGAAACGGTGGCCAGGGTGGCCCCCGACGCCGTGGAGAGGGCGCTGGAGGACTTGCGGCGCGACGTGAGGGACAGGTCGCTCAGGGAGAGGCGTATCCTCGAAGGCCTTCGCTCTTTCTTCTGCGGGGTTGAGAGGGAGAGAGAGAGAGAGAGACACGTGTTAAGTTAAAAGCTAAATAAAACTTTCACAACAGAAGCAATAATAATTAATAAAACAAACAGTAACGTACGAAATCCAAAACAGATCTAATAGATAGATATATAGAGAGATAAGTGATATATATACTGTATCTATATATATATATATGTATGTATATATCTATTTTATATATGTACGGTATGTATATACATATACATATATATATATATATATATATATATATATATATATATATATATATATATATATATTAAATTTTATTTATTGTGTGAATGTATTTTTATTTATAATACGTATTTAAGTATAACTTTTTTTGTTAGTCTTACGTGAATAATTTCTCATAAGAGTAATTATAAACTAACAGATTCGGTATTTGCTAGTCAGTTGTCAATACAACGACAGTGAAATATTTCATTTATTTGCTGACGTTCTTACTTCTATTTATATCCGGTGTATTAATAGTATCAACGTCAGCTGATAGTTTTATCCAGTCCAGTTTTGGTGTATATTTTATCAATGTTCTTTTCCTATCTCGACTCTGTAGTTTTTAAAAGTCTCTCTCTCTCTCTCTCTCTCTCTCTCTCTCTCTCTCTCTCTCTCTCTCTCTCTCTCTCTCTCTCTCTCTCAAGCACCGTGTGTAATTAAGGAAGTCGAAGCGAGGTAAAATACGAACCGACCTTATATAAACTTCCGTAACCTTTAAACTTTCCCCCAAAAGTCAATATGTTTTCATGCTCCTCGAATTAATTGCTCCATACCACAAGGAGGCAGGGAAGGAATGTAAAGACTGTTCACCACATACACTCAGTTGTATGTGTATTTATCTTTCTTTATATATATATATATATATATATATATATATATATATATATATATATATATACATACATATATATATATATATATATATATATATATATATATATTATATATATATTATATATATATATATATGTATGTATGTATACATAAATATATATTCACCACCTACACTCAGATATATGTATTATATATTTTCTATACATATTATATATATGTGTGTATACATGCGGTATATATATTATATATATAATACATATATACATATATATACAGTATATATATATATATATATATATATATATATATATATATATATATATATATATATATATATATATATATATACACGATTATAATAACTTTTGTACGTGATTCATTTATCACAAATTACCACAGGTGAAAAATAAGAGACGGGTTGTAGGTCCTGACCGGTTTCGACTTTATTTCCAAGCCATTGAGGGATAACCATGGCTAAGATCTTACTGGATATGACATGATTTACCGAATAGAAGTTCTGTTTCGTCTCAGATCACTGTCAATAGGAGTGACTCCGATAGGCAGAACCGGACACATAACATAAATTCGTGTGTATATTTAAAAGGTCAGTGTATCATACGACTGCAGAGTAAATGTAGAAATACTGAGAAAATATTGCTTTAGTAATTAACGGTGCCTCGCTAGTCGCCCATGCATGATCCCGGGTGCTTTGAACTCGGCCTTGGAAGCAATTGCTGTACGAAGGCTTTTTCTCTCCGTACGAGTTTGCTTTACTCTCTCTCTCTCTCTCTCTCTCTCTCTCTCTCTCTCTCTCTCTCTCTCTCTCTCTCTCTCTCTCTGTATGTGGTTATATATATATATATATATATATATATATATATATATATATATATATATATATATATATATATATATATATATATATATATATATACGAGCATAAGCGAATCCACAGGAAAATGACAGGCAGAAGTTCAGTACCAAGCGCTTTCACGTTTGATATTAAACGATATTTGTGGCTTAATATTTCTTGAAAAACATATTTATGGATTTATATACACATGTATGTGCATATATATATATATATATATATATATATATATATATATATATATATATATATATATATATATGTGCGTGTGTGTGGGCATTTATCTGTCTGTCTCTCCTTGCATGCAAGTGTGTATGTATGTGCATGCGTGCGTGTGTGCTTGTAAGTAAAGTGAAAGACAACCCCCAGCCACAGCTAACGCAAATTTATTCGGTCACCCGATTATCGCAAATGGGATTCTGCAGAAATAATGGATTGAAATGTCAACTCAAACAGCCATCTATCAATCATTCGGAATGCATCCATCATCTTAAAATTCCCCTCCTCCTTCTTCTTCTTTCTCTTCTTCTTCTTCTTCTTCTTCTTCTTCTTCTTCTTCTTCTTCTTCTTCTTCTTCTCCACGTCCGTCTCTTCTTCCTCCTCCTCTATTCCTCTTCCTTCTTCTTCTGCTTCTTCTTCTTCTTCTTCTTCTTCTTCTTCTTCTTCTTCTTCTCTTCCTCCTCCACGTCCTCCTCTTCTCCCTCCTCTTCTTAATACTCCTCCACCTCCTCCTCTTCCTTCTTCTTCTCCTTCTTCTTCTTCTTCTTCTTCTTCTTCTTCTTCTTCTTCTTCGTGTGTGTCATTATCATTATTGTCGTTATTCGGCTCTTTGTGTACGGGAATCGAAGCAAAAGTAATAACGCTAATGACAGGTTCGATTGAATGTTGTTTCATTGTTTATCATTTTCTCCTTAATGTTTTTGTTTTTATCTACGGCTTTTATTAATCTGTTGGTAAAAAACACGTGCAATTTTACCCGTGGTTTTGCTATGAATAATAATAATAATAATGATAATAATAATAATAATAA
This sequence comes from Macrobrachium rosenbergii, assembly GCF_040412425.1. Lineage (NCBI taxonomy): Eukaryota > Metazoa > Arthropoda > Malacostraca > Decapoda > Palaemonidae > Macrobrachium > Macrobrachium rosenbergii. The sequence continues at coordinate 44,084,726 of NC_089755.1, forward strand.
TAATAATAATAATAATAATAATAATAATAATAGTATTATTGTTATTACTATTATTACAAGATGAAGATTCGCAGAACACCCCCCACACCTCCGCCCTAACCCCCCACCCCACCCTAACTCCCCCCCTCCTTCAATCCCTCACATTCTTGTCACGTTTCATAAATTTGTTTTATATATTTTTTTTTATGATTTTCAGTTGTGAAAACTATTTCCCGGTGGCTTTCCCTCTATAGGACAGTAGTTTTCCCCGGGTGCTTTTCTTTTATTTCTAAAAACGAATGTAAATCCCTTTTCAGCAAACTGAATACGTGTATACTCTTCTACTCCATAACAGTTGCCGTGTGAAGTTTTTTTTTTTTCTCTCTGAAGTTTGAACACGTGGAAGAGTGACACTTGAAAGCGTGCCTTTATGTTATTTGTTTTATTTATTTGCTTATTTTTTTATTGTCTTGTTTTTTTTGTTTTATCGTTCTCATTTATCTGTCGGTTCATCGTCATATTATCGCGTCTCTCTCTCTCTCTCTCTCTCTCTCTCTCTCTCTCTCTCTCTCTCTCTCTCTCTCTCTCTCTCTCTCTCTATATATATATATATATATATATATATATATATATATATATATATATATATATATATATACACATACATATACATATATATATACCCCTTGATTATTAGCACTTGAAACAAATTACGTCCCAAGCGCTAATTAATCCTCTCTCTCTCTCTCTCTCTCTCTCTCTCTCTCTCTCTCTCTCTCTCTCTCTCTCTCTCTCTCTCTCTCCACTAATGGGCTCGAAGGTTCCACTCGACATGTTCAAGAGCTGCAATCACAGACAAGAACTCGAGAGGCCCACCGTCGTTTTGAGTTGACCCGAGCGTGCATGCCGAGGACGAATTTCCATGGGGGACAGGTGAAGTGGGCCAGACTCGGCGAGTTTCGGGAAGAGAAACCGGTTGATGAATAGATGGAGAGATGGATGGATGGATAGAGTGATAGACAGAGAGACAGATATATGAATAGATAAATAGATAGAGAATTTAGGGAAGCGAAATAGATAGAGATAGATCCATGGATAGATAGAGAGTTGAATTGATAGATTAATAGATGGATTGATAGATATGTAGAGAGTCGAATTGATAGATTGATAGATAGATAGAGAGTTGAATTGATAGACTGATAGATGGGTTGATAGATAGATAGAGTCGAATTGATTGATCGATAGATAGATAAAGTGTGTTTTGATACTTTCGAATTTGCAGATATTTTGATTGACGAACAATATTACGAGTATTTTCCAGTAATTTTACTTAGTACCCCTTCTCTCTCTCTCTCTCTCTCTCTCTCTCTCTCTCTCTCTCTCTCTCTCTCTCTCTCTCTCTCTCTCCCCACGCACGCGATAAGTGTGTCCTGAGAGAGATAGAGAGAGAGAGAGATTTGACTCTGTGTATCCTAATGACGTGTGTTGATTAAGCATTAAATAAATTGTAAAAATAGCTTTTGTTTCCGTCTTCCGTTTGTCAATAGAATCTGTTGGGAAGTAAAATATTAGCCGAGCAAAGAATATTGAGAAAATATTCTTTACAAGAGCTTGAAGATATTTGAAGAATTAAAAGGAAAAAATTGCTGTGTGAAAAATACTGAATAGTTTATCGTCGGAAAAAGAAGAGAGAGAGAGAGAGAGAGAGAGAGAGAGAGAGAGAGAGAGAGAGAGAGAGAAATGCTGGAAAATAAGGAATAGGTGTGACGAATGCCGGCATTAAACTTCATATTTTCCTTCGTTACCTAACTAGATTCTTTTAACAGTTAATGCTTTTAGCAGTTTATGCTTTTAACAGTTAGACGCTTTTAACAGAGGAAAACAACATATAAAGTAAACTGAAATATGATTGCACGTGGAACATTCTTGCAACTATTTTTTTAGTTTTCTGAAAAGAAAACTATTGTGCCGGCTTTGTCTGTCCGTCCGCACTTTTTCTGTCCGCACGTTTACTTTCCGCCCTCAGATCTTAAAGACTGCTGAGGCTAGAGGGCTGCAAATTGGTTTGTTGATCATTCACCCTCCAATCATTACACATACCAAATTGCAGCCCTCTAGCCTCAGTAATTTTTATTTTATTTAAGGTTAAAGTTAACCATAATCGTGCGTCTGACAACGATATAGGATAGTCCACCACCGGGCCGTGGTTAAAGTTTCATTGGCCGCGGCTCATTCAGCATTATACCGAGACCACCGAAAGACAGATCTATTTTCGGTGGCCTTGATTATACGATGTACAGAAAACTCGATTGCGCCGAAGAAACTTCGGCGCATTTTTTACTTGTTCAGTTTTAATCCGAAGTCGTTCATATTTTCGATTGTGAATAATTGCTTAATTCATAACGATTCTTGACTTATTGCATTCGTTCAGCCCTTCGAATATTCACTGCTTTTGTTTATGTTTTCGACTCTCAAGTTATTGGTGGTTATTAGATTTCCTTTTCTCAAATTATTGTTTTCAATCATCTATGATTTTTCAAGATTTTAATTCCAGTTGTCCCTAAGATTCACAGGTTATTGATTCCAGTTACCCGTGCGATTCTCAAGTTTTTAATTCCAGTTATCCTTACGGTTATCAGTTACCGCTTCCATTCATACTTTCATGCTGGAGTTATTATGCTCATTCGCGTTTTAAATCCCATGTCAATGTGATTTCAGGCCTATTCAAGAAATGAGTTAGTGAGCTACTCACCCCTCCTGTCGAAGCTTACACAAATAAGCCCACCTTTAAAGAATAGAAAAAAAAAAAAAAAAAAGTTCTCACCTCGTCCTTGCCGAACCCGAAGGTGAGGACCAGGAGCTCCTTGAAGACCAAGGTCACGTTGAGGTTGTACTTGGCGGAGGTCTCGACGTAGACGGCGTTGCCCATGTTCTCCGTGACGAAGGTGTTCGCCTCTTCCCAGGTCACCTCCCGCTCCATCGACAGGTCGACCTTGTTCCCGACGAGGACCGTCGGGATGTTGTCCACTTCTGGAGAAAGACAGAAAAGAGGTCTGTCAGCGGGAAGTTCTAAAAAGCTCATTTTTATGCTTAAGTTTAGAGGGTTACTTCAAGGGAGACAGGCAGACGGGGAACATGCTGGACAGGGAAGGGGGTAGTTCGTGAGATTTTTTTTTTTAAATTTTGAGACGGACAAAGGGAATGTTAGAGTGACGGACAGACATGTGGGCAGTGCGCAAATAGTAAACGCCAGACTGACAGACAGACAGATGGACAGATAAAGAAAATGTGCAACAAATAATTCACGATGCCATCAGTCTAAGAATGAATTCATTTTAATATCGATACATGTACGCAAAGGGACAAAATTATAGTAAATCTATACGATATACACTTCATTTCCCCATGTTTCTGTCTTTTTTTTTTTTAGCATAATAAGCATCAGTCAGTCCTTACAGAGACAAGGGTGGTGTTTGCGTGTGTGTATGCATGTGTGTGTGTGTGTGTGTGTGTGAAAGGAACAAAAAGATGATAGTAAATCTCTAAAATCTGTACTTCATTTCCTCATTTTTCTATCAATTTTCAGCATAATAAGCATCAGTCAGTCTTTCCAAAGACAAGGAGCTTTTGTTTGTTTGTGTGTGTGTGTGTGTGTGTGAAAAGAGCAAAAAGATAGTAAATCTCTAACATATACACTTCATTCCCCCATGTTTCTGTCACTTTTTCGCATAATAAGCGTCAGTCAGTCTTTCCTAAGACAGAGGCTCTATTTGTGTGTGTGTGTGTTGTGTGTGTGTGTGTGTGAAAGGAACAAAAAGATGGTAAATCTCTAAAATCTGCACTTCATTTTCACGTGTTTCTAACTGTCACTTTTTCGCATGATAAGCATCAGTCAGTCTTTCCAGAGAAGGGGGGCATTTGCGTGTGTATATGTGTGTGTATGTGTGTACGTGTGTGTAGAAAGGTGGGGAGCCTGTACGGATGCAGTGACAAGCCCGGCGTCAATTCCATACCCGCGGCAGGTGAGCCTCGCCACACCTTCCCCCGAGGTGACGTAGGAAAAAACTAACGAGCCAGCGTTAAGGAGACCTGACTAAACTGTCACGGCAAATCAGTGTTGTGTTTCGCTCGCGCTGCAGGATTTGACCTTTGTACTTTAAGTTAAATAGATACGTTTTGTCGTGCGTAGGGGAATTCCACGAGATCTCTTTTGTGTGCGTAGTTTTATTGTTCCATTCGTGGCTTTCGTCGTCCTTTTTCTACACAGAGACTCCACCTGATGCATTATTATTATTACGAGCTTGTTGGCGCGCGCTGGAACACGGAACTGCTGTCTCCCCTACCTTCCCAGTCCCCTACTTACCCCGCCCCACCCGGAGAGGACAGACAGGTTTGCAGGAGGCGGGTGGATGTCTCCCCTACCCTCCCGTTCCCCTATCTACCCAGCCCCCACCCGGGGCGAACAAACCGGTTTTCAGGGGGTGGGTGGCTGTGTCATGTCTCCCCTTCTGTCACCCGGGGGGGTGACAAACAAGAAAAACCCATTCGGATTATTATTATTATTATATTATTATTTTATTATTATTATTATTATTATTATTATTATTATTATTATTATTATTATTATTATCATCAGTAGTGTTTGGATGGAACAAAATTTTATGTACTTTACTGAATCTATAGTGTCTATCTCTGTATGTGGCCTTGAGCTGAAATAAGGATTGTTATTATTATTATTATTATTATTATTATTATTATTATTATTATTATTATTATTAACAGTGTTTGGGTGTGGCCGTACATTTATCTCGTGTGTACTTTGTTGTATCTACCTTGTGTATCTCTGTGTAAGGCCTTGAGTTGAAAAAAGGATATTATTATTATTATTATTATTATTATTATTATTATTATTATTATTATTATTCAGGAAATAAACTCTTTTCATAAGGAACAAGCCCACAGTGGCCATTGACTTGAAATTCATGCTTCCAAAGAATATGGTGTTCATTAGAAACAGGGTGCAGAAGGTAATGGGAAATAAAGAAAGAGGGTCCCGCAAGGGGAGTATCCCACGACCAGTTTTTAAATTCTTATTTATTTTTTGAACGTTTTTTATATATTTACAACGCTGCTTGTGGTTACTAGGTAATAATAATAATAATAATAATAATAATAATAATAATAATAATAATAATAATAATAATAATAATAATAATAATAATAATAATAATAATGAGGAGATGAAGAGACATTTCCTTTCATTTGTGTCCAGCCAGATTTTCCATCGATGCTTGTGGTTACTGGATCATAATAATAATAATGATATAATGACAGTAACAATGACAGTAATAATGAGGAGATGAACGGACATTTCTTATCATTTGTGTCCAGCCAGATTTTCCAACTTTGCTTGAGC
>NC_089755.1:44097620-44100120 GCF_040412425.1 Macrobrachium rosenbergii
GACCGTGATATATGTAACAATCTCCAGTTTTATCACCAAGCATAGTGAAAATCCAGTGGACCACCCAAATTTCAACATGGTCTACCGTGACAATGTAATCTGTTCGGAGAAAGTCCTAAGAAGGGCTTTTACAAAGTGCGAACCTTTCTCCACATTTGGTAGCTCAGCGCACAACTTCTATGCAACTTTACCTCGAATGGACACATCTAAGTGACAGCTATCTCTCCGATTTCTCCACCTCATTCTCGGGCACAAATTCCGTCGGACACAGATGTCTCAATATCGGCTATAATCGGAGAAAAGGGTTAGATCACGCGCACGCGCAGAAAGACCGCCTCCTCTTATTGGAAACCGATCGACCAGGAACGGGATTTCCTATATTCATGTCTATAATTATCATGAGTGCAATTTTTTGGTTGCCACACCTGCTCTTAATACAGTGGAAAAAGGCAATGAATGTGCAGTATGTCACACTGAAAAATATTTCTCTAAAGAGGGTGAATTATGTCACTGACAAATATTTTCCTTAAAAGGGTGAAGTTTGTCACACTGAAAAATATTTCTCTTAAAAGGGTGAAGTATGTCACACTTAAAAACATTTATCTTAAAAGGGTGAAGTATGTCACACTGAAAAATATTCCTCTTAAAAGGGTGAAATATATCACACTAAAAAACATTTATCTTAAAAGGGTGAAGTATGTCACACTGAAAAATATTCCTCTTAAAAGGGTGAAATATATCACACTGAAAAATATTTCTCTTAAAAGGGTGAAGTATGTCACACTGAAAAATATTTCTCTTAATAAAGGGAAGTATGTCACACTGGAAAGTATCTCTCTTAAAAGGGTGAAGTTTGTCACACTGAAAAATATTTCTCTTAAAAGGGTGAGGTATGTCACACTGAAAAATATTTCTCTTAAAAGGGTGAAGTATGTCACACTGAAAAATATTTCTCTTAAAGGGGTGAAGTATGTCACACTGAAAAATATTTCTCTTAAAGGGGTGAAGTATGTCACACTGAAAAATATTTCTCTTAAAAGGGTGAAGTATGTCACACTAAAAAATATTCATCTTAAAAGGGTGAGGTATGGTATTGAAACTTCAGTTCATCGTAACAGATTGAAAATGTCTAAAAAAAAATTAATTTATTCTATCAACTCGTTAATTCTCGGACATCCAGACTAACCTGCACGTTAAATAGGACAACTTGTGCAGTGATTCTCAAACTGGGTGCCGTGGCACACTTGGGTGCCACAGACAGTGCTTAGGAGTGCCGCAAGATTGTCATGAATTTTGTCTTGGCTAGATCCTCTCAATGAACATTTGCAAAAAAAAAAAAAAAGTTTGTAGAAGTCTTCATATAATTATTGTCAGTGTGTCTACTCTAATTATGGTTACCTAATTCTTCTGGTATGATCTTTGTTTGTCTAGTATATTTCCGCATGCACGGTGAGCTGATTTTGGTTTGGGTATGGCTAATAACCTTATTCATTAAATAAGAAGTTAATTCATGCGATATGGTGGGATGGTGAAGAAGGGGTGCCACGGTAATGATTACGTTAGTTAGGGTGCCATCACTATCGATTACAACGCAGTAATTACATTTGTTTATTATTCGTCATTTTTATTTTTCGAAAGAAAACTTTCCCATAAGATATTTCTATCAAACGTCTGCATTTTTGGAGGATGTAAACACTTAACTAAGTTTTGTTGTCTTTGTTAAAGGGCTGTTATTCATCATAAACAGCCAATATTGATTCTTATATATAAATATAAGTCAAAATACGTTCTGCGTTGTCAAGGATGCGGTATTTTCAGAGGGAAATTAATAATGAACATCTTCAAAGGAATCCTTAGACGTTTTACATTAGCCATTTCCGAGGAAATCATTACACAGGTACTGCCGAGAGAGAGAGAGAGAGAGAGAGAGAGAGAGAGATCGTTTCATTCATATGCTTCCTAGAAAACGACTACCTGTCGGCTTAATCCCACATCCAATAACATACGGCAGAGGAAAGGGGTTGGGCGCGGGGGGGTGGGGGGGCGTTGGAGTTGGGGGCGGCCTCTAGGCCCTTGCTATTCCTTGCACTTATGGTAAAAGATAGATTAAAAGATAGCAAACGTGAATATAGAATGTAAATATTCTAAAGTGATTAATATAGAATTGAGAAGCAAAATATTACCATAAATGTAACCCTGGAATTTTACGTTTATTTTCGCTTGTGAGAGAGAGAGAGAGAGAGAGGGGGAGATAGTAGTGGAAAATTATATCTCTCTCTCATACCCTATTATAATGAACAGCAAAATATCCTTAGTTACTTGCAGTAACTCACGCACTACGCAGTATCCTTATAATTATAAAGTAGTTTGTTGACGACACTACCAAGGTTCAGTAATAATCCGATAAACAAATAATCGCTAGAGCTACAACCTCTATGGTCAACAATACCGAAAATATGCCCTGTGAAAGTGGTATCATTTAGAATAATAATAATAATAA
>NC_089755.1:44105120-44162620 GCF_040412425.1 Macrobrachium rosenbergii
GCGACAAAAGGCGGAAAGATTGCGTGGGAAGCAGCTGGCGACAGATTCTTCTTCTTCTCGCGTTTTAAGCGAGTCGGGCGGGAAAGGTTCCGTCCGCCGCGCCGACTATTTTCCCTCGGTTCGGTTTGTATTGACTCTCAGTGGGGTGTCTTGCATTCGCTTGAGTGCATCTGCGTTGATTGGAATTTTGAGTATGTATGTATGTGTATGTGTATGTGTATATATATATATATATATATATATATATATGTGTGTGTGTGTGTGTATGTATGTATATATGTATATATATATACCCAAATATATTTAATGTATATTATAGTATATTATATACATACATATATATATATATATATATATATATATATATATATATATATATATATATGACATACATATATTTATGTATATATATAATATATACATAAATATATGTTTATAAGTTATATATATATATATATATATATATATATATATATATATAATTTATATATATATATATATATATATATATATATATATATATATATATATATATATATATATATATGAGTAGACAGATAATTAGGAAAGACAAAAGGCAGCATAGAAAAATCGATAAATGTCGATAAACTGCTGCATTTCACGATTTCCAGAAAAATAAACTCCATTCTTGCAAAACCTACGCAAAAGAATTTCGAGCCATAAGAAAACAGTACAGAAATAGAAAACTAAACAGCACAAAAGACGCGAGACAAACGTTCCCCCATGACCTAGACGCATCAAGATCATTTCCCCGAGATGAGAGGCTTCACAAGGCCTATAAATAACATTCTGACAATGAGAAGCAATACCGAGGCACAAAAGACGTTCCGAGCGCCTTCCGAGAAGCAACACAAGATCTGCTTATTCAGCGAAGGAAGGTCCAGCTCAGATAACAACTCAACTCTTTCAGACCGTCAGCGCAGTTTCTAGAAATTCTCCATAAATTCTCTAGAAATTTCCTAGAGGGACGAGTTCTCCCATTTTTAGGCATGGGTAGTCGAAGCTATTTTAGAGGCTTGTTCTTTCTGAATGTGCGCTCGTTTTGATCGATTTTGAATGCTGGAAAAAATAGATGGCGTCACCAGCTTTGAAAAATGTAGGATATAAAGCGCTTTTGAGGCACTGATTAAATAAAAAGCATTTGGAACTAGGTCAGTCGTGTGGTAGATTCCTATTTCGTAAAGGAAGAAAGAAAAACATAGTATTTCAGACGATCAGTTTGCAAGCATGGAGCTGAGCAATACAAGCCCTTTTTAAACACTGCTCAGTGATGTACGAATGCCAGATTGTCGCTTCGATCTTGTTAAAAAATAGTGAAAAAAAAAGTCCACTGGGACTCGTAACTGACCGTAAGGCTCTGGTGAAAGCGGTAATTAATCACAATAAACCCTGAGATCAGTCGAAGTGTAGCGAGTCAGTAACAGACAACTAGGGACTTTCTAAGGGATAGTTATATTTTATTGTATAAATGTATCAAATTTCGGATATCGCTGTTGGTTGTTTTAGCCCTGCGGTCCACACCTGGCTCCTTAGTCCCTTTCACATCCAAAGGATAAGGGCTTGTGGGATCTTTCCTAGATAGTGACCCCCATGGGTTTTAACCCGGTATGTATCCACCTCTGCGGCGTGTTTTGGTACAAGCCCGTTGGGGATGACCGTAAAAACATAAACGAAAGACTGTAAATATAATAAGGATAATGACCTCCTAGGAATATTAGCCCTAGATAACGACCCCCCCGGAAACCCTTGGGGGTCACTATCTAGGAAAGATCCAGCTCGTGTTGGCACTAAGACCGGCTTAAAATCTGAACCAATTAGACTCTAGGCCCTCTCACTGAAAGCTAGGGTTGCGTCTACACTACTGAAATACAGCAACTTGTCGCATACGTATCACGGAAAAATTGTAAACAAGTCAACGGCCAGAATTGGAAAACGATAATAGGATGAGGCATTGATTAGGATTACAAATAAGTCGCCAACTTGTATTCAACATGTTTGTGACGTGTGTGCGATAAGTTGCCGACGTGTTTGCGACATATCACCCACTCAGTCAAAATGAAAACTGTTTCATCATAGGAAAAAGAAATCCTAATAAATGGAGACTCAAAACAACATTACCGAATCATAGAGCAGAATTACAAATGAGTTGTCAACTTGTATTCAACATGTTTGTGACGTGTGTGTGGTAAGTTGCCAACTTGTGTCGACAAGTGGAAGCACCCTTAGTAAAAATACGAATTGTTTCATCAAAAGAAAAAGAAATCCTGATAAATAAGAGACTCAAAACTCCCTTACCGAATCGTAGGGTAGAATTACAAGTCGCCAACTTACATTCAACATGTTTGTAACGTGTGTGCGATAAGTTGCCTACTTGTGTTGACGACAAGTGGAAGCACCCTTAGTAAAAATGCGAGTTGTTTCATCAAAAGAAAAAGAAATCCTAGTAAACAGACTCAAAACTCCCTTACCGAATCGTAGGGTAGAATTACAAATAAGTCGCCAACTTGTATTCAACTTGTTTACGATAAGTTGCCGACTTGTGTTGACGACATGTGGAAGCACCCTTAGTAAAATTGCGAATTGTTTCATCAAAAGAAAAAGAAATCCTAATAAATAGAGACTCAAAACCCTTTACCGAATCGGCGGTAATGGAACCAGATCGTCGCGTTAATGGAGGGTCACGACAGTTTTAGGAAACTTTTTATCCGGAAGGACTTTCCCCCAAACACTCTTTTGGAATTCCTGGTGCCTTCAGCCTCCCTTCCAGGTGCCAACTACACTTCTCCCAACCAGTCCAGACGAAAAAAAAAGTGAGAGAGAGAGAGAGGCTTCCGGGAGATTTGTTTCTTTGCTTCATCGTTTGATGTTGTTCTCGTTGCTGTTTGTTGATGTTTTTTTCTTGATGTTGTGATTGTTGTATTCTCGTGTTGTATTTGTTGTTGTTATGATTAATATTTTCAGTATAAATCTAGATAAACTAAAAAAAAAATTTCACAAAGGAGACATATTTAGAATTTGTCCATTACGAAACAAAATAGAAATGTGATAAAAGCACAAACACACACAAAAAAAGACATAAACAAGAATGATTTTTTACGCAAGGGATGTCGGAAAACAAGCCCCCCTCAAAAAAGACTGCATCGTAAACCTAATTAGGTTTCCGATCCTGTATCTCAAGCCCTTCTTGCACAGAGAACTATAACGAGTATTTTGAAGGGGAGTTAACCAATAAAATGCTTCAGTAGCCTGGAAGAAATTACAGATTAATCCTCTCTAAAACTTCGGCGCAAGTAGGACGTGATTATCTTCCTCTGCTTAAATCATAGAGAAATTACTTTACACAGAGCTGTATTTTTTTTTTTTTACCCTTTCAGAAAAGCTTACTTTCATAATACTTCCAACAGTTTTTTTAAGGTTTCAGAAAAGCTTATTTTCACAATACTTCGCCAACAGTTTTTTTAAGCTTTTAGAAAAGCTTATTTTCACAATGCGTCGCCAACGGTTTTTTTAAGCTTTTAGAAAAACTTATTTTCACAATACTTCGCCAATAGATTTTTAGTTTCAAGCTTTCAGAAAAGCTTACATTCATTGTAATTCTCCAACAGTTTTTTTAAGCTTTCAGGAAAGCTTATTTTCATAATACTTCGCCAATAGTTTTTTAAGCTTTCAGAAAAGCTTACTTTCATCATATTTCCCCAACAGAAAGATTAAGTTATATTACTATTGCATGCTACTGTCGTTTCAAATATTGCAATTGCACCAAGAGAGGAATCGAGTTTTTTTATTCATTTTAAAAACTATCTGAAGGTAAGCTACGTAATATTGCGTGCATTAACCCCGATTTTAAGTTTTTACTTTAATTTCGTTTTGTAACGCCGATAAAAATTGTTTTTATTTATTTATTTTTTTTTTGTCAGTGTTTTGCAGAGATTAAAGTCTTTTGGTATCCGACTGACAGTTTCGTTATATAACACCGAAAGAAAATTTTTTTTATATATATCAAAAGGGCGTTGAATGTCATAATTCTTTTAATATTTCCCATTAATCAAGTAGTATTCGTTTGTATTTTAAATTATTTTCACAGAGCAATTAACAAATTGATTTTGCTATGAAGGCGCAATGATGCATTTAATTCTATACCACCTGCTAGAATAGACAGCCTGCTCTTATCTAAAATACATGAGCATGGCTGCCATTCGCAATGCTCACTTTAGGAAATATGGAATTTTTTTTCCATTTTTCCTGGTGTATATTCGCATTTAATGAAATTTCTGAAATGCCGCGAACGTCTAGCTTAAAAAAAATACGGTAATATTCTTGTAGACGCTTTTCCTTTTCAGAAAATGGGAAAATGAAAGGAAATTTTTTTTCCCGTAAAGAAAAATAATTTTGTGTTTTGAAGCATAGTTTATAAAATAACTGTTTTTAACATTAATGAAATTTCTGAAATGCAGCGACCGTTTAGTCTAAAAAAATTAGAGTGATTTTCGTATAGACGCTTTTCTCTTTCAGTATGATTGATGCGAGTTGAAAGAATTTTTTTTTTTATTTCCCGTGAGGAAAATAGTTTGCGTATTGATGCATAGTTTATAAAATAACTAATCTTAACTTGAGGTGTACCGGAGAGAAAGCACACACGCAAAAAAATAGATGAAATAAAAACCAAAGACCGAGCTTTAAAAAAAACAATGAAAATAAAAAGATGAAAGGAACTTAGGAGAGAAAAATTTTGCTAAACTTGGAAGAAAATAATTTTGTTTAACTTGAAAATAAAAATTTTGCTTATGTCGGAAAAAATAATTTTGCTTAACTGGGAAGAAAATCATTTTGCTTAACTTGAAAGAAAATAATTTTGCTTAACTTGAAAAAAATAATTTCGCTTAACTTGGAAAAAATAATTTTGCTTGGAAGAAAATAGTTTTGATTAACTTGTTAAAAAAATAATTTTGCTTAACTTGGAAGAAAATAATTTTGCTTAACTTGGAAGAAAGCAATTTTGCTTTGAATTCTGCTCACTCAATAAACTTCTCTGTTTAAAAAGTCATCTCGAAGGACGAAAGAAATAGAGGGGGAAAATGTCTTTTTTAAGAATAAGCGAAAACAATTCCATCTTCTTCACATTCCTCCCATTCCCGAGTCCGAAGCTTATGATATTCTTGGCATTTGCGACTGAGATTAATGTCTTCGTTTCCTTGAGAGTTTAAATTTCTTCTGCTTTCTTCTTCCATTATAAGAAAAGAGCATTGCAAGATGAGATTTAAAAGATTTGCATTTATATATGTATATATATATATATATATATATATATATATATATATATATGTGTGTGTGTGTGTGTGTGTGTATACACACATATATATATACAGTATATACATACATACATACATAATACACATATGGTCCATGTTTATGTAGTAGGCCTATACTGCAGATACAGACTTCCATAGCATCCAGAGATAAACAGGTATAGAGAGAGAGAGAGAGAGAGAGAGAGAGAGAGAGAAACAGCTGCCGCTCAAAGCTCTCTCCCTCGCAAGGTTCCCCGACGCGGGTAATCGACTTTCCCGGAACTGAGACGGCTTGTTTGCGACCCCCGCTCTATGTTATTTCCTCTGTCGGCAAAGCAAGTATGTCTCTAGCAAACCAGCTGATCGGACCAATAGTTCCCAAAACGGAATCTGCTCTTTGACGATCCCGGGAGCTCCGACGAAAGCAAGTAGAACCCAGACCTAGGTCTAGGGCTGACCCCGGACCTACTGTAGGTCTAGGGGTGATCCCGGACCTAGGTCTAGGGGTGATCCCGGACCTAGGTCTAGGGGTGATCCCTGACCTAGGTCCAGGGGTGACCCCAGACCCTTCAAAAGCGGGCGAACAAGGACCCAGATTTAGACGAAGGTCGTGTTTTCAGTTGGAGAGAGGCGCGGTATCGGAGACTCGCGCGCTCGCATTCCTTGAAGGCACCGAAGTGAACGAGAGAGAGAGACTAATGACAATAAGTAAAACAATAGGTTTATTATCAAGGTAAGATTAAATCATGCCTCTTATGAAACAGTAACCTGACGGAAGGATGGATAGATAAAAAAAATTTACTGAGAGAGAGAGTTGGATTATGAAGACTTAATCTTAGGAAACAGGATTTTCTCAAATGCCGTAACTGAAGTTTTATTTGCAATGTATTCACAGATTTTGTTTAGCCGTTTAAGATGAAATAATCTCTGGTTCTTGTGGCGCAATGATCCTACACTACTCACAGATAAGGAACCCACGTTCGATCCCCGAGCCAGGCAGGGAAATGAACGGTATGGGCACGTGTCCTTTAGCATATATATGCCTTTGTTCATCTACGTATTGGGTTATGCATCTGGTTTCAAGTTAGCTGTTGTTGGTTACATAATTCTAATCCTAGCCCCACCTAAGTGAAATATTCAAATATCAGTCATCAAAGGAGTCAGGGTTCATCGACTTTTTAAATTTCGAATCCTCTTTTCGAAACAAATGACCATCGCGAGAATCACATTCCAAGTCCGTTCGAGATTACACTCGCCTGAACGTCGCCTGCGGCTGACAAAGAAAGTCGTTTCAGTATTTTTGCTTAAACCGTGGGAAACTCTTTCGCCTGTTGTGACTTCAAACCGCTTCGGGTGTTTCAATGTTGAGTGATTCTAAGAATACCAGAATACTTCTTCTGTCTCTCTCTCCCTATGTTCAATTCACTAAATCCTTTTGCTTCTGTCGTGCCTGAATTCCTGGTAATGAAATCTCTGTATAGTTTTTTTTTTTAGCTTTTATTTTAGAAAAAATAAAGAAGATGAAACAGGAGCTGAAACACAACTTGTCTGGCACACAGTCAGCAATTGTTTCTCCGAAGATACTCAACAGATTGACAAGAACTTTTATTTTCTGTTTGTTACTTTCAGTTATAAGTACCATCTTCGTTCGTATTTCTTACTTTATGCTTTATTAATTTTCTTAACCTTACGTTCCATTTATAATTTTGTATTTATCGTTTATCTGTTTTCCCCAGTTTTCTAGGTTTCAGTAAAAGACTTCATTTATCGTATTTCCAACTCTATTGTTTTTTGTCTTAAATTTTTAAGTATTATTTTATGTTCTTCTTAGCATTGGCACATTATTCATTATCGAGTTAAATCTCTGAGTACCTGCCCTATTATATATATATATATATATATATATATATATATATATATATATATATATATATATATATATATGTATATATATATATATATATATATATTTGTGTGTAAAAGGATTATATTTAAAATAGTTAAGAGAGAGAGAGAGAGAGAGAGAGAGAGAGAGAGAGAGAGAGAGAGAGATTTAAACTCACGTTGTTTAAATAATCTGAAAATTCCCTGTATTCCGTTACATTATTTGATAAAGTTAAAAAATTGGCATAAGTATATTAACATCAGTTCCCAAGATGGCGAGGTTTTAATGGTTTTAAAACCTCCGGACAGCCTCGTCCTAATTGTTAAATGATGCCAACTTAGTTTGGCAATTACTGAGTAATCCGGGAAAACTAAGTGAATATATTCTACAGATGGAATAACCGTGATCTCTCGCCTTAATGAACGTATCCAATTTCATTACTCCACTGATGGCACTTATTCCACGCCGAATGACAGACATTCCACGATGGACTTTATACGACGATAAAGGCATTGGCTAATTCCAGATATTTCTCCCCTAACGCGGTGCACTGTAGGCACTACCTGTGGTTCTTTACAGCGTCCCTTCGGCCGCTAGCTGCAACTCCTTTCGTTCCTTTTACTGTACCTCCGTTCATATTCTCTTTCATCCATCTTACTGTCCACCCCTCCTAACAATTGTTTCTCAGTGTAACTGCGAGATTTTCCTCCTGTTACACCTTTCAAACCTTTTCGCTTTCAGTTTCCCTTTCAGCGTTGAAAGACCTCGTGGGTCCCAGCGCTTGGCCTTTGGCCTAAATTTCATATTCCATTCCATTCCATTCCAGAGATACCTCTGGAATCGGCGGCGTTTGATACAATCTCTTTTCCCTTCTTTTGGTGTACCGCTTGTGATTCAATTTGCAAGCGAAATCTCGTGTTATCTGGCAGGGGGTGATAACCTCTTTCCAAAATACTCTCTCTCTCTCTCTCTCTCTCTCTCTCTCTCTCTCTCTCTCTCTCTCTCTCTCTCTTACAAGGACACAGAGGGTGATAACCTTTCCACCAAAATATGTATCGTATCACACTAATGTCTCTCTCTCTCTCTCTCTCTCTCTCCTCCCCCTCCCCTCCCCTCCCTCTCCTCTCTCCTCTCTCTCTCTCTCTCTCTCTCTCTCTCTCTCTGTCTTACAATGACACAGAGGGTGATGTAACCTTCCCCAAAATATGTATGCATCACGCTTATGTCTCTCTCTCTCTCTCTCTCTCTCTCTCTCTCTCTCTCTCTTTTACAAGGACACAGAGGATGATAACCTTTCCCCCAAAATCTATCGTATCCCTCTCTCGCTCTCTCTCACAAAGACGCACAAATCCCAAAAACGAAATCCCGTCCAACTTCATTCCCACTGTAAATAAAAGACATCGATTTATCGTTGTTTGTGGTTGAGCTGGCCTTATGCCAGCTCAGAATCTCGCTCGCGGAGGAGCCCGGTAAAAGATTGTTTCGTCTAGACCCAGACGATATCCGAATGAAACAGGGGTCAGTGGAGAGGCAGAAAATAAAATAAAAGAAATACGGAAATAGATAGAAAAATCAGAGCAAATGAGGTTCAGTCTCAAATAAGCAAAGACAAAACGCGTTTAATGATATCAGCTGCTCTTTCCTGACGAGAGGAGCTTGAGTTTTATTTCCATCCGGTCGGTAACGTTGGAAACTCGGGGCAAAATCGCAAGACCTAATTAGCGATGAAAGAGTTTTTGGGACTCAAAAACTTCCAATCGCTTTTTGAAGGCTGAGGCTGAATGAGCTAACGATCGCTTTGCGTCACTGGTCCATCGCTGTGGCGTGTTTACAAATGGAAAATCGTTGAGGAAATGAGTTTTGGTTACGTGCGAATATTGCTCGCTTGTAATTTAAATTCGTTACAGGTCATTATCCATGTAATTTAAGTTTGTGGATGTTTGTGTAGGATACGGACGCTTCAGCACGTTTACGTATAAACATTTGTCGTTTTCTCGTGTTTAATCTTTAGCCAAAGCGAAGCAGTCCCCAGTGGAAATGCTGTCCAATATTGGTGCATTTTTGCAGACTTAATTTCGCGAGCTGATTTCTACGCCATAGATCGAGAGAGTTTCTTTGCAATCTTTTGCGAATGTTGATTGATATTTTATTTTAAGGTATCTGAATATGCGCTTAACATATTCAGGATGTTTTCAAGAACCGACAAAAAATAATAGGTGACGAACTGAGAAATTATTTTCAAACTTTGAAAGTATGACTTAGGCCTAATCGTCAATTATATTCCCGCTATTGTCACTCCTATTCATTCAGTACATCAACGCCATCAAAACCCATACAGGAAGAGCCTTGAGAAGAGCAACCCCAGTACCAGGACTCCCTCTTAAACCATTTTCATTCTTCTTATTCTTCTTCCTCTTCCTTCTTCTGAGACGTCGAGGCTTGTGTTCTCTACGTCTCGTTCAACCTGGTTTCGCCGTCGGAGGGAGGAGGCCTTTTCCCTTTACAACGGCTCGCCTCAATTTGCATGTGCGGTTGTTCTTCCGCATTCCTTGGAATATTTCTTTTTATCGCTTTCTTCATTTTATTTTTTACATTATACTGGGTCTGATCTATAAATGCCATATTTATGTTACGTTTTTTCCCCCCGACTGCTAATAGAATGTTGTCGGGGCAATACAGACCGCAATATTAATCTCTCTCTCTCTCTCTCTCTCTCTCTCTCTCTCTCTCTCTCTCTCTCTCTCTCTCTCTTCCATTTCCTTATTCAGGAGGAAGACGCAGTGGCATTTGGACGATAATTCGACTGTCAGATCTTGGTAAAATTCCCCTCTTTTTTATTCCCTTACACTGTTGAACCTTTCATATGACACAGTTTATTTTAAAAGAGATGAAGATTATATTTTTTTTGCATTTTCTTGAGAAGATTTTATCAAGATTTTCTAATAGTCTATATAAATACACCAGTTCATTGCTCTCTGTTTATTCTGGTATTGTTGACCGTTGCTTCTGTGACGCCCTTTAAAGGTAGTAAATCATTTAAATTGTGTAGGAGTTTGTGAGTTGCCAAGAAAGGTGGCTCGTTGTTGCACGTTATTTTTTCTATCTTAAATTTCAAAACTGAAAAGGGAAGCTGAATTTTCCT
This sequence comes from Macrobrachium rosenbergii, assembly GCF_040412425.1. Classification (NCBI taxonomy): domain Eukaryota; kingdom Metazoa; phylum Arthropoda; class Malacostraca; order Decapoda; family Palaemonidae; genus Macrobrachium; species Macrobrachium rosenbergii. The sequence continues at coordinate 44,115,457 of NC_089755.1, forward strand.
TGAAGCTTAAAGCATCCTTTGGCCATAGGATACGTTGGAAGTTGCAGGATACCGCAACTCCTAGTAATGAATGATTTGACCCATTCGTTTTTTCAGCTATCCCAAGGAATCACTGAACCGAAGTCGACTAAACTTATAGTTCGCCATCTTTTTTATTTGGTGCATTTTATACGCAAGTGCCGAGGAGTAGATTATGACATCTGTAGATTTACGTCACTAAGAATTATTCTTTGTCACTCTTTGTTACTTTCAATGTACGTCGTTCTCTTCTTATTACTGTTACGAATATTCGCCATCTTTTGTACTTTCAATATCCGTAGTTTTCTTTCCATTGTTACTAATATTCGCCATTGAAGGTTATTCCCCATTCACAATTTAACATCGGCTTTGACGCGTCGAAGATATGGTTAGTGTTCCCGGTAACCTTGAAGCATAGAAAACATTTCCAGGAAGTTAAAGAGAGAGAGAGAGAGAGAGAGAGAGAGAGAGAGAGAGAGAGAGAGACTTATTTGTGAACAATTGAACCTTTATAGTAATTTGCAAGTTGCAAATTAATTGCTTTGCAAATGATGTACAGCTTCCGCCTGCACTGCTTTGCTTATTGTTCCAATTCGAATAACAGTTCTTTGTTTTGCTTTGCCTTTGGAAGGCCTGGAAGTGATCATAGGATGTCACCCAGGGTCATATTCGAATTCGGACAATGGTCTTCCGGTAAAAAATAAATAAAAAAAGAGGAAAATTTAATCCTCTTTTGGTGCCTGAATACAGAGTCTGTCAAAAAGGATATTGTTTTTATAATTTTTTTTTAGCATCAAAAAAAAATTTCCGGGAAACCTACTCTATTGGATGAGCGCGAAAGAAGGCATTCTACGGAGCAGTGTAACAATCGGAAACATTTTAATAATCGGAAGTAGGTAGGGAGAAGAACGAAAGTGAGGGAAAAATGGAATGAACTTGAAAGATTTAACTTTTCAAAAGATGGCTCTAAATGCTTTGTTTAACTGCGGACTAGCTGAGTTTTATTCAGTGCAGAGTTCACTAATTGGCCATTACGAAAGGATTTTAAACAGCAAATGAATGAAGTAATCTCCTACAGTAAGCCATTATTTGCCCCCTACCGACCACAGCATTTCCTTCCGTTTGTCCGTCCGTCTGTCTGTCACGCTTACCATGTTCTTTTGAAAGTTATTTATTTATTTAAGAAATTAATGAACATTTTATCATAGCAAAGTTCAGTGGTTGGTTTGTCGCTTCCTACGGGGGATAAGGTATACGGTTTAATCTTATTTTTTCTTATATACTAATTCTTCTTATCTGGTTTTCTTGAGCTGGGCTAAAACAAGGAAATAAAAGGTGACAGTTTAATTAATTTATATATATATATATATATATATATATATATATATATATATATATATATATATATATATATATATATATATATATATATGTATGTATATACACATGTACATGTGTGTATATATATATACATGTATATATAGATATATATATATATATGTATGTATATATATACACATGCATTTATACTATGGCATCATACTTTCATTGACCACTGACTGATGAAGTCTTCATAATTACCAAGGCTTTCGGTACAAGACTGTTGCCTTCTTGCCGAACGAAGAGTCAAAGCTTTTAAAAAAAATAAAAAAATGCTGGATGATTCAATTTGGTCAAGTCAAACTGATTAAGAGTGTCATTGAAACTTAAACCAAAATTAGAACTACGAAAACAAAGTCAGTTCAGTCTCCAACAGAGAGATTGCGACACCATAAAATGAAAGTCTAAGCTTATTAGATGTTTTAGAGCGAATCTAATGAAGTAAATCACGTATGAACGATGAAACATTCAAGGTTGAAATTACAAGGTTTCATTGACATAACTTCCATTGCTGGCAGATAAAAATAAAGGCTGCAGATTCTCATTTGAGCCACGTGGCAACGCCAAGGTTTCGTTTGGAGACCAGGAATTCCAAACCCTCAGAGGGAACTCTCATTTACACCCACGCAAGTTATTTTCACTCCTGCTAATAGTATTGCAATATTGGCAAGCTGTTTTTGTATGTCAGCTGCAAGAGGCTTTGGCGTAATACTCATAAGTTGCTTCGTTGTAAACTAATTAGGCGCAGTGCGTTTTTGGAGGTCTTTCTGAGTGTGTGTGTGTGTGTGTGTGTGTGTGTGTGTGTGTGTGTGTTGACCGCGCAGTCAGAAAGCTTGATATGAAAAGTTGTTTTAAACAAGTCTTGAAAGAAAAACTTTCCGTTCTCGAGTTCATTCATTGAGGAGAAGAAACGTAATCCTCACTTCTCAAACCTCGAGTTAATTAAGGCTCCGTGTCTTTGATTGGTTGGGAACGAGATATGAAGCCTCTTAGAAAGTCAATAGACCAAGTGTGATACCTGATTATGACTGACGCCTACGAGGTTGGGGAGAAGTAAATGTTTAACACCGTGTGTGTGTGTGTGTGTGTTGGGAGCGGGTAGTGGGAGGGGGGGGCCCATTGTTTAAGGAAACATCCTGGGAACGGATGGACGAATTTCAATGAAACTGGGTGTAAATATTGGGGAAGGAACGACCCCATGTGTATGTGTGTGGGCAGGGAGGTTGGGCGGTAGGGGGCACTGCTTTACAAAATATCCCGGGAACGGATGGACGAATTTGAATGAAATACTTAGGTGACTATTGAAAAAGAAACTTCCCTTTTCATATGAGTAAAGTGCCTTCTAATACTTGTCGATGAAGACTGAACGGTACCTTCAAAATCACAGCGATTTTCCATCCCTCATTCGTAAGGCTTTGAGCCTTAGCTACTGTAGACTAGGGCTGCAAACAGTGAGGACATTATCACGGGATATTTGTTTGTCTAATGCCGAGGGGGGCCATAGCAACACGAAAACAAATATGTGGATAACAACGGTCTTGCCCGATCGGGCGAGCAGAGACGAGATATCGAGTGTATATATATTGTGCTTGCTGAAGCTCTCTCTCTCTCTCTCTCTCTCTCTCTCTCTCTCTCTCTCTCTCTCTCTCTCTCTCTCTCTATATATATATATATATATATATATATATATATATATATATATATATATATATATATATATATATAAATAAAAGATAAAATCCACGAAGGAAATGGAACACTGGAGTGCTATGAGGCCTTTCGATTTATTTCCTTTACTCAGGACATAGTGTCGAAAGGCCTCTGCAGCACCCGGCGTTTCGTTTCCTTCGTGGATTTTATCTTTATTTATATATTCATCACGTTCCATATATTTTCGTGATTCAGTTATATATATATATATATATATATATATATATATATATATATATATATATATATATATATATATATATATATATATATATATATATATATAAGTATATAATTATATAGACCTCTGACAAGGAAATGAGTCATCAATGTCTATTCCAGTTACTTTCATGTCTGCTTGTGCGTATAACAACACCCTTCTTTTATTTTCACCTTTCTTATATTGTGTCATGTTTTGCATTACCCATCGGTCATGCCTTAGTTTTCCCTTGTCCAGGTTCAGCCTATTCCATTTTCATCGTTTCCTTTCTCTTAGTGCTTTATTTGTTTTGCCTTCCTCCCTTCCTTCACTACCTGTGACCCTTTCCAGCTTCATCTCTTGAGTATCGCGAAGGATTATGTCTGGCTGGCAATCATTCACTGAGCTTGGATTACCCTCCGTTACTGATTAATCCTTCATCTTTCTTCATCCCTCATAAAACCCCTCGTATCTGCTTCCTCTCTCGACTTTCTGTATGGAACTGGAGCCATTCCTTATCAACTAACAGTCACGGTCGCAAAATGTCGCTGGAGCCAGGCGCGTGGATTGAACAGCGAGCTCTTCATGTAAGGAAATACAAGTTTCTAATTACAAATGAGATAGGTTAGAGCTGGTCTAGCAATCAGTGCTCTTTCTATATATAATGATGAGGAGAAAGGGTTCAGGTCAATCGCTAGTAGATGATTCTGACCGAGGCTTAGAGGCTTTGTTCTGGAACGAATCACGGATCCAAATTGTATTAGATTTTTCGATGAGTTCTTGATGGCAGAATATAAAAGCAGCGGTGCAAAAGTGAGATGTCCTGCGGTGTCTAAAAGGAGGAAGAATCCTCCAGGATATAAATGGTAGGAGTTATCCAACACAAGCAAAAGTAATGTGAGAGATACATTATATTATACCCTAAGTAAAAACCAAACCCGTAATCTTGCTACACTGCGGTGCAAGAACGACCAGAGACTCTGATTATGATACTCTAACGAGGGAAAATAACTGTGCGACGAAGCTGATGGGGTTTATATAAAACATATACCGTTTGAAAAACGCATTCTCCCTCACCCGTTACTTAAACTACTGTAAATATTCCTCTTCGAGGCAGAAGGTGAGCAATGATAGACTTGAACTACATTCTTCTTCTTCTTTGAACATAGAAGTGAACAATCTCTGAATCTTAAAGAGACCTTAAAGGTTTTTTTTTTAATTCTTTTACAGGGGTTAAAAGTCTTATTTTTTCAGAGATCCCACTCTTGGTGTCAGAACATAGAAGTGAATAATCTCTGCATCTGTAAGAGACATTAAAAGGCACTTTTCATTTTTTACAGAGACTAAAACTCTTATATTTGTTCCAGAGATCTTATATCTTGGTCTCCAAGATGCGTCTACTCTATAGCGCGTCTTTCCCATTTTAACAGTGACTTAAGTCCCTCAGTTGCAATACAGTATAATAATCCAAGACGAACTGATATACTTATATCTATTTGCACCGCATACACACCTACACTCCACTAAGGAGAGGTGATCTCACCCTCGACCCTGGGCTCTGAGATGCCGTTTAATCAGTGTTTTGGTAAGCCGCTGTTTGTGAGGTAATTAAAAAAAAAACGCTATCCCGTACACCCATCTAATTTATTTCGAGCCGCAACGTTAAATCATCCGTATTACGCAAGATGGTATTCTCCGAGCACGGCAGCATTTAAAGGAATGCTCTTTGGAAGCGCAAAATTCCGGTAGGCCTGACCTACTTCAGTATTATATGTCAGTGTTACAGAGGAATGAGAAAAAGCCGCGGTCAGGACTATTCAATTAAGGCACATTGTTCTCCCTTTGTCACCGACATTAAACTCACCTAATGTACAATTTGACCTTTTGCTGTTATTGATCGGAATATTATCGGCGTTCCAGAGTAAAAGGAGGTCGGCGACCAAGGTCAAAACAGCTGTTTATGAGGGAGGGAGAGAGAGAGAGAGAGAGAGAGAGAGAGAGAGTGATAGTGCAATATGTTTAGTCGGTGCTACAAAGCCTTCTTTTGTTGACAGTTGAATACCGGTCACTTGTATGGACTCTTTGACCTTTTTCGAAAACATTCAAAATTGAACTGAGAGCGACCTCATTTCCAGGGGAGGGCAGCATAATATATATATATATATATATATATATATATATATATATATATATATATATATATATATATATATTTATATATATATATATATATATATATATATATATATATATATATATATATATATATACTGTGTTATATGTGTGGGTGTGTGTGTTATTTTTAATTAACTAAATAGGAGGCTAAATACTCTCATTTTTAGAGTCGACATTCCCTCTAACATTTAATTCCACGCTCAACCTCAAAGCTAATAGAAAACAGGGAGGCGTTATAATGGCAATTGATGGCAGTATTAGAAGCGATGATAGTTGCATGACCGAGCAGATAGCGCGATCGACTTTTCTGCACAGCGTATAATCAAGGCTACCGAAAATAGATCTATCTTCTAGTGGTCTCGGTATAATGCTGTATAAGCGGCGACCCATGAATCTTTAACCACGGGCCGGTGCTAGCCTGTCCTATATCGTTGCCAAATGCACGATTATGGCTAAGTTTAACCTTAAATAAAATAAAAACTACTGAGGCTGGAGGGCTGCAATTTGGAATGATTGATGATTGGAGGGTGGATGACCAACATACCAATTTGCAGCCCTCTAGCCTCAGAAGTTTCTAAGATCTGAGGGCGGACGGACAGACAAAGCTGGCACAATAGTTTTCTTTGACGGAAAACTAAAAAACAAAAAGTCGATTGTGTTTAACTTATCGGAGCCTCCCATTTACAATAATACCAGTTATTCGATAATAATACACATAATAATAATAATAATAATAATAATTAATAATAATAATAATAATAATAATGATAATAATAAAACATATTTGCAAACCGTTTCACTGACAACACCAAAAATCAACTTCTTCTTCTTCTTCTTCTTCTTCTTCTTCTTCTTCTTATTATTATTATTATTATTATTATTATTATTATTATTATTATTATTATTATTCATAAAAATCTCATAATCGCAAGAGTCAATATAATGGTGAAGAAATCCATAATGATGTCAGTGTAAATATATATTAAAAATATATGCAAAACGAGAGCTTTCGAGATCCTACCCGTTTATTATTATTATTATTATTATTATTATTATTATTATTATTATTATTATTGTAAGACAGATTTTCGACATTATTATTTTTATTATTATTATTATTATTATTATTATTATTATTATTATTATTATTATTATTATTATTATTATTATTTTCGACAGCTATTACCACGGTTGACTCACATTTCATCAAAATTCGCAACATGCCACATCCGCGGAATAATTATTCTGACCATTTTTATCAAAGGGATTTGCCAGATTGAGCTATTTGCAGAACTGCTGGCAAAATAAACATGTAAATAAACAGGTAAACACGCGAATGTATGAGTAAAACGTTGGATGATAAATATCTCTCTCTCGCTCTACGTGTTATATATATATATATATATATATATATATATATATATATATATATATATATATATATATATATATTATATATATATATATCGTTGGGGGAATATGTGAAATCCAGGGATTTCGGGAAATAACTAGGGATTTTTTGAAATGAACAACTCGCTTAGGAACAGTGATTCATCTGCACTGTCTCGCCGTGTTTAGTACTAGCCCCTGGGGGTTTTGAATGTATTTCGTCGTGTTTAGTACTGACCCCCGGGGGATCAAATGTCCTTAAGTGTATTTGATTCCCCAGGGGCTAGTAATAGACACGGCGAAACAGTGTAGATGACTCACTGTTTCGCCATGTTTAAAACTCAGCAAGTTGCCCATTTCACAAAATTCCTAGGATTTCGTAAAACCCTGGATTTCACATGTTCTTTGCAACATATATATATATATATATATATATATATATATATATATATATATATATATATATATATATATATACATATATATATATATACTGTATATATATATATATATATATATATATATATATATGAATTTTTTTTACACCGTGATTTATCTACAATCATTAAGCTACAAATGTCGTTTAATATCCAATTCACGCTACTTTGGGAATTATCCCCGACGGGAAATTATAAGTGATAAGTGGATCGGTACCGCCGGGTCTCGTTGGAAGGTACTTTGCCGATGGTTCGAGACCCGTCGGTATTGGTCCATTTATCACTTATAATAACCCATCAGGGATATTCCCGAAGTAGCGTGAATTGGATATTAAATGACATTTGTAGTTTATGATTATATATATATACTTAGAATTAAGCGAGTATTTCTGTTCCTGCCATTTTCCCGTTTTTATAAGAAATGAGTTAAAAAAATCACCTATTCCACTTTCACGATCCCGTTGTGAGATTCAAAAGAATATCCAGTGTCGTTATTCGTGGTACCAAAGAACTCCGTTTCAATCAAAAGGTCTGTTTACTTTTATCTGAATGAGACGCGAAACTGAATCGCGTGTGAATCTTTTAAGTTTGATCGGGTAAAAATATTTTTCAATACCCTTGGTTTTTCTTTCTTTTTTTAATTCGTCCTATTCTCAATGAGGTTCAGATACCATTAGTTTTTTTTTAATTCGTCTTATTCTTAATGAAGTTCAAATACCATTTGTTCTTTTTTTTTTTAATTCGTCTTATTCTTAGTGATATTCATATACCATTAGTTCTTTATTTTTTAATTCATCTTATTCTTAATGAGGTTCAAATACCATTAGTTTTTTTAATTCGTCTCATTCTCAATGAAGTTCTGATACCATTAGTTTTTTTAATTCGTCTCATTTACAATGAAGTTTAAATACCATTAGTTCTTTTTTTTTTTAATTCATCTTATTCTCAATGAGGTTCAGATAACATTTTTTTTATTCCTCTCATTCTCAGTGAGGTTTAAATACCATTAGTTCTTTTTTTTCAATTCGTCTCACTCTCAATGAGGTTCAGATACCATTAGCTTCTTTTTCATTCGTCTTATTCTTAATGAAATTCACACGCATTTATAATTATTTTTTTTCAAGTGACTCGGTTTTATTGATCTGATATTTAAAAATATCTTGAATGTTATATCAAAGATATATATATTATTCCTGGTCGTGTTTATCATGGTCTTTTAGGTTCAGTGACATTTGTCACCTTTCGTGCAACAAGTGATGATTTCCTGTTATTCTCTTTGAGAAACATTATTTCTACGAAAAGGAGAGAAAGAACTTGCACTGGGGAAAAACAGACATTGACTTCTGTTAGCAAAAACGTTACGTATTTATTTATCATAAACTTTCGTTCAACAATGTTTTTTTTTTTTCATCTCCTACCTGACGCATTGAATCGTTAAAGCACCGTGTCCGAAAGCTGTTGGAAAATCTATATATACTATATATTTATTTATTTATCTATTAATTAATTTATTTATTAATTTATCATTTTTCTCTGTTAGACGGCCATAGTCGAGGTTTCATAAGTATGTATTTTTTTCATCCAAAAGTCCTCTGTTCATCGCCTACCGTGTGGATACAATTAAGCAGGAATAAATGTCTGTAACTCAAACAAGATCCTGTGCGGTATGATTTTTCTTGTTTACTTGTTTATCATCCTGTATTCATTACGTTCATGAAACAAAAGTTAAATAAAGCTTCTTTCTCTTTATCTGCGACTGTCTCAGACCAAGAAACCAAGGCAGTGACAGTTTTAATCGTATTGCCTCTTGTGTTTGTGTGTGTGTGTGTATGTTTGATTGTTTTTCTTACAGTACAACCTTGAACAAATTAACAATTCAGTTTCAGTTGTCGAGGTCTGAATTCTCCTCCTGGTATATAGACTCAATAGGCCTTTCTGTGTTCGTCTTGCATATTTGAGACAATACAGGGCGCAGAAACTGTCCATGTATTGTCCTTATACAGAGGAATGAACATGAAATTAAACAAGTTAAAAATGCGCCGAAGTTTCTTCGGCACAGTCGAGTTTGCTGTACAGCGTACGATTTAGTATGAAACTCTCAGCCACAGCCCATGAAACTCTCAGCTGCGCACTTTCAGCCACGACCCGATGGTGGCCTGTGTTGTTGACACCTATAGCGGTGCCAGACGCAACGATCATGGCTAACTTCAACCTTAAATAAAATAAAAACTACTGAGGCTAAAGGGCTGCAATTTGGTATGTTTGATGATTGGAAGGTGGATGATCAACATACCAATTTGCAGACCTCTAGCCTCAGCATTTTTTAAGATCTGAGGGCGGACAGAAAAAGTGCGGACGGACAGACAAATAGCCATCTCAATAGTTTTCTTTTATAGAAAACTAAAAGTAGGTATGTAAAAGACATAGTAAATCATTAAGGGCACAGCATGGAACATAAATCATGCAAAATAAATATACGTGCATTGAAGAAGTGTGGACGTACAAATGAGAGATTTGAGACACAATGCAGTTATTAATCCTCCATTTAAAGGAATACCTTGTCATCTAACTTCCTGTTCTAGCTAATTGTTTACAGTGCGAATATTTGGTTAAAGTAGATTTCTGCTCCTAGGAATACTGCTACTAGTAATGTTTATAGCTATCAGACACATTTATGAGATACATACCTATATTACCGGCAAACTCCGTTTGTATGCGCTCAACATATACCTAAAACATACACACACACACACCCACCCACACACACACACACACACACACACACACACACACATATATATATATATATATATATATATATATATATATATATATATATATATCAACAAAACTGCTGATACCAAATGTTATGGCAGTGAGAAAGGTGTGTCTGTTTCAGTTCTAGTCGAAAGTATCTGAATTCTGAACAAAAATGCTTTATATCTTTCTACGCGGTATTGTGCGTTACGGGAACCTCAATAGAACCCCACCTGGAAAGGAAAGAGTTTTTCTATACTTTTCCAGTTCTCTTTCTGCTGACAGTTACCTTTGTGACAATAAGAATACTATTGCAAGTGTACTATCATTTATTACTATTGCTGTAGGCTTCCGCCGCTGCAAGAGTATTTACTTGAAGAGACCTTTGAGTGAGAGCAAAAGTTCTTTCGCTCTGTGTCACTTTCTCGTGGCCATGTTATCACTCCTTCTGCTCCTCCTAATATGACTACTATTACTGCTACTAAAAATTCTATTAATTTTTACAGAACTAAACCCTTTTCTCTCACTGCCAATACTACTACTGCCAACATTATTTTCTGAAATGAACAATTACTACTCGTACTATTACTACTATTTCAATATTTGCTTGCTATCACTAGTACTACTACTACGACTACTATTGCATTCTGGCATATCCCAAACCATACTTACTCGGCAACTGTAAAGTGTGACTGTAGCAGTCTTCGACTGTGGGCTTGTAAGTAGGGGAGAAAAATCCTTGTAGGAACTGTAGGACCAGGGATGTCTTCCCGACTCCCCCTGCACCAAGGACGACCAATTTATTCTCCTTCATTGTGGTTTTATTCCTTAATTTCTTCTCGCAGAACTAACAGCGACGGTCTTCGAATGTCTTTAGAGGCGTAAGCTCGGCGCCAGTGACGTCATCGTTGTCCGAATGAAGTTTTTTTCCTGAGGGATGAAGTTTGTAACGTCACTTGGGAAGCTCGTCTTGGCTTAGGCGATGGTCTAGGTTCAGTCGTCCGAAAAAGTTTGACTTCTTGCAGTTCGTAAGTGAGACTAAGTTGCTGCTGCTGTTTCTAACCAAAACCAACTTATGGAACTTCTGTCATTCGATATTATAGTTCACCAAGTTTTTATGACGAATGTATACACTTAGTTCGCTCAAGAATATTCACACTTCATTAGGGGTTGGTATTCACCCCACCGCGTGTAAGAATCAAGAAGAGGGATAGCTGGAGAGACGGGACGGACCAGTGACAGGTCAGCCTAGCTCTTCTTCGGCGTGTCGACGGGAACTCGGTCGAGAACGGTGTGGTGGAAACTCTCGCTGAGTCGGCATCCTTATATGCACTCGCATCAGCCAACAAGCAGAAAGAGGGGTCGCCCGGAGGAGGGGGAGGAGGAGAAGGAGTCAAGAGAGAGAGAGAGAGAGAGAGAGAGAGAACTAGCAACAGAAGCGGTGGCGGCGGTAGAGGGCAGTCGTAGGCGTCAGAGGGAGGAATGAGGAAACAATTGCCTGCTAGGAAAAAGGGGACAAGCCTCCGAGTTTTTGCAGATTCGAAAAGAAAGTTTCGAAGAGACGTCACCTGGAAATGAAAACCAGCGGCTGAATAGAAGACGCGTTTTGGCAGGAGTAACGAAAGAACGCAGATGGAAGGCATGGCAAGGGAATGATGCGGTGCGTGGGTGTAAGGGTGGCGAGTATCGATGTCATAAGGATGGTGGGCATCTCTCTCTCTCTCTCTCTCTCTCTCTCTCTCTCTAAGCTTCAAGATATAGAAGATATTAAAACAGGTAATGATGAACAAACGCTCTTTGAACTTCTGCGTTTCCTTGTTACATAATCTGGAAATTACTGAAGAAATAACAACTAAACTGGAGAGTGTGGGAAGCGGAACAAACACAACCTGCATTTGCATTGGTATTTGTTCTCTGTTAGAGTATTATATTTACTATGAAAATGGACGAGTATGTAGAGCAAAATATTCACATATAGCACGTTCATCATCCAATATATAATAATATGAGAATGTGTAAACTGTACTGATAGTTCTTTCACCTGTCAATAACTCGTGCGCACTGCGTTGACAGAATTATTTACAATCCCAGTTTATACTGCATAGCAATATTATTTGATAATTATTTACCGTATTTTGGCAAAGAAAAAACCATCTTGAGGTTAATGAAAGGACAACACTGATGGCAAATATATCCTACTGTAAGTTGTCATTAGTCTCTGTAGAATTAACCATTATGTATTCATGAATTTCCTGTTTTTGCGATAAAACAATTGGATCTGATCACACAAGCTTTGTCGATGATGTTGTTCTACATTAGGCTGGCGTTATGCCGGCAAGAACTGTACCCAAGTTAATTTCATGACAAGACGAAAGCATCCTCATTACTTACGTTGAAAGCTTAATTAGCTGTGTATTACTGGAAGGAGGTTGCATAGAATTGGTAGTTAATAAAAGCGGTCGTTATGGTTGAGGAGACTGTGACAACAAAACGACTGAAAAAGCTTCAATTAGCTCAGATAGTTCTTGGCTGAGTCACATGGTACTAGGGAGAAGCACGGACGTTTTTGGCTAGAATGATATTGCTTACTTGGCTTAATTGGCTATGTGATACTGGAAAGGAGATACATTGAATTGGCGGTTAATAAAAGCGTCCGTTATGGTTGAAGATACTGACAACACAACGAATGACAGCACTCTATTTAGTTAAGGTGGTCTTTGGCAGAGGCTTATGGTACTAGGAAAAAATCACATGCACTTTTGGCTGGAATGATGACGATTTCCAGAGGGATATAATGGTTTCTCGAGCATTTGCTTGCTGATTAGAGAAGGGGAGATTTTGTTAACGTTCATATTTTACTCTGTAAGGTTTACGTTGCGTCACAGAAGCGCTTAGAGCTAAAACGAAGCTTATGGTGCTAGACCGAGGCATCTACTACCCGGCTAAAGCTTTGAATTAAAATCGATCAAGTTTTGTTCAACTCTTGGCTGGTTATAGCACACATTTCTTTGAATAAAGCACACATGTACGTTTCCTTGTTGGCATGATCAAAAAGATTGATTGAATGATTATGCCGAACACGCTGACATAACCAAAGGCCATCGACACCAAGAACAAAAAAGAAAAAAAAAAAAAACGCTCCCGTCAGCATGAAAAAGATCACAGGTCTGATGACATTCCCTCATGGCGGTTTTATCCTTTTTGAAGCTTGCAGTTACGTTACGTTACGTTAAAATTGGTGCCACAACATCAAAGATCAGTAGTGACACCGAGATCTTTGGTGAGAATCTGTCCCAGGGGTAAGTGATTTCTCGAAGCCTGAAGTCAAAAAGATATGAAGACGTCAGCGTTTAAGGGTCTTTTAGAGGCAGAGATTTAAAGCGGACCATTAATAGAAATGATGAGAAATGAAAAAAAAAATGACAAGGTAGGAAGGTGGATAAGGCAGTGCTAGCTATTTTTATGTAAATGGTACAGGATACATAAAAAGGGACAGTATGTTTTCACACTTGCGCGCAATCATACACACACACGTGTAAATATATACAGTATACACACACATGTATATATATACATATATATATACATGTACATCTGTATGGTATGTATATATATATATATATATATATATATATATATATATATATATATATATATATATATTTTTTTTTTTTTTTTTTTCTTCTTCTTCTTCTTTTTCCATGCTGGGATGACAAGGACTGTTGAGAATTTTTGTGGGTGTAGGAAGGTAGTAACTGGTGACTTGAGGAAATAAAAGGTTTAGTGAAGGGAAAAGAATGATAATTGGAGTGCAGTTGTATGACAAGAGGAGTAGATTATGATAGAAGCACTCAGGAGGATGAATAGGTAAGTCAAGAAGTTAGCAAGTTTTCCAAAAAGCCAAGAAAATGAAATAGCAGGGAGAAGGCGAGTAGGAAAAAGGGAGGAGAATTTGTTTTACAAGGAAGTAACTCAGAGTGAAAGAAGAACATGGAGGGTTGCTGCCTGAAATGAGTGCAGCCCTGGGTCGATGGAGTGAGGGTTTTGAGGATTTACGAATTGTGGAAGATGGGAGAGATGCAGAGATGAATAACGCAAGAGTGGAAAGGGTTATCGCAGAGTTTAAGAATCCTTGTGGAATTGGAATTGGCACTCAAAATGCAGGCTAAAGACCCAGTGCTGGGACCTATGAGGTCATTCAGTGCTGAAAGGAAAATTGAGAGTAAAAAGGTTTCAAATGTGTAACAGAAGGAAAACCTCTGAGCTGCACCATGAAAGAGTTGGAAGTGGAGGATAGAAAGTGAGATTGAATGAACATAATGTGAATGGCGGTACAGTAAAAGGAATTAAATGGGTTGTAGATAGGGGCCGAAGGAGCGCTGCAAAGAAGCTTAAGTAATGTCTACAGTGCACCGTGTGAGGTGTACTGATGGCACTACCCCCTTATGGGGTAGAATCCTTGAAAGTGTGACTTTTGAGGACGTAAGAAGAGCAGACAAGAGGTTAAAGTAATGGAAAGACACCAAGGGCTGATGGGATTTAAACCACAAGTTATTTCTCCCTAGTCCATTTTTCATACATTTCCTCTTTATATGTTCTCATAAATCCACAAACTATTCACTAAACTGGCCCAGGACTGCATTCTCCTCACTCAGCATCTCTCCAATTGCATCATTTAGTCTGAGATCCATTTGCTCATCAACCTTCCTCTCTGCTTTTGCCTCCCTATTGAATAACTTCTTATTCTCCCTGAAGCTCTTGTTTACTTTCTCCTCCAACCCCCTTTTTTTATTACATGCTTTCTTTTGCTATTTCATGTTCTTTGCCACCTTATCTGTCCCTCTGCATTCCTGCTCACAGTCTTCCCCTCTATCTTGGAGTTGCGCCTAAAATAACAGCTTTTTGTTTTCTTCTCTAAACTTCATCATTTCCTTATCCAGCCGCAATCTTTTTATTTCTTTTTTTCCAGCCACCGTAAGTCTATGAACACTCCTTGCTGGTATATGACCTTTTCTTGGAACTTTAATCACCCTTCGTATACGCCTTCGACCTCAGTATATTCTACTGTAGCCCATTTTTCAGCTGTTTCCTCCTTTTTGTGTCCTCTTTTTTCTTACTTCTTTATTATCAGCATCACTTTTGCTTCAGATGAACGATGGTAAAATTTTATATAAATGTATATTATATATATATATATATAACACATATATATATACACATTAGTAAATTAAAATCTTATATTGAATTACATGTGTTTCTATAAATGTGTAGATATTTGAAATATATATATATATATATATATATATATATATATATATATATATATATATATATATATATATATATATATATATATATATATATATAATATATATATATATATATGCATATTAAAATCTGTTGTTGCACTGCATGTAATTCATAATTGTGTAGATATTTAAATGAATGTTCAGTATGACCGACGACCTATACATCGTATTATTACCTAAATGTGTAGACTGTAGAATTTCACTTTAGGGGAAAATGTCGAATCGTTACTTATAAAGAAAAGAACGCTGGGATAGAAAAGCGATCGAAATCCGGTACCTACTCCTACGTAATCCTAAATAATCTGCGCTTATCCTGACTTAATAGCAAATTATAACATCACCTTCATGACAACGTGAGAGCCATTACAGAAGATACCACTCTTTACCACATCGCCAGAATGCCATAACCAGTCCGCGTAATTAAAATTAGCGACGTAATGACTTGCAATGGAAATGTCAGTGCTTCAGTGGGAGTTATGATAATTGTTAAGTATTTTTTCAGTGAAATGAGAGTTTGATCTCTTAACGAGGGATTTGCTTCCAGTCTTTGAAGCCTTTGAAAATCTCACAAAGATATCCCGTTTAATGCCTTTTACGAGGGATAGGGTTTTTTTTAACTTTCAGTACACACATACACACACATACGCATACACCCACGCACAAACGGAATTCGTGTACGTAGCTTTAGCTTTGCTGCCCTCTCTCATATTAATGATATGCTTCCTTGTTAGGTAGATGTAGGTAGGAGGTTCTTCCTTGTTAGGTAGGAGTAGGTAAGACTTCCTTCCTTGTTAGGTAGGAGTAGATTGGAGGTTCTTCCTTGTTGGGTAGGAATAGGTAGGACTTCCTTCCTTGTTAGGCAGGAGTAGATTGGAGGTTCTTCCTTGTTAGGTAGAAGTAGGTAGGGGATTCTTCTTTGTTAGGTAAGGATGGATAAGACTTCCCTCCTTGTTAGGTAGAAGTGGGTAGGAGGTTCTTCTTTGTTAGGTAGGAATAGGCAAGGCTTCTTTCCTTGTTAGGTAGGAGTAGGTAAGACTTCCTTCCTTGTTAGGTAGGAGTATATTGGAGGTTCTTCCTTGTTAGGTAGGAATAGGTAAGACTTCCTCCCTTGTTAGGTTGGAATAGGTGAGACTTTTTTCCCTGTTAGGGAGAGGTAGGCAGGAGGTTCTTCCTTGTTAGGTAGGAGTAGATTGGAGGTTGTTCCTTGTTAGGTAGGAGCAGGTAGGAGGTTCCTCCTTGTTAGGTAGGAGTAGGTAGGAGGTTCTTCCTTGTTAGGTAGGAATAGGTAAAACTTCCTTCCTTGTTAGGTAGGAGTAGGTAGGAGGGAGTAATATACCTGATATAGACCCCTGGACTATAACCTACCAACCGACACGTCATACGGGTGGAGGATATCAAAGAGAGAGAGAGAGAGGAAGAGAGATTGCCTTTTTTATTTGTGCTCTCAGTCAATCGAATCATCTTCTGCCGTCACTGATTCGTTCGGCCATTCCCTTCTCTGTATCCTCCCGTTTCTCCTTCATCAAATCTTGCTTTTCTTCTCTCTTCCTTCCATTTTCCTTTTAGAGTTCAAAAGAGATTTTAACAGTTTCTGGTTGTCCCATGTTTCGCGTGAAAGGTGCTATCCTATACGCATCCCGAGCACTATCCTTTCCAAGTCTGGGTATCCTTCGAAGGATGTGAAGTTTACAAATGATTTTTATAGGTGACTTTAAAATCCCCACTTATATAAAGGCAGCAGCATAGGATAACATGTGAAAAATGCGCCGAAGTTTCTTCGGGGCAATCGAGTTTTCTGTACAGCGTATAATCAAGGCCACCGAGAAGAGATCTATCTCACGGTGGTCTTGGTATAATGCTTTATGAGCCGCGGCCCATGAAACTTGAACCATGGCCCGGTGGTGGCCTGTCGTATATCGTTGCCAGACGCACGGTTATGGCTAACTTTAACCTTAAATAAAATAAAAACTTCTGAGGCTAGAGGGCTGCAATTTGGTAAGTTTGATGATTGGAGTGTGGATGATCAACATACCAATTTGCAGCCCTCTAGCCTCAGTAGTTTTTAAGATCTAAGGGCGAACAGAAAAAGTGCAGACGGACAGACAAAGCCATCTCAACAGTTTTCTTTTACAGAAAACTGATAAAAACAGAGACACTGTGAGGACGTGTCCCTTAAGAAATTACAAGTTCGTCTTCTTTAATTGGGGAAAAAGAAGGTGTTAAAGTTCTCGTTATTTCCAACTTCAATGAAGATCTGAGGAAGAGCGAGATTCCGTGTGTGGGAGGGACATCAGATGATAACTTTTTGTCATCTTCGTTGTGACTCTTTCGTCGCGATGGATAACCAGGGAAAATCGTGGATAACTTAACAATTATATGCTTCAGGGTTTGGCTGCCTGAAGGGATCACTCCTTTTACTGCACCTCCGTTCATATTCTCTTTCTTCCATCTGACTTTCCGCCCTCTCAAACAGTTGTTTCATAGTGCAACTGCGAGATTTTCATCCCGTTACACTTTTCAAACCTTCTTACTGTCAATTTCCCTCTCAGAGCTAAATGACCTCGTAGGTCCCAGCGCTTGGCTTCTGGCCTGAATTCTATATTCCAGATAACTTGTTAATTATCTTCGGTGGGTGATGTCCTGTCAAACATCAATGAAGGGTCATTCATTTTCCGAAAGACTGAATGACCTCTTCGATATTAGAAACTTTAACCTAATTCCTGCAACCTCCCGTCTGTCACTTTTTTTGAGATTAAATCTTTTATTTTCTCTTTTGTTTTATGTCAAGCCTGAGCAAAATAAGCCCATCGGGTTGGCTGTCTCATCGCATCAGTGTCTTCATTACAAAAAATAAATAAATAAAAATCCTTTGATGTAATTCTATAATCCAGTTGTAATCTAGATGGTCATATATATATATATATATATATATATATATATATATATATATATATATATATATATATATATATATATATATATATATATATATATATATATATATATATATATATATATATATATATATATATATATATATATATATATGTTATATATATATATATATATGACATCTGTGAAACTTTTATATTATATAAATGAAACCAGATACTATATATATATATATATATATATATATATATATATATATATATATATATATATATATATATATATATATATATATATATATATATATATATATATATATATATATATATATATATATACATATTGTGAATCTTGAAAAGGAAACATTTGTTTAGCCTCAATTTTGTCTACCGTAAAAAAAAATCATAATGGGTCATTCGAGAATTGTTATCTCTTGCAATTTCAAAATAAACTTAAAATTATAACATTAATCAATCTAGACCTAATTGTATACATATAACTTTACTGTTGATAACGCTTAACATTTTTTGTTATACCACGACTCTTAAATTGTTATATATACAGTATAATAAGTCTCTTGACGTCATAAAGGAGTTACTTAATGTCTCTGAGAAAATGCTTATTCGATGCAGCGTGAAAGAAGCTTTGTAAAATGAGAAAATTATGAAGTAAGATTAAGTGGTTTCCGCCTTTTGTTCCTCTCGTCAGGTTTTACTTCAAAGTCATCAACATTGACCTTGGTAGGTGTCAAGGGAATGACGTCAAGATTTTGTGTTGTTTTTCAATCCTTTTGTTTTTATGGGAAGAACAACACGAGTCGTTCTTTTCTCAAGGAATAAACAGCGTTCACCAGCTGAAGGTCCAATGTCTCTTGACCTTTATAAACTAAATAATTTTCTGAATATAAAAGACAACAATATTTTTACAAGGTAAAGGTGTCTGTCCCAGAAGTATTCAAAGCAAAAAATATATTGTTCTGTTTTACTCTTTTATACTTTCACTGTTCACTGTCAAAAGAAGATTGCACAGGAAATATTTCATCTAAAGGAAGAATGATAACATTTTATTCTCGAAAAAAAACACCAACTAATTGGGCATCGGAATGGCGAAATAAAATACACTATGATAATGAATTCTTGAAATAGAGTTAATGCTCTTCCTTCACGTAAGAGCTCAGTAATATTCAATATGCGTATAACATTGCATTTATTTAACTAAGTTTCGTTTTTATTGTTTATTTAGAAGGGACTAAATATTACTGTTCCAGTTACGTAACGAACTGGATCAAAGAAATTCATGTGGGGAGATAAGGTTTTCCGTTATGTAAATTCTCCTACCCCACTCAACATTACTAGTTCTTGCCCTGCAGTGTCCCGTGACGTCATCGTTTCATGCACATATTTTAAGAAAAATTGTTTTTCTTGCTTTTTTCGTTCTTTCTGTCTTTCCTTTCTTCTTTCTATCTTTCTTTCCCTCTTTCTATCTTTCTTTCGTCCTTTCTTCCTCTCTTTCGTTCTGTCTATCTTGCTTTCCCCTCTTTCTATCTTTCTTTCTCTCTTTCGTTCTTTATATCTTTCTTTCTTTTTTCTTTCGTTCTTTCTATCTTTCTTTCCCTCTTTCTATCTTTCTTTTTTCTTTCTATTTTTCCCTCTTTAAATTTGCAGCTGAAAACCTTTATGGAAGAGTCAACAGTCTATAAACCCAAGAAGGCTCCGAAAGGAAATCAGCCTGCAAAGAGAGAGAGAGAGAGAGAGAGAGGAAAGTGTTAGGGGAAAGGTAACAAATAAAATAAATACGAGGAAATAGAAAACAGAATCGACACAGCTGAATTCAGGAGACTTCAGCAGCAGAAAGCACGAATGAAACTGCTCCTCGCTTCAACGTTTGGAGATCGGAGACCAGAAGGTTCCACAGCTGCACTAACAATTTTTTTCATAGTGCAACTGCGAGGTTTTCCTCCTGTTGCGCCTTTAAAACCTTTATACTCTTAATTTCCCCTTTCAGCGCTGAATGACCTCATAGATCTCAACGCTCGGCCTTTAGCCTAAATTTTATATTTCATTCCATTCCATTTTGAAATACGTTTTTTTCATTCTTGTAATGCTTAAGGAGGCATTCCCATATTCTGTCTTGCAAGAGAGTCCAATGAAAGGCAACCCTGTACTTGTGTACATGCGTTATGAAAATTAACAGAGAATCAGATAATCAGAATTGATGGAAAAAAATTCTAATTATCCGTCTCTTTAGGTATATTTATTTTTCATTGTTTGTTATAAGCATTATAGGCAAGAGGGATCGAACCGGCGGAAGGAAGTACCAGAATTCAGAGGAAATATTCTGAGTTTATCAGGCCTTAGACACGTCACTTCCCGGTAGAATTTATCAGCAGGAAATTTATTAATTGTACTGGAAAAGTGAACCGTTTAGAGATGGTTCATTGTAAGACCATCTGTTGCGGTTAATTTCGCGAAGACCTAAGGAAACAAGGGAAGAAAATATTTGCTGGCGGGCGGGGGGGGCGGGGGCGGACATTAAGTGGACTCCCTGCTAAATTAACCAAACTTCCCCGTGATTATTTTAAGTTAGCGTTGCCCAATTTACTTTACTAAGCAGGGGTATTTGTTTTGTTAACCACCCATTACTTAGCGGAAAAGATTGTGTTAGAACGCCCCCGCCCCCAAAAAAATTAGAATTAAAATTAAAAATTAAAGGATCTCTTGCAGAAGTGAATTCAACCATATTTTGAACTAAAGCGATACCTTTAAGGCAGGAAATTGCACGCTGTATAATAAGGAGATTAAAATTGCGAGCGAGACAGAGACGGCTGAATTAAATACGTCAGTCGCTTCCGAGTAATTCACTTACCTCCCCTTTGTCTTAAGATCTCTTTAATTCAAATTATATTGCTTTAATTTTTTTTGTATTTGGTTTATGGGGACATTTTCTGTGGCCTTGTGTAATTTTATTACTTCTGATTGAAGACAGTTAATGTGTGTGTGTGTGTGTGAGAGAGAGAGAGAAAAAAAAGTATACCTTAGTTTAACCAGACCACTGAGCTGATTAACAGCTCTCCTAGGGCTGGCCCGAAAGATTAGATTTATTTTACGTGGCTAAGAACCAGTTGGTTCCAGCAACGGACCTACAGCTTATTGTGGGAATCCGAACCACATTATAACGAGAAATGAATTTCTAACACCAGAAGTAAATTTCTCTAATTCTTCACTGGCCGGTCGGAGAATCGAACGCGGGCTCAGCAGAGTGCTAGCCGAGAATGATATCAACCCGTCCAATGAGGAACTATGAGAGAGAGAGAGAGAGAGAGAGAGAGAGAGATACCTTCAAGATCACTGTTAAAGTGTTAATTTTCAGCATTTTGAGAGAGAGAGAGAGACATTGGCCATCAAGATCGCCTTTTAAATATTCATTTTAAGGCAAGTTTGGTTTGCAGACAGACGCTATCCTGACTGTCATTTGGACGCAAAAAAATATAATTTAGAAAACGCCCCGTTCTACAAAACAGGGTGAAATTTACAGTTCTATGGCAGCCAGTACTGGACAAGGCAAACTCTACTGCACAAAACTCTTCACAAATGAGATTTCATGACAGATGGACGCCAAAGCGTGATGCGCATTTGTCCTCCCGAGAGACAGACAAATTGACCGAGAAGTTGAACTTCATTCTGAGAAGCGAGTTCCAACAACACGATCTTCTCCATCCAAACGTCCACAAGTTGAGAGGAATCAATTAGTTATCCAAACATCTTCCAAGAACGAGGACCTTTCCTTATTACGCGCAACATTAATGCCTCTGGCCTGGACGTGTTCCCTCGAGGATTCTTCCTCTTGACAACTGGGAAATTGAACGTTTGCTTTCTAAGGTCATTTATGACAGTTAAAAATATACAATTACGGTAATATTGAAGTGTTTCTAGATTTTGTTAGAACCAACTTCGATTATTATTATTATTATTATTATTATTATTATTATTATTATTATTATTATTATTATTATTGTTGTTGTTGTTGTTGTTGTTGTTTCTAGACTTTTTAGAACTTTTGTTTGTATTATTATTATTATTATTATTATTATTATTATTATTATTATATTATTGTTGTTGTTGTTGTTGTGTTTCTGGACTTTTTAGAACTTTTTTTGTATTATTATTATTATTATTATTATTATTGTTGTTGTTGTTGTTGTTGTTGTTGTGTTTCTGGACTTTTTAGAACTTTTGTTTGTATTTTTATTATTATTATTATTATTATTATTATTATTATTATTATTATTATTATTATTATTATTCAAAATGTGGTCCAAGAATGGAGTGTGGAATGGTTGATGGTTGCAAATGATACAGCACTGACTGGAGACTGTAAAGAGAAATCACTGAGACTAGGAAAAGAGCCTGAACGTGTTTGCTTGAGCAAATTGAGTTAATGTGAACAAGATTAAGGTTGTGGGGGTATATCAGAACTAGTAATATGAAGCAATGAGTATTAATATAAGCATCTGGGAGTAAATAATGTAATAATTGATTTTTGAATGAGACAAGAGGTGATTCGCGTAGGAGATGAAGCAAGAAAGGTATCAGGTTGTGTGTTAAAGACCGGAGGAGACTTGGAGTATGTTTTGAAGTCGAGGAGGAAATGCGTGGACGGTTTGTTGAGCCACCTTTCCTTTATGGAAGCGAAGTGTGAATAAAATAAAATAAAAAAGTTGAGATGAAGTGCTTGCACAGTTATATGTTGCAAGAATAATTACTGAATAGGTGAGAAACGTGGAAATATTTGGAAGTAGTATTAACGTTATCACAGGTGAAATGATGGATCAGGGTATTTCTAGATGGTCTGTTCATGTGGAGAAAATGACAGGCTATAAGTTGGTGAAGAGTATATCATACAGAAATGTTAGGAGGGAGAAGCAAAGGAAGACCTAAAAAGGGTTTAATTTATATATAGTTAGTAAGGTATTGGAAAGGACGGGGCTTGAGATTCAAGAAACTCCAGTGCGTGCAAGATAAAGGTGAGTGGCGCAGTGTGGTTGTGCGGGCTCAGTACATTGCTGATAAGTTTTTTTGTCGGGGCTGTGATAGTTTTTTTTTCAGTAGTCCCTTCCTTTCTTTTATTTTTTTTTTAAGGACAGCAGCTTATGTTGAAGAAAGAAATTATACCCTACATACAATGCTGATAAGTTTTTTTGTAGAGGCAGTAATAGTTGTTATTTTTCTTCTCTGGAATTCCCCCTCCCCACCCCCCTTCTTTTTGGACCTTCCCCTCCCCCTTCTTTTGCCTAAGGAAAACAGCCTAATGTTTAAAAAAAAAAATTATACCCTACATGACAGCGAACACGAATATCAAGTTCATATGCGTGGGAGCCGCGCAAGGAACTAATTAATGCTTTCTGGTTATTGAAATTAAAATGGTTAATGAGACTGCCTTTCTTTTTGAACTGCTGTGACATAATCCTGCTTAAATAAAAACTGGGAAATAATGCAGTCATAACCCATAGCAGTATTACGTGAGCTGGTTATCGGGATATGGAAATTACGAGTTCAGGTACATTACAAAAGACACGTTTTCCACTCGATCTTTCTTCGTACCGAGTATTTTATATTGTAATTTGATCCAGTAACTTAGAATACAGGGATCTAATGGCCTTTCTTCTTACCGAGTATTTTATACTGTAATTTGATCCAGTAACTTGGAATACAGGGATCTAATGGTCTTTCTTCTTACCGAGTATTTTGTAGTGAATTTGATCCAGTAACTTAGAATACTGGGATCTAATGGACTTTCTTCTTACCGAGTATTTTATACTGTAATTTGATCCAGTAACTTAGAATATAGGGATCTGATGCAGCATGAATTTTATACAATAAAATCTTACCGTATAAACAGTAATTTGATGCAGCAACACAAAAAAGTGACTTTGTGCAGTGAGTTGAATACAGTAAAATCATACAGTGTATACAGTAATTGGACTAAATACAGTGACCTGATGCAGTGAATCTCATACAGTTAAATCACATAATATACAGTAATTTAATGCAGTGACTTTTAATACAGCGACCTGGTGCAGTGTGTTTTATACAGTAAAATCATATAATATACAGTGGCTTGATGCGGTAACGTAGGAGACAGTGACCTAATTCTGTGAGTTTCATATAGTGAATAGTTTATACAGTATTTGATACAGTAGCAGTGAGTTTTATACAGTATAAAACACAGTATTAACAGTAATTTGATGCAGTAACCTAAAGTACAGTTACCTAGTGAAGTGACTTTTATATACAGTAAGATCAAACGGTAATTTCCAACTGTACCATTTATCTGTAACTTCATACGGTAAATGTTTTGCTTCTGATTGCATTAATGCAGTAGTAGTATCGGTAGCGGTAGCACCAAAAAATTCAGTACGTGGAATATTGATGGATTGATTTATGGCTACTAAAACTGGCGTCACAACAACCAGTACATGAAAAAGGTTGATTATTGTCTACTGGCAGATTTGCGTCAGAGGTAGAACCTGCAATATGCGTTCGCGTTACGCGCCAGTAGGGGGGTGATTCATAACAAATCATCTTCATGTATATCGTAATTTGGATGCGCTGGGAACCATCATACTCCCAGGAGTGTGCAACAGGACCTAGAGCAAGGGAAACATGTTTTTTTCTTCAGGGTAATTTAACATAAATTAATACACAAATACATTAATGTAATCAGTCGTAGCTTGAACATTGCGCAGTAAATTGCGTGACCATTATACTTTGAATCTATATGAACCTATACACTATTCACATCGGACAGTGACCTTCATACTGTAATTTTGCATAGTAGGAGAACATGTCATAAACACATGTCAACAATTTATCGCATACATGTAACAGACAGGTTGGAAACAAAGTCAGTGACTGTAAATTTCGAAGAAATCTTTATATTTAAAAATTGTATTGTAACCTTTATACAGTAAATCTATGCTCAGTAGAAACTTCATACAGTAACCTTCATATTATAACTTCGTTTCGTAGGGGTTCGTCCATACAACAGTGGAACATGTCATAAACACACGTCGACAACGTATCGCACACATATCACAGACATGTTGGTAACAAAGTCAGTGATTGTAAAGTGGGAAGGAAATCTTTAGCAAATAATGGATAATCGTATAAAGCGCTCGGTAGGACTACCTATAATCCGTGGATTTGTATCCAGCTTGTTGGTGACGTGTATGTGATAAGTTGATGACATGTGTTTGTGACAATTTTTACTGGTTTTCTGCAGTGTGGAAGAGACTTTGCATTTGCTAAGTACTCTACATATCAATTAAAAGTTTACAGCACCCGAACAGCAAAACACTTACTGAACGAAATGATTTCATAAATTCAATTACTGATGAACTGAATTCGCCAAGGGCAAGAAATGAAACTGAATCGTGAATACATGATTTAATATTCAAAGGACCCAAATGAGATTGAAGATAATTCGATTCCTCCAGAATATCGGTTTTCATGACAAATCAGAGATGAATTTGTGTAATGCTTTCCGAGTTTATCATCAGATTAGCCTAATTTTTTGCAATTTCCAGAGGGAATCTCGTAGCTGGAGCTATCATTCGAGGATAATGTATGTGTATATACACACGCACACACATATGTACTGATCATAAGAAAACAGAACAGGTATGCATTTACAGTATATAGAAAACCCACCTTCATGTCTCCTACATTTCATTTCTTAGCTACCACGACGTCTCCGTAAAATCATGGTAGGGTCAACCTATTCCTCAGAGGGACTTAGGATATGTTCAAATGAGTACCTGGATCAAGAACCTTAACACGATCCGCCAACACCTAACGCAACTGCTCTATCCACCACACATTATCGAGAGGGCTATTAATAAAGCGAATAAAATATACACAGAGGTCCCACTCACAACAGACAAATAGATTTCAACAACAAAGTAAAGCTTCATACGATGAAACATCCAAAAGGCTACTGAGCAACTCAGTTCTAATAATCCTTTCATTTTCCATTATCCCAAATCCATCGGGAGTTCGCTCGTTAACGTATACCCTTAAATAACAAAAGGGAAAGCCGGAGTTTACAAGATACCGTGTAGTAATTAAGTCATGACATCTGTAGGCGAGACAGGTAGATCGTTTCTCAAAGAATAACAGAGCACAAAAAGATCAGTACGTTACCTTCCCGGAGAGTTCCGGGAATTTTCTACATATTAGAAATACAGGCATGTCATTAACTGGAGTGGGGCGGAGTTTGGTTTTCAAGAGTAGCTGTCCGTACAAAAGAAAGATGCTGAACTATCATCAATCAAAACCAACAATATGAACCTGTCAGAGGGACATTGGAAATCGGACGCCATCGACACCTTTTAATCCCCTCAGACCCATCTTGAAGATGACCCAAGAAACGCGACCGCCAGATCCATCGCCGCAACGTGAGCTAATGAGGCCAAAAACCACTAGGAATTTGTTCATTTCTCCTCCTTCTTAAGAATCGCCACCTCCTTAACATCGGAGGCCTAAAGGCCACACCTTCATGTTTTGTATATACCATTGTGATTTTCCACCTGTCCATATTCTACCAGTGAATTGGGGCAAGAAAACAAGTACCCGAAATATATGGTTTCAACGTTTAAATAGTTGTTTTATGTATTTCTTTTTTCTGTTACACTGTAGTATTACAGGAAAAGACATTCATATATATATAAATTTATACAGTGTGTGTATATATATTACTATATAAAATATATAAATGTATAAATATATATATATAGATTATATATATATACAATATATATATATATATATATTATATATATATATATATATATATATATATATATATATATATATATATATATATATATATATATATATATACATTGTATTTGTATCTTTCAAATTACTTAAATGCTCCTACAAACTTCGGAGTAATTGTCAAGTGGCAAAAAAAAGTAATGAGGTTAATGCTCGGTTTTTCTTCAGTAACTTTTCCCGATAGTTGTTAATGAGCAATCAGCAATGACCTTTAGATCTCTCGGGTAAATGACATCAAGAACATTTTGTGCTAAATTGTTCACATTTACAATGTCTTTTGACCCAAAACTAGGTCATCTCATTTTGTAAGAATTTTATTAAGGCCATCAGTTCAATGGCTCTTGTTACTCAGTCAATAAATGATAAAATTATAGTAATCTAACTTTATTAAGGCCTATAAGCCACGCCCCTAGACTATGAGAAAAGTAGCTGATTGGTTCATTAAGCAGTTGTCCTTATTAAGGCTTATAAGCCACGCCCCTAGCCCCTAAGAAAAATAGCTGATTGGTTCATTAAGCAATTGTCCTTATTAAGGCTTGTAAGCCATGCTCCTTGTCCCTAAGAAAGGTAGGTGATTGGTTCATTAAGCAATTGTCCTTATTAAGGCTTGTAAGCCACGCCCGTAGCCCCTAAGAAAAATAGCTGATTGTCATTAAGCACTGTCCTTATTAAGGCTTATGACCCACGCCCCTTGCTCCCTTGCCCCTAAGAAAAGGTAGCTGATTGTTTAATTAATTAAGCAATTGTCCTTATTAAGGCATATAAGCCATGCTTCAAGCCCGTAAGAAAGGTAGCTGATTGGTTCATTAAGCAATTGTCCTTATTAAGGCGTGTAAGCCATGCTCCTTGCCCCTAAGAAAGGTAGGTGATTGGTTCATTGAGCAATTGTCCTTATTAAGGCTTGTAAGCCACGCCCCTAGCCCCTAAGAAAAATAGCTAATTGGTTCATTAAGCAATTGTCCTTATTAAGGCTTATGACCCACGCCCCTTGCCCCTTGCCCCTAAGAAAGGTAGCTGATTGTTTAATTAATTAAGCAATTGTCCTTATTAAGGCATATAAGCCATGCTTCAAGCCCGTAAGAAAGGTAGCTGATTGGTTCATTAAGCAATTGTCCTTATTAAGGCCCACAAGTCATGCACCTAGCCCCTAAGAAAGGTAGTTGATTGGTTCATTAAGCAGTTGCCCTTATTAAGGCCTATAAGCCACGCCCCTTGCCCCTAAGAAAGGTAGCTGATTGGTTCATTAAGCAATTGTCCTTATTAAGGCCTATAACCCATGCTCCTTGCTCCTAAGAAAGGTAGCTGATTGGTTCATTAAGAAATAGTCATATCGCAATAGTTAACTGAAGTTAAATGAGCTATTTTTTTTCTCTGTCGCCGTTGATATCATTAGTCACTGAACATACCTTCAACAAACATTCCATTAAAGAATGAATTGACTATCTTCAAATCAATAAATGAACAAACTGGAATGGTTCGTAATAATGGCTGCGATGAAAATATTCCCCGGAAGAAGACACTGAACTCGCGAGTCAACAGACTTGAGCAAATAAAATGCTCGCCCCTTCCCTTTGTTTGAGCACTATGGTACTACGATAACATCTCTCTCTCTCTCTCTCTCTCTCTCTCTCTCTCTCTCTCTCTCTCTCGTCTTAATAGGGGCCCTCTATATATCTAGATCATCTTGTCAGTCTCTTCAGCACTGTGGGGTTAAATAATTCCTCTCTCTCTCTCTCTCTCTCTCTCTCTCTCTCTCTCTCTCTCTCTCTCTCTCTCTCTCTCTCCTCTCTCTCTCTCTCTCTCTCTCTCGTTTTAATAGGGGCCTATATATGTCTAGATCACTTGTCAGTCTCTTCAGCACTGTGGGGGTAAATAATTCCTCTCTCTCTCGTCTTAATAGGGGGCCTCTATATATCTAGATCATCTTGTCAGTCTCTTCAGCACTGTGGGGGTAAATAATTCCTCTCTCTCTCTCTCTCTCGTCTTAATAGGGGACTATATATGTCTAGATCACTTGTCAGTCTCCTCAGCACAGTGGAGGTAAATAATTCCTCTCTCTCTCTCTCTCTCTCGTCTTAATAGGGGCCTCTATATGTCTAGATCATCTTGTCAGTCTCTTCAGCACAATGGAAGCAAATAATTCCTCTCTCTCTCTCTTCTTAATAGGGGCCTATATATGTCTAGATTATCTTGTCAGTCTCCTCAGCACGGCGGAGGTAAATAATTTCCCTCTCTCTCTCGTGTCTTAACAGGGGCCTATATATATCTAGATCGTCTTGTCAATCTCCTCAGCACAGTGGAGGTAAATATTTCCCCTTCGTGAATGTTTGCTTGCAGGCACAGCTTTAAGACGCGCCTGCTTTCCATTGTTCCTCACTCCGCCATTATTCATAGATGCCCCATAAATGGCGTCGCAACATGGCTTCCCACGCCGAACTTGAGGAATTAATTAGGCTGGTAAATAAACTTAGGCGTAGAGGCATACACAAACGCTATTCCGCTCCTCCTCGTCCCTTCTGATTTGATCATTTTATTTTATTTTATTTTATTATTTATTTATTTTTTTTTTTGATAAGTGAGAGTATTTCTTCTTTCTGCGTTTCCTATTGCATTCTATTACTTCTTTCTGATGAACGAAATATTCTTTGGAAGCTTGAATTGCGAGTCAGTGGCTCCTGTACGGTTTTTTCCATATGAATAGGATTCATCCTCTGAATAATAATAATAATAATAATAATAATAATAATAATAATAATTCTGGTAATCCTCGCCTTTCTCTCGCTCTTTCTCTTTCTATTCTACTTCATAAATTCGTTTGCATGTATCAATATCACCTTTACCGCAAAAATTATAAAGTTAGAAGTCAAGTTAAAGGGAATGTACACTTAATAGTCTGCTGTGTCGTCTTTGTCAAATATTCATTAATAAAACCTGCATTGTTCCGGTATAATTGATCAACTTGTTTATGAAATTGTGCAGTACAAACAAACGCACTTCCTCCGCAGTTTAATAACCTCTCAGTTTTGGGGAGAAGTGATGAAAAATGATGACATCATCGGGTAGATTACGCCTTAAGTAAAATGGCCACGAAGCAGTGACGTCATCGGTCATACGTCCGAGCGATGACGTCACTGTCCATCTACCTGGGGGGGAAATGACGTCACATGGTACCTTTCATGTTACACTCGATTGTAACATGAATGAAGAGATTATTTTTCCTTTCTGTTTTCCGTAAGTCCAGACTTTGTGTATTACGTCATAAGCAGTGAACATCACATCTTTATGATTTAATATGGAATTCCTTAGTTATTGTCTAGTGAGACAGGCAATTTATAAGCTCTTTGTTCTAGCCCCTGCTCAGACTAAACGAGGTAAAGGAAGAGGAATAATGGTGTGGTTTAATCAGTAATGAAGCGATTTACAACAAACTAGGATTATTATTGTTAAAATGTTGATGATTCTTGCTGGTATCCCATTGGCTTAAGAATAATATAATTTGAGAGGCTCATTAAGGTTGGCGTACACAGAAAAACTCAATCGTTACATTTCATAGACTTTGCGTAGGAAATTGCCAACCACTTGCTTCGCTGACACCCCTATCCCCAAACCAAAACCCCTCTCCCCGCCCCTGGGGGCCTCGCTTTCAACGGCCCTTGGAGGAATAGCAACGGCCAGTCCCCTCCCCCCAACGTCTCTCTCTTCGTCCACTAGAGTTACAGGTCTTTACGTTTTTGTCTTACGTTGATCCGTGGTTATTATATACCTTGTATTCGTCTTTCCTTTCCAAACTAATTTCGTGAGGCTTCAGTTGGTTATTTAATAGCAAATGGACCATTCGTTCAATTTTCGCTCCCCTCTGCCAAAAACCTCCTGCAGGGATTAGGTCTAAAATCAGTATAAAAATTGTGAATGTGTCTGTCCTATCCACCTCCACGTGTGGAGCGCTTCTCTTTGCTCCCTCCTCTTATTCCATTCTCTTACTCGCCTTCATTTCTAAACGTTCTCTTGTAATAAGAAAAATGTAGAAATGGAGAGATAAACTTCAATGTGAACAGTTCAGACCAATCGTTAAATATCTGTCAGCGTAGCGTTTTGGGTAACTTCTCGTACCCGTGCTCCGGAGTCCTTGATGGCTGGTGGCAACTTCTGCTCTACGGCGTCCGTGGGACGAACAGTCATTTCTGCGGGTATCGCTGTTCGTGTTAGTTGGTGTGGTTGCTGCTACCGGTCCACGATAGGAATTGCGGCTTTTTTTTTTTTTTTTTTTTATCGTGAAGTAACTTCGTTATCGTCAGGTGAGTAAGCGATCCCATTTCGTGTGGAAATGTCTTGTCCAGTGGGGTTTGTGTATTTTTGTTCCTGGGTGGCAGTATAACTGCATTACTTCTAGATGTTTATTCATGGATATATTTTAAAAATTTTGTTTTTCGCCCACTTAAAGTTCGTAGATTTTTTTAATGCCTCTTGAATTTTCAGGGTTTGGGGAGTTGCTGCCAAGAGTGATTTGCATCCCAGAGTAAGCTTTTAGGAGTCTCGCTTCATACTGTGGCGAGGTGAGTGTTACTAGTGGATATTCTTTGGTTTTAAAGCTAGCCCAGTCTCCATCTTGTTTTCTTATCGGACAGTATTTTTGAAATCAGAACTTAACGATTAAGCTTAAATATATTTTCCGAGGACAAAGTTAGTTTAAACTTGGTTCAGCAAATTGATTAAAGGGAAGTTAGGTGGGAGATCCGCGAGTCACAACTTGCAGGCATAGTTCCTTGTAGTGGTTAGAATTTAAGGTATGTAAGCTGGCGAAACCAGGCTTTGATACATAACAGTAGATATAGGCTTGCAATACTGATGTTTAGTAGCTAGATATAATCCGTAAGGGCTTATTTTAGTTGAGCTGCAGTTTTAAACTTGCTAATTTACAACATTAAAAGTCCGTGCTTAAATATATACCAAAAGCTGCGTTGATTCTCAATACTCTTAATTTACTCATTAGGTTTTCTGCAGGTTGACTAATATACTGGTAGAGATGACTGTAGGTGTACCGGATATTACTTCACATATTCCATTTTTTTTTCTTTGTGCTTTAATCTTATACTGGTAACCAGCTTTCTTGAAGTTTATCAGTTACTAATAAGCAGCTTTTTCTTAGTTTTTCTGCCTAATTTTAAAGGGTCAACTTTTATCCGGTACACCCTCAGCCAGTTAGAATGTTACTTTTCAAATTTTCAGGTATTTTTTCTTATAAAAGTCCACCTTTGCCGGGGTGGCGGAGCTGCCTGTCAGGCAAAGGTGGACTAGGGTCGTACATGGCAGACTTCGGTCTGTCATGTACGACCTGACTGCATGTAACCAAAATCTCAAACGTGGAAAGGTTTTTCCTTGGTCTCTTCGTAGCTGAGAAGTGTGCTGCTATTAGTTCTAAAGTGATTCGTTGGGAGTATTGTTAGTACGTCGGTTTGACTAAATGTCGTGTTAATAAATGGCTTTTGAATTTTGTCAGTTTAGTTTAAGAGATTTATCTTGCACCATGCATTGTGGTTTGGAGGTTTTATTTCTCGTTGGGGAGTGTTTCTTTTATAAACTTGGTTTCTAGAAGAATGCGCTTGCAAATTACATGTAGGCTCTTCGGATTATCTAATGAATGGTAACTGCTTTTGTTAGTTTTTGTCCATCAGTCCATTTTGTGTAATCTAGGGAATGTTACTTTAAAAAAGAACCCTACTCTAGGTTTCTAGAAGTGCGCGTTTGCATAATACAATGTTTAGGCCTACTGCAGTATCTTATGAGTGGTAACAACTTTTTCGAGTACTATAAATTGCTGATATAGCGGAATTTAATTGCATTATTTCAGGATTTCGTTGGTTCAGCAGACTGTACTGTAGTAGTTCTAGTATCTAAGGGTTTATTACTGAATTTAAAAACTTTATTTACGGAACTTATAATGGACAGGTGATATGCTGACGTTGCAACCGAACCTAATAAATACTAGGTCTAAGTTTAAGGTTAGAGAAGTTTGCAGTTATGTCTGGTACATAACTAGAGCTTTAAGTGAGGTTATTTATGCTGTTGCTCGTTAATTATAAAAATTTTTTTTTTTTCTGATTATGCTGAAGAGTAGAAAATCCAAAGGTCAGTTAGAAAACAGTGACAGATTTTTTATTTGGATTAGGCGTAATTGGTTAAATGGAAAGTATTAAGGTCGGTATACAGTGGAAGGTCTCTCTCTCTCTCTCTCTCTCTCTCTCTCTCTCTCTCTCTCT
The DNA here is from genome assembly GCF_040412425.1 of Macrobrachium rosenbergii. Taxonomy (NCBI): domain Eukaryota; kingdom Metazoa; phylum Arthropoda; class Malacostraca; order Decapoda; family Palaemonidae; genus Macrobrachium; species Macrobrachium rosenbergii. Next base: position 44,148,817 of record NC_089755.1, read on the forward strand.
CTCTGTCTGTGTGTGTGTGTGTGTGTGTGTGTGTGTGTGTGTGTGTGTGTGTGTGTGAGCGCGCGCGCGCGCGCTCTCCCCTACTACTGTTCATCGCTGGCTTGCCTAACGTAGTTATTTTTTCACACAAACTTGTTACTTTTCGGGCACCGTCTAGTCTGATAAACTTGCAAAGCATCCCAATTATGAGGAAAGATTCTTTGCGTGCTTTAGTTATTAATATTTCCTTTGTATATCTGGTCGATCCAAGAAACCTTCAAGTTAAGGAAATGAGATTTTTCTGCAGTTTGGAAGTTTCTTGATTCAAGAGTACTTTTGTATTACTTTGGTAGTTTTGAGGGATTCCCTCTTTTTCCCCTGTAACTTTTAATTTTAAATCCGTATTTTGTGTAATTTTCTTTATCGGAAATGAAATGAATCTAGGTGTTTAGCAGCATTAACAGCATTTAGTTCTTGGGTGTATATTTTCTAAGTTACTTCACAACTGAACTTGTCTGATCATATTTTTATTGCCCACCACTATTGAAACTGGTTCTGTAAGTCAAGACCAAGTAGTGGAGGTGGAAAGTTCTTCGGGAAGATGACGAAAGCTCTTAATTTTATTTGCAGTTTTTCGTGAATGAGGATCTAATGATACGGGTACTTCTGATGGCAGTAGACAGCAAGTGATGTTTTCTGAAGTCTGGTGAACGTGGACCATTCTGCCTATTGATACCTTGAGCAAAGTTAGCTATTAGCTAACGAATCTATGTGAACTGGAATGTAACCAGCAGCTACAATTTTTTTGAGTTAACCTCTCCTGTAAACTGAGATTAAATCTTCAATTTTCTATTAACTAGTTTATTTCCAAACTTTTTGTTGAAAGGTGATTTTTCACTACAGATGTTTAAAACTTTAACTCTGCTTTAAATGGAGTTGTAAATTGTTTGAACTAAAATTGTCTTGCGCTGTTTTGCACCAAACCTGTTAATTTGGTTTAGACCCTACAAGGCCTTAAGGTAAATGTATTACTTAAGCACTTAATCATCTCTAACATAAGGTGCTTCAGTAACTGATAAGTATTTGTGGGAGATAGAAGTAACTTTTACAGTAATTACTATATTTAGGGAAAAATTAACTTCACATTATCTGAATGTGTGACATAATACAGATATGAGGGTTGACTGATCACTGGGATGAAGTCTTGAGAAAAGGATTTGAAAGTAATCTTTTCTAATACTCAATAAGTCTAAGAGTACAATATCGAAAGTCTCCTGGTAGCAAACAAATATAAATTTAATCAGTCTGCGGACTTTGACAGTGTTAGGTCCTAAAGCAGACAGCCAGAAAGCGAGTGACTGTTAGTGTTGACAGGATCATTGACTGGACTAACTGATCAGAGGCAGGTTCAATTAGTTTGAACAAAACCAGTTTTTAGGAGGGTTGAAAGACTTGAAGTTTTGCAGTAATAAAAAGAACATGTAAGGTGAAGCAGCAGACAAATCCTTGAGCTGTAATTGGTATATATGTACATTAAGTTCCTGTAGAAAGTGAAATTGCTTCTAGAGATATTTAAGAAGATTCTACTGGATAGCTTTGTCATTTAGATCTTTATTCCAGTTATTTTTGATCTTCTTAGCTTGTGTAGGTTGCAAGTTATTTTAAGCGAAATGCAAATTTTAAGTTTACAGAAATATTGACATTTGCAGAAATACTGGAAATACGGCTACGAATTGTATGGCATAAACCTAGCTAAATTATTTTGGAATTATTTTAAGCGTTTAGAAATATAGTTGACCAAGCATTGTGTTGTGAGGCTCTCAGAGAAGAATTACTGTAGAGGGTGGTTCTAAGCAAGTACAGTAGACCATTATAAAATACAGAAGAGCAATAAATTAGTACTTGAGTGTCGTGTGAAAAATAACGAGTTGAGGTTTGAAGATCTGGATAGTGTAGTTTGACAAATTTTGCTCACTTCACAAGGATGAAGGTAAAATACCTGCCTCTAGCCATAGCATGTCAGTTATTAAACTTGATAAAGCTAGAGGGTGCACTACAAACATTCTAATTTACGATATTTTACTTCTTTTTACCAAGTATTTTACTTGTTCAATGAATAAAACAAATTAACATACTCCTGACCTAAACGAATGGCCCTCAAAAAGTCCAGATCTCAACGTAATAGATTTCACCGTGTGGGGTTTACTGTGACAACTTCAATTACAGAGAGAGGTCACAGACATACAATCCTTGAAAAACACTTGATGGTAGCTTGGAACAATATCCCCCTCGAAGTCATCCAAAGGGCGACTGGAAGTAGGCTAGACAGTTTGCGCCGTTGTGCAGCTGCCCACGGAAAGCATTTTGAATACCACATCTAACGTTTTTGTTTTAATAAAGTTTAACGACTGTTCTGTTAGAAAATAAACTCTACCAAATTTCCTGGTTTTTGTGGGGCACCCTGTAATATTAGTTTTGTTTAGTCTGTTCAGTGTGTAAAGAATATTTAAAGCACTATAGGCTACTCACGGCCACCGGTGTCTGCAACCGTAGGGATGTTACGTCAGAAAAAAGTCATTAAAATTAGGTTAAAATTTCCCCTTTAACTGCCTTGTTACCTTATTCCACTAATTTGCCTTCCGCGAAGTTCGAAATTCATTGTGGTCGAAATTTCAGATGCTAACCTTTTCAGTGTTTCTGCTATTTACGTTCATGGCTCCTTTGTGCTCTTCGATGCGTTTTTCGAGATTTCTTCCCGTTCCTACATAAGCCAATTTGAAACTTGTGGTTTTTCACGTATACACAGAACCTAAAGCCACTGAAAGGCATTGCACCATTGTTTAAAGAAAGACTGTATTTGGCGGAGGTGTGAACATCAAGCATTGGTGTTACTTGTCTTGATATAAGCTTACGAAAGCATTCATACATGAGAGCCCCAAAGCTTTCACTCCCACATCGCGTGGTGCCCTGTAGGCACAACATGAGGTTCTTTGCAGCGTCCCTTCGGCCCCTAGCTGCAACCCCTTTCATTTCTTGTACCTCCGTTCATGTCGTCTTTCTTCTGTCTTACTTTCCACCCTCTCCTAACAGTTGTTTCATAGTGCAACTGCGAGGTTTTCCCTCCTGTTACACCTTTAGAACCTCCTTTACTCAATTTTCCTTTCAGCGTTGAATGACCTCGTAGGGCAGTTCTTGGCCGTTGGCCTCAATTTAGCGAGTTTTGTAAGGCATTCTTTTGTGGAGGTCATCGATGTTACTTGTCTTGACAAACTTACGAAAGCACTCTTACGTAAGAGCCCCTCTCTCACCATCCCCCCCCCTCCCCCCTCACAGTTAAAGTAGCGTATCCTCATAAATGTAGTGGAGTCCTATAATTTTCTCCCGTGTGGGCGTCACGCAAAGAACTACTGCAGGTGTTAAAAAGCCGTTTCTCAGAAGCGGTTTCCATTAAATCTATTTTTCCGATGGTACAAATTTTATTTCAGTTACGTCGGGTGGTTACTGATATGAAATATGTTCCGTAGGCTTAATTTTTGTTAAGAAATGAACATGCTGAGTTCTGAGGTGTTGGTGGGAACACGTCTAAAATCCTTTCCCTTAAATGACTATTATTATTATTATTATTATTATTATTATTATTATTATTATTATTATTATTATTCAAAATAAGCAAAAATTCATTAACTCCGCTAGGCACTGTGACCTTAGCTTATTAAGAAGCAAAACCAATGTATCCCGAGGAAGATACATTAACAGATTCATGCACTCGGTTCCTTTTTAAATGCAGTATTGCATCGCATAATGTTAAGCTTTGAGACATGGACACATTTTTTTAAGATATGAGCATATTAATCTCATTAAGACTTAAGCGTAAGATTTCCAGGAGGAATTGGTCTAGGTTTATGATTTCGAATGTACAGCATGCGCAAAGACACACACACACATACACAACATATTTATAAGCAAATATCACTTGCGTTAACACTTGATGACCTTGAAATATGTATTTAGCCACGGGCTGGTACTTTTTGTCTTTTTGACGTAAATCTGGCGACGTCAAAAGACGGAGGTACTAGCTCGCGCGCATCAACTCTTAAACTTACACAAATTATATAATATATATATATATATATATATATATATATATATATATATATTATATATATATATATATATATATATATATATATATATTTATATAATGTATGATATATATTATTACATTTGTTCCAATACCAATGGTCCGTGGCATATAAATATAAGAAACTCTCATAGCAGAAAGGTGAAAGATCGTATGAGACCGTGAGGCTTTTTGTATATGTCAAGACTTGATCAAAGTAACGGAAAGGAGAAAACACAATACTTTAACATTATATTCGTCTGCAAAAATCAAGATTAAAAATCAACTATCCAATTGCTAGTATTTACAAATTAGGTAATGCATCAAGAGTAATTACTGCATTGAGGTAATGAGAAAGCAGATAAAGCTGCAAAATTGGCTTGTACAATCCCCAACTACTATGAAAGCCCCATATCAGACTGGCTAGCATCAGTTAAACCCTTCATTTATAGGATTGGCAAAATGATTGACAAATATACCCCCATAAAAACAAACTAAAACAAATTAAGAACGAAGTTAAAAATGGGCATTCTTCTACCTAAAAGCAAAGAATCAATGAGGTTATTTTAACAAGACTCAGAATAGGACACTCCAGACTCACACATGGTCATTTGATGTCAACTCCGCACACAAACCCAATAACATGAAAGATGTAACATCCCAGTAACAATCAAACACATCTTGATTGACTGTCCCAGATGGCATCATGAAAGAAAGACTTGATTTACAAAATAAATCAATAAAGGATATTCTAGCAGAAGGTAATAACTTTTCAATTAATAATATCATTTCTCTTCTAAACAAAATTAAATTGATAAGTAAAAAATATAATCTCCCCACCCTTTTTTTTTTCTCTTCCTAATTTCCCTTTTTTTTTATTTATATTTATTTATTTAGTTAACTACTTAATTTTTTATGTGCTCTTTCCCATTCTTTTCCCAGCAGGAAGAACCCTAAAAGAGTTCAGAGGTCTGGTTAAACAAATCATTTATAACTAACTAACTATGTTGTCTTATTAGCGGAAAACGTTCTTTTAACTGCTGATTCTTTAAATACGCCATTTTTCATAATATTACCAACTTTATAAAATCCAGGTTTGAGGTTCATATAAATTTTACCAATAAAATATGATTCTATTATTAGTGCCTAAAATATCGCCAGATTTATATAGTGTTGCATCCTTCCAGTTTATTAAATGACCTTCGTCTCTCATGAATAAAAATGCCACTAGATTGGTTACCAATTCGTACATTATAAAGATGCTGGGAAATGCATGTGCAGCAAGATTTCCCAGTCTGTCTCAGGTACACTTTATCACAACCTGTACATGGAATGCAATATACACATCCTACGTCACTTATATTTAAAACGTTTATGTTAAATTCTTTCAGTAATTTAGGGAGATGACAAAGTTCATTATAATAAGTAAACAAAATATTCTCAGTTTTAAACTCCTTCCTAACCGCTGACCCATAAAAATACTTCTTTGCCTTCCTAATTGCAGCGTCTAAAAAATAAACTGGGTAACATAACTTTTTAACAACAGCGTACATAGTTGAGCTTTCTTCGTCCAAATATTTTGGGTCACATTTTCATGGCTCTGAGGAATACACTATTAAATAGAGATAATTTAACAGATGAATGATTGTTAGAGAAATAATGTACATGTCTATCAATTTGGATAGGTCTATGATCTTTTTTCACTGCCTTTTCTAGCGTTTACTGATTATATATATATATATATATATATATATATATATATATATATATATATATATATATATATATATATAAATAAAATATACTACTTCTTCTTCTTCGTCTTAAACGTGCATTTTTCCCATTCTTCTCTTTATTAAACTAAAACGGTTTAAAAATTGAGGTGGTTCTCTAAGATCGTTGACAACTTGATCAAAGTTCCTCGTATCAGAACCCGTTTGCTGTTCAAGTGCGTACACCAATTGCTGCGTTTCCCTCACTTTCCTTAATGTTTCATACTTCAACGCCGTTTTCCATACCATCATAGCGCCAAATACAAGACAACAAAGCAAAACATTTACAGCACTCATGGTACTACAATTCAGCAGACGAAATCTCTCTCTCTCTCTCTCTCTCTCTCTCTCTCTCTCTCTCTCTCTCTCTCTCTCTCTCCCCTCAGTAAAATTCAGCAGATGAAATCTCTCTCTCTAGACCAAAAGAAAGGGGTAACTTTTCTCGTTGGCTAAGTACAAAATACGTCTGACAATTCTCCCTATTCGGTTGTTTACTGATGATAGCGTTTAGCCGTGTTTCTGATGGTGAAAGATTCCGTTTCCCCAGCAATTTCTGTTGAATGTCTACATGAAGCCTTCAGGCGAGTTTAGCTTTCAAGAATTTTAGGCATATTGACTTTCCTAATACAGTTTAGATTTCAAGAATTTTAGGCATATTGACTTTCCCGGTACAGTTTAGCTTTCCAGAATTTTAGGCATATTGACTTTCCAGATACAGTTTAGCTTTCAAGAAGACTTTCCCCATACAGTTTAGCTTTCAAGAATTTTAGACATATTGACGTTCCCGATACAGTTTAGCTTTCGAGCATTTTCGGCACATTGACTTTCCTGATACAGTTTAGCTGTCAAGAATTTTAGGCATATTGACTTCCCGATACAGTTTAGCTTTAGAGAATTGTAGACATATTGACTTCCCGATACAGTTTAGCTTTCGAGAATTTTAGGTATATTGACTTCCCGATACAGTTTAGCTTTCCAGAATTTTAGGCACATTGACTCTCCCGATACAGTTTAGCTTTCAAGAATTTTGTAAGACTTCGACATTTTACCTAAGTCCTCTGTAGGAGGATATCGTCAGTGCACCTCACGCTGTGCGGTGTAGGCATTACTTAGGTTCTTTGCAGCGTCCCTTCGGTCCCTAGTCGCAGCCCCCTTTCATTCCTTTATCTGTACCTCTGTTCATATTCTTCTCCTTCCACCGTACATTCCTTCCTCTACCGACAATTGTTCCACATTGCAACTGTGTGGTTTTCCTCTTGTTACAACTCTTAAATCTTTTTACTGTGTTTCCCTTTCAGCGTTGAATGACCCCATTAGGTCTGGCAGCCAGTGGCCTAAATTTTATATTGAGCTGTTTTATTCTGTAGTAGACTTTTTCAAATGATTTTTTATTTGCCAAACTTTAGGTGTGAGTTTTTACCGAACTGTTTGATACAGTCAAGGTCTTGTATATGATAATAATAATCAGTTATCACTAAGTTTTCCTTCCCCTTCGTTTACTTTTGTGCTTATATTTTTTATTATCGTAATTATCAGTACTATAGACCTATGGCGTCAAAATGACGTTTATATCCTGACCTTAAAGTGATGTTACGTAATGCTTTTTAATGTTATGTATATATATAATATATATGTTATATATATATATATATATATATATATATATATATTTCAGAAAAATAACAAGCTGCTATAATTTTAAGGACACATATATGCATTTCATAGCTTCAATGCTTTAAGATGTGATGAAAGAATTTATGGAGTCAGATGGAAGTAGGTCGAGAGACTCGAGTAAAATCTTTGTGTTCAGCAAACAGTTTGATTCCTCAGCACATTGCCAGTCAGGTGATCTCCGAAGTGTTATGTATATTCGTGAGTACGTGCGTTAATTTGATCTAGATTACGCCAAAAATCTGCCCTAAAAGTGAGTTTGATCGTTCATTAACGTGATAGAACTGCAGTTGTCTAGACGTAGCTTTGGAGAGGATCGACTTTGAATCGGCAGATAGGTAGAGTTTGAAATCTGTTTTATGGGAGGAAATTAACTTGTGATTTTTTACCATGATTTTCTAATCATTATGAACTTTTGAACTAGTGTGGGAGATTTAATATGAATATTCATACACTCTTTTCATATTCATTGTTTTGTCATGTTACGTTTGCATATCTTGGCTATGCATTTTACACTTTCCATTATTGTGTTTTGCATTTCATATATTTTTGGGAGTTTTCTATCATGTTTAATTCTTCCGATTAGATGTCTGTGGACACTGTGGACAGATGTCGAGGTGGACAGAGTGGATAGTGTGGACTGTTTCGAATAACATGGTAGACTGTTTTTTTGACATGACTAATTATTGATTTGGGAGTATGTGTGAGTTTGATATTTTTCAAGCTATTAGCCATAGTGAGACTTCGTTAATCTGTATGTTTTACAGTTCAGAGTTTAGTTATCTAACTCGATATTTCATTTATTATGCATTTAATCTTGCTTGTTTTATCATTTTCTTGTTGGGTTATTAGAATAATAAACTTATTTTTGTAGAAACATTATATTTCTTTAAATAGTCCATTTAGTTGATTTGGTGAGAATGAGTGCGATTCCGTTGGGTGGAACTTCGGAAAAACGATGAGAGAGAGAGAGAGGATACACGGTGAGAGAGAGAGAGAGAGAGAGAGAGAAAGAGAGAAAAATAGATGTAAGTGTTGTCGTGAGCGAACGTTCATACGCCTCCGTTTCATGAATAAAGATCGTTGAGCACGTTACGTACACTTTCAAAAAGTGTTAATTCTGTCCTGGTTACATATATATACACTATATAATTATATATTTTCGCTTCCAACCCAGCTGTCAAGCACATCTTTTAGACGGTACGAACGGCTAGTACATGGGTTACACAAGAGGAGATCAGATACTATATATATAATAGATATATATATATATATATATATATATATATATATATATATATATATATATATATATATATATGTGTGTGTGTGTGTGTGTTTATATATAACAATGACGTGTTGCCCAAAGAAAGAAACCAGACAATACTTTGACGTCACATTCACCTTCCAACTTTCATTGTGTATGTCTTAGTAAGATATAATTACTCTCCACATATAGAACCTCAGACCTTTCTGCCTCATTGTTTCTTACTTATTTTTATTTTGGATGTCCTGACTAAAGGTCGGTGGCCTTGCGTGTTCGCCTTCATACAGTGGATCTTGGATATGTGCGATGCTGACCAGAGAAGACGCAGAATTCACTTTTCGCGGTTGTTTTAACGGTGCACGTGACGTAGCCAATCCTACTCCCCTTTCCATGCTACCAAAGCGGCCCCCCCCATCCCCCAGCTTCCCTCTTCACCTCTCCTCATCCCCGGACTTCTCTGCACACCCTCCTCACCGCCATCCTCCCCGCTTCCATCTCGCCACCCTCCTCATCCCCTGACTTCTATTCCTGCCACCTCTCCCCCATTCAAAATCCTCCTCCCCCCGGCTTCCATCTTGCTACACACACACACACACACACACACACACCCACAACCCAAGCTTCTATCCTCCCCCCAACCACCCCCACGAGGATAACTGTGACGTCATTGTCCTTACAATTATTAATCCGTACTTTTTGATGCATTAAGACATTCAGTGACTCAGTCTTATTGCAGAATATTCTGTATATCTTTATAGTTTATGCACAGGATGTTTATAGTTGGTAGTGACCTGTTCTATATTAAGAATGAGTGTGAAATGGAAGATGCTGGGTTATTTGGAAAGAAAAACTTAAGTTTTTGTTTTATTTTCCCTTAATGCGTAAGCCACTGGCTCCGTAGGGGGTGGGGATAGTGCCATCAGTGCACCTCACGCGGCCCACTGTAGGCATTACTTAAGGTTCCTTGCAGCGTCCCTTCGGCCCATAGCTGCAATGCCTTTCATTCCATTTACTCTACCTCCGTCCATATTCTCCTCCTTCCATCTTACTTTCCACCCTCTCCTGTCAGTTGTTTCATAATGCGACTGCGAGGTTTTCCTCCTGTTACATCTTTAAAACAACTTTCCTTTCTGTGCTGAATGGCCTCGTAGGTTCCAGCGGTTGGCCTTTGGCCCAAATTTTATATTCCATGTCCATAAGCCACTGGGAAGAACTTCTCAACGCCCTTATCTAGGTAAGGCCTGAGATATATATACATATATATAATATATATATATATACATAGATATGCATATATATACATATATATACTGTATATATATATATATATATATATATATATATATATATATATATATATTAGCTAAACTACTGGAGAAAGTTCGAATTGAATTGACAGAGTGCCAGAAGTATTTCGATGTATTTTAACACATCCCCGAAGATGTGTTAAAATACACGAAAGTACTTGCAATTCTTCAATTCATTTTGAACGTTCCCAGTGGCCAGCTAAGCCAAACAAAATCACAGGCTTACTCTTGTGATTTCTTAGTAATATATATAAATACATACATATACATATATATATATATATATATATATATATATATATATATATATTATTGTGTTATATATTACATATATATATATATATATATATATATATATATATATATATGTGTGTGTGTGTGTATGTGTACATTTGTACTTCATGAAATTCGGTACTAATGATCACGTCAACCAATATTGCACATTTTTCGGAAATCAAGTCCGCTAAATAAGATTATGAGTAAGATATGAGTCGCAGCCTTCTCTGAGACTTAGAAAAAACAGGTAATTTCTCTCGACTTTTTACTTTATCGCTTTTTTTCTTAAAGTCAATTTCGCTAGTTTCTTTTACTTTATATTTTTTTCTGAAGAAAAAAAGGCAAAGTTAAATCCTCCTTTCTTGATAAAATCTCTATGGGAGTTCCAGATGTTTCGGTAAATCCTAGGAATCCTTGAAATCCGCGAAATCCCAGTAGATACAGGAAAAGAATTTTGTATCTTTTAAGAAACGGACGCTTCTTCCGTTATCGAAATATTTATATTTTATTTGATCATTATTTTATAATCTTTATTTTTATTGAATTGTCGTTTTTCTTTTATATCGTGGTGGTGTTTAATTTTTTTTTTTTTTTTGGCGGAATGATGTGTACTTTCAATCTAACTATTTTAAATCGCATTCAAAGGTTCTGAAAGTTTTTTTTTATTTGTAAGTCAGTTGTGGAAGAAAGATAATTATATTTGGTACTATTATGGCTCAAGTTGATACAATTCATCATAATTCAAAGTGAAAATAGAATAAAAAAAAAATGGTTAAGAATGCTTACAGAGAGGAATAAACGCACTGAGAGAGAGAGAGGTGGGGGGAGGTTTCTAGGTCTCCTGTCAAGAAACAGAGAGAGAGAGAGAGAGAGGGTTTCCAGGTTTTCGTCAACACACACACACAGAGAGAGAGAGAGAGAGAGAGAGAGAGAGAGAGAGAGAGAGGGGGTTTCCAAGTCTCCTGTAAGCAAACAAAGAGAGAGAGAGAGAGGGGGTGTTTCCAGGTCTTCTGTCAACAGAGAGAGAGAGGGTTTCCAGGTTTCCTGTCAACACAAAAAGAGAGAGAAAGGGAGGGTTTCCAGGTTTTCTGTCAACAAACAGAGAGAGAGAAAGGGACGGTTTCCAGGTTTCCTGTCAACAAACAGAGAGAGAAAGGGAGGGTTTCCAGGTTTTCTGTCAACAAACAGAGAGAGAAAGGAGGGTTTCAGGTTTTCTGTCAACAAACAGAGAGAGAAAGGAGGTTTTCAGGTTTTCTGTCAACAAACAGAGAGAGAAAGGAGGGTTTCAAGGTTTCTGTCAACAAAACAGAGAGACAAGGAGGGTTTCCAGGTTTTGCAACAAACAGAGAAGAGAAAGGGAGAGTTCCAGGTTTCCTGTCAACAAACAAAGGAGAGAAAGGGAGGGTTTCCAGGTTTTCTGTCAACAAACAGAGAGAGAAAGGGAGAGTTCCAGGTTTCCTGTCAACAAACAAAGCGAGAGAAAGGGAGGGTTTCAGGGTTTCTGTCCAACAAACAGAGAGACAAAGGGAGAGGTTTCAGGTTTCTGTCCCAACAAACAGAGAGAAAGGAAGTTCCAGGTTTCCTGTCAACAAACTACGAAGGAGGGTTTCAGGTTTTCTGTCAACAAACAGAGAGAGAGAAGAAAGGAGAGAGTTCAGGTTCCACCAATCATAAAACAAAGCAGAGAAAGGAGGGTTTCCAGGTTTACAATAACAAACAGAGAGAAAGGGAGAGTTCAGGTTTCCTGTCAACAAACAAAGCGAAGAAAAGGGGAGAGGGTTTCGGGTTTTCTGTCCGCAAACAAGAGAGACAAAGGAGGGGTTTCCAGGTTTCTGTCAGCAAACAGAGAGAAAGGAGAGTTCCAGGTTTCCTGTCAACAAACAGAGAGAGAAAGGGAGGGTTTCCAGGTTTTCTGTCAACAAACAGAGAGAGAAAGGGAGGGTTTCCAGGTTTTCTGTCAACAAACAGAGAGACAAAGGGAGGGTTTCCAGGTTTTCTGTCAACAAACAGAGAGAGAAAGGGAGAGTTCCAGGTTTCCTGTCAACAAACAAAGCGAGAGAAAGGGAGGGTTTCCAGGTTTTCTGTCAACAAACAGAGAGAGAAAGGGAGAGTTCCAGGTTTCCTGTCAACAAACAGAGAGAGAAAGGGAGAGTTCCAGGTTTCCTGTCAACAAACAAAGGAGAGAAAGGGGAGGGTTTCCAGGTTTTCTGTCAACAAACAGAGAGAGAAAGGGAGAGTTCCAGGTTTCCTGTCAACAAACAAAGCGAGAGAAAGGGAGGGTTTCCAGGTTTTCTGTCAACAAACAGAGAGAGAAAGGGAGAGTTCCAGGTTTCCTGTCAACAAACAAAGCGAGAGAAAGGGAGGGTTTCCGGGTTTTCTGTCAACAAACAGAGAGAGAAAGGGAGGGTTTCCAGGTTTTCTGTCAAGAAACAGAGAGAAAGGGAGGATTTCCAGGTTTCCTGTCAACAAACAAAGAGAGAGAAAGGGAGGGTTTCCAGGTTTTCTGTCAACAAACAGTGAGAGAGAGAGAGAGAGAGAGAGAGAGATGATTTCCAGATCTTCTGTCAACAGAGAGAGAGAGAGAGGGTTTCCAGGTCTTCTGTCAACAGAGAGAGAGAGAGAGGGTTTCCAGGTCTTCTGTCAACAGAGAGAGAGAGAGAGGGTTTCCAGGTCTTCTGTCAACAGAGAGAGAGAGAGGGTTTCCAGGTCTTCTGTCAACAGAGAGAGAGAGGGGGGGCGTGTTTCCAAGTCTCATGCCAGTAAACAAAGAGAGAGAGAGAGAGAGAGTGCTTCCAGGTCTTCTGTCAACAGTGAGAGAGCGAGAGAGGGTTTCCAGGTTTCCTGTCAACACACAAATAGAGAGAAAGCGAGGGTTTCCAGGTTTTCTGTCAACAGAGAGAGAAAGGGAGGGTTTCCAGGTTTCCTGTCAACAAATAGAGGGAAAAGGAGGGCTTCCAGGTTTTCTGTCAACAAACAAACAAAGAGAGAGAGAGAGAGAGAGAGAGGGTTTCCAGGTCTTCTGTCAACAGAGAGAGAGAGAGAGAGAGAGAGGGGAGGGTTCAGGTCTCCTGACAACAAGAGAGAGAGAGGGAGAAGTTTCAGGTTTGCTCTGTCAGCAGAGAAGAGAGAAGTTTCAAGTCTCCTGTCAACAAACAAAGAGAAAAGAGAGAGAAGGGTTTCCAGAACCTTCTGTCAATGAGAGAGAGAGAGAGGGGGAGGGTTTCCAGGTCTCCTGACAACAAAGAGAGAGAGAGGGAGGGTTTCCAGGTTTTCTGTCAACACAGAGAGAGAGAGAGAGAGAGAGTTTCTAAGTCTCCTGTCAACAAACAAAGAGAAAGAGAGAGAGAGGGTTTCCAGGTCTTCTGTCAACAGAGAAAGAGAGAGAGAAAGAGGGTTTTTAAGTCTCCTGTCA
>NC_089755.1:44165120-44205120 GCF_040412425.1 Macrobrachium rosenbergii
ATGGCTAATACCATACATACCATGGTGGGTAATGTAATATTCTTCTTACCCGTCTCTCACGATTAACGTTAAGCGCGTAATTCACGTCTGTCATGGTTAACCCCGTAGTTGGGTAGTGCCGTCAGTGCACCTCATGCGGTGCACTGTAGGCATTACTGAAGGTTCTTTGCAGCGTCCCTTCGGCCCCTAGCTGCAACTCCTCTCATTCCTTTTACTGTACCTCCATTCATATTCTCTTTCTTCCATCTTGCTATCGACCCTCTCATAACAATTGTTTCATGAAAATGCGAGGTTTTCCTCCCGTTACACCTTTCAAACCTACCGAGGCCTACTCTCAATTTCCCTTCCAGCGCTGAATGACCTCACAGGTCCCAGTGCTTGGCCTAAATTCTATATTCTGTTCTATTCTTTTTGCATAGTCTAGCTTTGGAGGCGAATACGACACAAAGCCTTTTTAGCGTTGTAGGTCTTTCATCGTAGCTAGTCATTACAATAGATGGACGCATTCCTAAGGGTCCAATAGTTAATTTAATTTAGTATTTCTGTTATTTTCGCTTGGTTTTGGACATACGTGAATATTTTGTCGAAGGCGTTCGCGCTGAACAGAATCTTGTGTGTTTCTGTGTGAGGGAAACTGAGATAGGCAAACAGAGGACATGTTTCAGGCATGTCCAAGAGGACACATTTTCCTCGGTGCAATAAAATTTAAGCGAAAAGAAAAAAATAAGGATAGAAAACGGACAACGATGACGCCAGGTTTTCCTTTTCGATAAAGAAGCGAAAAAGAAGGAAAGAAAACGGACAACTATGATCAGCTTTTCCTTTTCGATAAAAGCGAGAAAGGAAAAGAAAACGGACAACTATGACGTCAGATTTTCCTTTTCGATAAAGAAGCGAAAAAGAAGGAAAGAAAACGGACAACTATGACGTCAGCTTTTCCTTTTCGATAAAGAAGCGAAAAAGAAGGAAAGAAAACGGACAACTATGACGTCAGCTTTTCCTTTTCGATAAAAGCGAAAAGAGGAAAAACGGACAACTATGACGTCAGATTTTCCTTTTCGATAAGAAAGCGAAAAAGAAGGAAAGAAACGGACAAATATGACGTCAGCTTTTTCGCCTTTTCGATAAAGAAGCGAAAAGAAGGAAAGAAAACGGACGCTATGACGTCAGCTTTTCCATTTTCGATAAAGCGAAAAGAAGGGAAGAAAACGGACAACTATGACGTCAGATTTTTCACTTTTCGATAAAAGAAGCGAAAAGAAGGAAAAGAAAACG
The DNA here is from genome assembly GCF_040412425.1 of Macrobrachium rosenbergii. NCBI lineage: Eukaryota > Metazoa > Arthropoda > Malacostraca > Decapoda > Palaemonidae > Macrobrachium > Macrobrachium rosenbergii. The sequence continues at coordinate 44,166,396 of NC_089755.1, forward strand.
GACAACTATGACGTCAGCTTTTCCTTTTCGATAAAGAAGCGAAAAAGAAGGAAGGAAAACGGACAACTATGACGTCAGGTTTTCCTTTTCGATAAAGAAGCGAAAAAGAAGGAAGGAAAACGGACAAATATGACGTCAGGTTTTCCTTTTCGATAAAGAAGCGAGAAAGAAGGAAAGAAAACGGACAACTATGACGTCAGATTTTCGCTTTTCGATAAAGAAGCGAAGAGGAAAGAAAACGGAACCTATGACGTCAGATTTTTTCCTTTCGATAAAGAAGCGAAGAAAAAGGGAAAACAGACAACTATGACGTCAGCTTTTCCTTTTCGATAAAGAAGCGAAAAAGAAGGAAAGAAAACGGACGACTATGACGTCAGCTTTTCCTTTTCGATAAAGAAGCGAGAAAGAAGGAAAGAAAACGGACAACTATGACGTCAGCTTTTCCTTTTCGATAAAGAAGCGAAAAAGAAGGAAAGAAAACGGACATCTATGACGTCAGGTTTTCCTTTTCGATAAAGAAGCGAGAAAGAAGGAAAGAAAATGGACAACTATGACGTCAGATTTTCCTTTTCGATAAAGAAGCGGAAAAAACAAGGAAAGGAATCGGACAATGATAACGCTAGGTTTTCCTTTTCGATAAAGAAGCGGGAAAAAACAAGGAAAGAAAACGGACAACAATGACGTCACTTTTCCTTTTCGATAAAGAAGCAAAAAAAAAGAAGAAAAAAGAGGGACAACTATGACGTCAGCTTTTCCTTTTAGATAAAGAAGCAAAAAAGAAACAAGGAAAAAAAGGGACAACTATGACGCCAGGTTTTCCTTTTCGACAAAGAAGCAGAAAAAAACAAGGAAAGAACACGGACAACTTTGACGCTAGTTTTCCTTTTCTACAAGGAAGCTAAAAAAACAAGGAAAAAAAGGGACAACTATGACGTCAGGTTTTCCTTTTCGACAAAGAGGTAGAAAAAAAAAATTAAAGAAAACGGACATCAATAACGCCAAGTTTCCTTTGCGATAAAGAAGCTGACTCAGTCTCGTTATCGACAACATTTATCAAATTTATTTCGACGCCATTCGAGATAACGATTAACCAACCGATATTCAATTTCCCCCCCCAAAAAAAAAAGAATCGAAACATCTTTACGGGGAAGAACGACATAAAATCCAGTGTGCTAAAACATCATGGCATGAATAGCAATACTACATTAGTTTCTGCCACAGCGTGAATCAGTAAAATATAACTTATGATTATTTATGATACATGAAACCGCAAACTCTGAGAGAACAAATTTCCGTATTTTTTATTTCTATCAAAACCAAATGAATGTTTTTAATGATAATTGGCTTCATGATAATCGGTACATTTTGGGCACTAAAAACTGACTAAAAAAAAAATTAGACTGTAAATGAAAAAAAAATTGTCGCTGAACAGGAAGTCACGTGTTCATCAAAGCTACGCAAACATTCAGAAAGGTGGCAAATACAAAAACTAACAATTCAATGCATTTAGTTTTACGGAGTGTCTCTTTTGATTTCTCCAAAACACCAATAAAAAAAAACATTATTGAAAAGAGGGAATAAATTATTAATGCCGTTTCTGCATCAAAGTAATTGCGTGACACAGAATCTTTAATAAAGATTCTTGCATTTTGTTTCCTTTGCATTGCAATGCTTTCACGAAGAGTGATTTCTGGTGCCAAGTCTCTCAAGGGAAAAATGAAGTGATTGGTGAGCTTTATTGTGTTGTAAAGGGTGAAATGTAAATTTTCATTTAGTAGAGATTATGATAACAACAAGTTAAAAAAATGCGCCGATGTTTCTTCGGCACAGTCGAGTTTTCTGTACAGCGTATAATGCTGTATAAAACTATCAGCTACGACCTCGCAACGCTCAGAGCTCAGTTACTCCCCAAATGCCGTGGAGTGAGGTGCGCATCACGCTTCCAGAAAGCGCTGTCAGACGCACGAAACCTTAGCCTTGAATAAAATAAGAACCACTGAGGCTAGAGGGCTGCAATTTGGTATGTTTGATGATTGGAGGGTGGATGATCAACATGCCAGTTTGCAGTCCTCCAGCCTCTGTAGTTTTTAAGATCTGAGGGCGGACAGAAAAAGTGCGGACGGACAGCAAAAGGTGTCACAACAATTTTCTTTTAAAGGACACTAAAGCTGCAATAGGTTGCTTTTTCAATCAGGACGTCAACTAGCTTATCAGACTATATCTCAATTGCGCCTTTTAACTGTTTCATGTATTCATGTAAGTTCTCGTAATTTGGAGATATATGTTTACACATGACATACATACATACAAAAAATCTATCACGCATACATACACACACACATATGCAATAATATGTATGTATTATATATATATATATATATATATATATATATATATATATATGAAATTATAATAAATTTTTTCTTGTGATGCCTACTTGTACACATTATTTTTATATATATATATATATACAAGTATATATATATATATATATATATATATATATATATATATATATATATATATATATATAGTGTGTGTATATATATATATTTATATATATACAGTTATATATATATATATATATATATATATATATATATATACTCGTATATATATATATATATATATATATATATATATATATACTCTTTATATATATATATATATATATATATATATATAATCCAAGACATAGGCTCATGTGTGGGATGAACGAAGTTAATAAACAGGAATTAGAATGATTTATGTTGATTTATGTATGACCCAATAGGACAGAAGAGTACTAACGTTATTTTTCCTTCACTGACGGAGCAAAGATTATTCTACAGAGCCAGGAGACCATTCGCCTCACCAGGGATCATTTCTCCTTTAAGAAATGAAGAGAAATGATTTTGTTTTCGTCCCCCTTCATCTGAATATCGAAAGTCAGGATAGTAAGAGAAATGCATTTCCGATATTGTTGCGTAAACTTCATTCGTTTTAAAAAATATCGGATGATTTTTCCATGTCTAAACTGATGCCGAGAAATCTACATTAATTTTCATCTTCGTAAAAGAAGCCAGTGACATCAGTAACGTTCTGTATGAACTGTACACCGGATTTTCAAAGAGAAATTCTTGATAGATTTATCCTGTATATACATTTTTTTTGTGATGACTACAATATTTCTTTTTGAAATCGTTCAGAGATTTTTCAGATCATCAAATTCCTCAAAAAATAAAAAAAAACTTGTGGGCATTACCCTAGAAATTTATTATTTTTTTTATTTCTGACTTTTTCTCTTTTCAGTTTATAGTGTGTTTTCCATTCTTCCAGTCAAGGAATGACGTCAAATCATTAAATTCCTAAAAAAAAAAAATCACGAGCGTTACCCTGGAAATTTATTATTATAATATTATTTTGAGTTATTTTTTTTCTTTTTCCCCTTCTCAGCTTATATTGTGTTTTTCCAGATGTCCAGTCAAGGAATGACGTCAAATCATTAAATTCCTAAAAAAATCATGAGCATTACCCTGGAAATTTATTATTATTAATATTATTTTGTTGAATATGACGGCAACCTTGGTTGCATTAATCTTGTAGATTATTCGTTCAACTCTTCTAATTAGTCTTTTTTCTTCTTCAGCAACAGAATTAAGTAAAGTGCTAAGAGTTCATTGCAGAATTTTTATTTATAAAAATATCAGATATCGATAGTTAATGGAAATTCCGAGGCGGGGTCCAAAAATCTAAGTGCGGGGTCGTTGGGGCTTTGGGATCGTAAGTATCGCGACACGTTTCAGGCCTTCTTCCTTCTTCAGGCGGAAAGCTGAATAATTGGTAAGGGCTTGTTGTTGTTTCAGATGTAGCTGGCCTTGTGCCAGCACGGGCTCTTGCTCTAGGCAGCCTGAGATTGAGGACTCTGGTCTCGCTTTTTATATCAGCCGGGGCGCTGGTCACGGTCTGCTTTTGACTGGCCGAAGAGCGCTGATTTTTGATTGGCAAAGGAAGGCGCTGACGTCACTGGGCATGGTCTTCTCCCATTAGTTGGCGGTTTTCTCGGCCTTAATCTCAGAGGCATAATGGCTGCTCTGGCGAAGCCCTATGGTTCCGTAGATGCGCCCTGTGGAGAATGCGTGTATAGTTTCATTAAAGGTCACGTCCTCGTCAGGAGGTCTTGCTCGTTGCCGCTGTTCTCAACATCCTGCTGGGATGTTCCGACAGTTGAGTTTTCAGGAGGCGCTGTGATAGGGCGTCGTGCCGCTGTCGGAAGCAGATAGGTTTCTGGTGTAGTATTAATGCTCGTTTTTTCTGTTCCTATATACGCTACCTCTAGTATCCGTAGTCTTCGGTGGTCAGGGGGCTTGATCTGTTATGGCTGAACAATTGATAATATCCACTACGCCCGGACACGAGGTTATGAGCGTCTCTAACATGGTTGAAAATGGCCCCTCTTGGGCGTGACAGAAATCCGTTTCGAAAGACGATGATGGTCATTCGATGTGAGTCATAGGACATCCTCGCAGAAGAGCATTTGTACCAGTACACCACGCTGGTTTTCTTCAGCGGTTCTGTCGAGCAGGTTGTTCTTCATAATAAGAATGCTCGTCTTCTTGCTGGCATAGTGGATGATCCGTTATGCATTTTTCGTCGTGTCGGTGGGGCGACGTGTCATGATGTTTTTCAGGGCTTTTCATCGTCCTATACCGTTTTGTGGAACCTCCCTCTAGGAATAATTTAATATCTTCTGGGAGGGGTGATGTACTAGTACCAATTCTCCAAACCTTTCTTTACAACGCACGTCTTGGATGTCTCGGCTTTTGTGTCCGTTGTTAACTTAATACTTCGGTGGCGCTGTCAGCGAGCTCTTCATGCGTTTTTCGCCTGAGGAGCAGTGGAGAGGGCGCGACGAACGCAGGGGCGCAATAACAGAGTTTTTATAATGCTCTGGGCACTCGCTCTCACCATTCATGCAAAGGCCCAAAGTTAGTGGGTTTGGTGTAAACGGAAGTGCTGTAGGCGGTGCCCTGTTGCGCTACCAACACGTCGAGGAAGGGGAGGCGGTTGTTTTCAGCATATTCTATGGTGAAGGAAGGCTGCTGTGCTGGTGGAAGGCAGCCCGTAAGTTATCAATCTCCTTTTGTGAGTCTGCACGGAGGAAGGTGTCGTCGATATAACGCACGTAAACGGGGGCTTTACGTACGTTAGCGAAGACCAGTTGCTCAACCGTACCCATGTCAAAATTTGCAAACAACACTCCTATGGGGGAACCCATGGCGACTCCATCCACTTGTACATACATGTGTCCATGGTGGTTCGCGAACGGGACCTTTTTCGTACATATCTCCAAGAGAGACCGAAGGATGTGTTCAGGGATGTGGAGAGGGGTAACTGAAGGATTTCGGTAGACTCCGTCGGCGATCATAGAGATGGTTTCATCGACAGGTACGTTTGTGAAGAGAGATTCTACATCCATAGAGGCGATGAAACCACCGGGCCGGGCCGACCGGAGAACTTGTAGAAATTCAGCAGACGACTTTGTGTGCTTCGCGTTTAATGTCGTCTACTGGGTTCTTTGTGATTCTCTTGAATTTCGTCTGACCAGCGAGTATTTCTTCTATTTTCCTACGGTATTCTTGAGTATTGATGAGGACGAAGGCGGCATCATATTCAACAAAACATGTTTGAAAGAGGGTCTATACCCAAAAGTATATTATTATTATTATTATTATTATTTTTTTTTTTTTATAATTTTTTTTTTTTTGCTTTTTCCCTCCTCAGCTTATATTGTTTTTCCAAACTTCAGTCAGGAATGACGTCCTTTCCACAGGACATATTCAGCCTCGTTTCATCCAGCGCTTTTTTTTTTCAAGAGCAATTTGAGGATCGGATTGCGAAAGACTTCCATCTTGACCGAAGGGCTGAGTGGTTTCGAAACAAGAACGGCTTTTATGAGAAACCTTCACTTCGTAGCTCTCGAAAAATAATATTTCTTCTATCTCATAACATTAGATACTGATGCTTTGATGTGTTTCTGTGTGTGAGTGTGTGTGTATTTGGGGTGGTTTTGGATGGGTGTTTGGGATTGGGAGAGGGAGAGGTATGTTTTGTGTATATATGTTTTGGGGTGGGGTGGACGGGGATGGGGTTTGGGCGGAGAGGGGGATTGGGGCGGAGAGTGGGGGAGGCTGGGGTGGAGAGGAGAGGTTGGGAGGAGGGGCCTATGTGTGTGTATATATTTGGGGTGGGTGAACCGGGTTTTGGGGGAGGGGTGAGGGGAGTCGGGCTGGTGGTTTGGAACCCTTACATCATCTTAACTGTGGTGGTTGATCTGTGTCAAGGATACATTGGCCTTCATTAACCTCTGTCGCTTTCCTTCCAGAGAGGGCCACCGAAAATTGCTCCTATTCCTCTTAACGAACCTCCTTCAATGCAGTAACAATGATTATACTTCAGTTGACAACTTTTTGTTCATTACCAACTACAAGAACAATGATTATACTTAAATTAACATCTTTGCCCATTACCAACTACAAGAATAATGATTATACTTAAATTAACATCTTTGCTCATTGCCAACTACAAGAACAATGATTATTCTTAAATTGACATCTTTTGCTCATTACCAACTCCAAGAATAATGATTATACTTAAATTAACATCTTTGCTCATAACCAACTGCAAGAACAATGATTATTCTTAAATTGACATATTTTGCTCATTACCAACTACAAGAATAATGATTGTACTTAAATTAACATCTTTGCTCATTACCAACTACAATAACAATGATTATACTTAAATTGACACCTTTTCCTCATTACCAACTGCAAGAACAATGATTATTCTTAGATTGACGTCTTTTGCTCATTACCAACTACAAGTTGTTATTCGATTGGTCTTAGAGGACGATCTCTCATTAGCTATCTGGAATCATTACCGTTGGCAATAGGATCATCGTTACTGTTGCTGTTATCATTCCAGGCGTGTTGACATTTCTGTGAAACAAACCAACAAACTCGTGTAATTTCGAAACAGGCAGAATGTTGTTGCGGAAAAAGTGAAATAGAAGATAGAGAAGAAAATTGCGAAGAGAATAATGAATAGATAAATGGCTGGAGATAAGTTTACGCTTTTCTTTAAAAACAATGGAAGCTTTTCCTGGCGTTTTCGCTTGAAGTTCTGAGCGGTATTAAAGTTTCTGTGGAAATTTACAAGCATACAGATCAGCAGCATTGCCAGGAAGACCGTTTCGCAGCAGCCAGTCCAAAAAAACTGAACAGATTGACATATTGGTTCGTGAACGGATTGCTACCCATTAATTCATCAGTAGCAAGTTTTGCTACGTGTGTTGGTGGGTTATATAAGCATGCTGATACATTTGATGTCAACTATTATGTAGATAAAACTTCTGGATTTGAATTAGTACAGTGGCTGTTCCTGTTAGCTCGAGTATCGAGAAGAGGCATGAAAATTTGAAGACAAGTTATTCGGCTGATCTAAAGCCATTCAACTAGTCCCCGCCCCCCTCCCACCACCACTGACAGTTAAAAAAAAAACAAAGATATTTGATCCGTTGGTAAAATGGACATTCATCAAAGTAACCTAACTAATGGTCATTACGGTTAGCCTAACTTTGCTCCTAATCAGGAAAAGAATCTTAATGACAGTATGTAATGCTTACATTATGTGTACCGTACTGTACTCATCTTACGGGAATAATAATGAAAATATGTAATAAATGCGTTACGAGCAACCAAATTGCACTCCTCAGAAAGAGAACGATAAAGCATTGTTTCGCGTGTTATGGGCAGCCCAGCTTTATTGCACTTCAGAACAGGAATGGTTATGAAATTGCGTAATGCTGGCATTGCGAGCAACGCGCCTTTATTTCCTTAAAAAAAACTGGAATGACGACAGAAATATATATTGCTTGTATTATGTTCGCCCTTCCAACGGTGGGGTAATGAAAACTCAAGAATATGCTGAAATAAGAAGGCGGATTGCGAAACGCATAAATTATATTCTTTGCAAAAGATTACAAAAGCTTTCAAGTGTTTAGATTCCAGGCAGAATCGACCGAAGCCGTCACATCTCCATCTCTTGCGATGACTTCCAACTTAACACTTGTTTATTTTCTTCAGATATCACTAAGTATACTTTATCATTATTCATTTCTTCATCCTAACTTCTCGTGACAGCTGCGCCAACCATTTATTGAACGTCACAGGACTTCGCCACTCATGATAGCATTCTTCGAAAAAATAGAATGAAATATGTTTTAAGGTGAGCTAGGTAGAAGGTATGCATCTTGAACAAAATTTGGGAGAGTTTGTTAAATGCGATGCCAGTGGCTTTTGTGAATGACTTCCAGAATCTAGTTTCTAGGAAAATTATGAAATATGTTATACTATATTCTGGTTTCCAGTAGGTTACTTAAAAACGATATTATGATGCCAGACAACCTTACAAAATTCCTCGGGAAGATAGAAGTTGTGTTTAGGGAACGTGGAATGAATTAGGGCGAAATTCTGCTACAAGTGAAACAGCACTTCAATATTTACAGCATATTATAGCTTGTTTGATTGACTAGTATTTTATTTTCCTATAAAGTCCAATAAAAAAAACTTAAAGCTCTAATTAAAGCGTTTATACCAAACTCGTTACTTTTGTTTCCCTGAGAAAACTTAGCCAAGCTCTTTGGAAGATTTTGCTCTACCGCTACCTATTTTTGGCACGTAATTTGGATATTGGAACTCATTATCTGGGAATAATAGTTTTTAGTTTTCTGAAAAGAAAACTATTGGGCCGGCTTTGTCTGTCCGTCCGCACTTTATTCTGTCCGCAATTTTGACGTCCGCCCTCAGATCTTATAAACTACCGAGGCTAGAGGGCTGCAAACTGGTATGTTGATCATCTACCCTCCAATCATCAAACATACCATATTACAGCCCTCTAGCCTCTGTAGTTTTTTTTTTTAATTTAAGGTCAAAGTTACCCACAATCGTGCTTCTGGCAACGCAACAACACAGGCCACCACAGCCGGCTGAGAGTTTTATGGACCACGGCTCATTCAGCATTATACCGAGGATCACCGAAAGATAGATCTATTTTCGGTGGCCTTGATTATACGCTGTAGGGAAAATTCGATTGCGCCGAAGAAACTTCAGCGCATATTTTACTTCTTTTATACTGAGGTGGATTCGTGATAAGTTCCGCTTATCATGTCGGTATTATTTCTTCAGCCCTTGAGGTAGATTGTAGATCATGCTCGAGTGAATCCAACTTACAATTTTGGTCTTCAGTTCTTGATTGTTAAAGAAATATTCTTGTTTAGTAGTTTCATATCTATTACATAAAACGCTTTGAGCATTCGGAAGGTCTCATCTGTTTCAAACACAGGTAGCCTTCAGGTAACGAACTTTCCTTTTAACTCTTAAGAGAAAATGGAAGAAAAAAGGGTTGCAACATAATGCACGTAATACATTGCAAATTCGATTCAGTTGCAAAATTACAACGATACTGCAGGCGTTGTTGACGGAACTGGTACGTAAATTATATAAGTAAAATCTGAATTATATATTTTAAATAAAATATAAATCAGTCAATCTTGTTTTACTGTAGTTGGTGAGTGTTATGACACACTTCCTTTTTTCTCAAGATGATGTTGACGATTAAGCGCATTACGTATTAGTTTTTAGTTTTCTGTAAACGAAAACTATTGTGCCAGCTTTTGTCTGTCCGTTCGCACTTTTTTCTGTCCCCACTTTTTCTGTCCGCCCTCAGATCTTAAAAATGGCTGAGGCTAGAGGGCTGCAAATTGGCATATTGATCACCCACCCTCCAATCATCAAACATATCAAATTGCAGCCTTCTAGCCTCGGTAGTTTGTATTTTATTTAAGGTTAAAGTTAGCCGTAATCGTGCTTCTGGCAACGATATAGGATAGGCCACCATCGGGCCGCGGTTAAAGTTTCATGGGCCGCAGCTCATACAGCATTATACCGAGACCACCGAAAGATAGATCTATGTCCGATGGCCTTGATTATACGCTGTAGCGGATGTGCAGAAAACTCGATTGCTTCGAAGAAACCTCGGCGCATTTTTTACTTGTTTTTTTTTTTAATGCTTCTGACAAAAGACCAGTTTTCCTCCGTTAGTGAGTTTAATGGACTCCTTTTGCGTGACGCTAATTACGACTGATGTTCACCTGTTATTCTGCACTCTCCTCATCACAGGTTAACGAGTGCCATCAGGTTATGAATGCCTGACGCGTGTCGTGTTTTGTAAACTCGTATTTATCTTTTCATCGAGTCGGATTTTTAATCATTTTATGCTTTGTTTATTTCTTTTTATTCCTGTTAGCTTTCATTGACGTCTTTCTCTTCAGTAGTTTTTAACAGCATTTTAATCTTGTTTTCTATTTGTTTTGTCTTTATTAGATTTATTTTCCAGTTTTAGACCAGTTTTTCAGTTAGTGTATGGAAATTTGAAATCCAAAAGAAAGTGTGGGCGTGTGTATATATGTATATATATATATATATATATATATTATATATATATATATATATATATATATATATATATATATATATATATATATATATATTTATCTCGGTTATGTCGTTAATGTTCTCAGTAATGATCGCAGTCTTCTAGTCTGTTGAATGCTGATTGGTCACAATGATGCTATATATATATATATATTATATTATATATATATATATATATATATATATATATATATATAAATATACATATATATATATATTATATATATATATATATATATATATATATATATAATACACTCCACACACATATATATACATATATATATACACATATATACATACACATACGGACATGCATATATCAGTGTGCGTAATTATCTACTGATAAAGAAATCTCTTTCGCATCATCATACCTAACGAGAAATCGCTGCAGTCGTCCGTTATCTGAAACGGCGGCTTTAGAGAACAGAAAGTTTTCCCGTTGGAAATCTAAACTTAAAACGTAAGAAACGATCTCTGGCATTGATCTCGTATCTTCGGCAATTAACGGAGAAGAAGTATTTAGAGATTAATATGATCAAATTAGAATGTTTTTAGTTTTCTGTAAAAGAAAACTATTGTGTCGGCTTTGTCTGGCCGTCCGCACTTTATTGTCTGCACTTGTTTCTGTCCGTCCTCAGGTCTTAAAAACCACTGAGGCTAGAGGGCTGCAAATTGGTATGTTGATCATCCACCCTCCAATCATCAAACATACCAAATTGCATCTTTCTAGCCTCTGTAGTTTTTATTTTATATAAGGTTAAAGTTAGCCAATTGCTGTGTTTAAAGTTTCATGGGACGCGGCTTATGCAGCATTATACCGCGACCACCGAAAGATAGATCTATTTTCGGTGGTCTTGATTATACGCTGTAACGGCTGTACAGAAAACTCGATTGCACCGAAGAAACTTCGGCGCATTTTTCACTTGTTTTCCTGTTTCAGTTAGAATAACTCACTTATTTGCTGCCTAGCATCCTTAATTAACATCCTGCTTTCCTAGAATTTGTGTACATATCAGTGGGATAGGTCATAGGGCTCGCAGCCTCATGCCGAAATTGCCTTTAGGCTCCACCTCCTCTAAGGAAAAAAATTATGTTATTAATTATATGTATATTTATAATATATATATATATATATTATATACACATATACATGTCTGTTTATATATACATATATTAATGTGTGTGTTTATATATACAGTAGATATATATATATATATTATATATATATATATATATATATATATATATATATACATATATATATTATATATATATATATATATATTATATATATATATATATTATATATATATTATATATATATATATATATATATATATATATATATATATATATATATATATATATATATATATATATATATATATGTTAGATCTTTGATGTTTCTATAGGCGGTACGGTAGTTACCTGTTTGTTTGTTTGGCTAATCCTCTCCCTCCTCTTATTTTCACAGGATTGTTGACGTCTGTGGTGGCGTGGCGCCAACTTTTAGTCAGGTTCGGGCAGCAGTAGCGAACGGTTTTGGTCTCTTGGGGATGAACTTTTTGAGTACCAGCAGCAGTTCGACTTTGAGGACGTTTCTTGGGCAGCCGTTGTTTGGGCCCAGGCTGAGCAGCGCACCAACGAAGATGGTTGTTTGTTGGCCGCAGGTGGAGACCCTGTAGGCGGTTTTTGGCTCGGGTGCAGTGGCCCCGTGTCCTTGATATTTGGCGAGACGGCAGCAGGACGTCGTGATAATACGGCTTGTTGGTCGTTAGTTGGTGGACTTCGCTGGAGATGGCTTTGTTTTAGTATCGACTGCTGCTGGTACTTCTTTTTTTATAAAGTAATATTGCTTTATTTTTTGTGTTTCATGGCCCGGACCTGCCTTATTTTGTTATGGCTCTTTTTTATTTAAGATTTTTATTAAAGTTTAATATTAATAAATCTAATTTTTATAACAATTTCCTGTATTTTTGTTATTCCTCCTTCTTTGTGTGTGCGAGCTGTCGATTAGCCAGAGCAGCCCCAATAGTTTTTCCATATACAAAGATCCTGTTTTTTTTTTTTTTTTTTTTTTTTTTCCGGCCGAGCCACTCGGTTCGTAACATTGGCGACCGTGTGACAGGATTGGCTCTGCTCTGGTTGTCGGAGTTTTCACCACATTGGAGGAGGAGGTTGGTTATTTTGGAAAAAAAAAAAATTGTAATTTTTTTTTTTTCTGTCGGGGGGGAAGGTGTTAGGATCTTTTGATGGTTCTATGGGCGGTACGGTAGTTACCTGTTTGTTTGTTTGGCTAATCCTCTCCCCTCCCTCTTATTTTCACAGGATTGTTGACGTCTGTGGTGGCGTGGCGCCAACTTTTAGTCAGGTTCGGGCAGCATAGCGAACGGGTTGTTCTCTTGGGGATGTGAATTTTTGAGTACCAGCAGCAGTTCGACTTTGAGGACGTTTCTTGGGCAGCCGTTGTTTGGGACCAGAATGGAGCAACGCACCAACGAAGATGGTTGTTTGTTGGTCGCAGGTGGAGGCCCTGTAGGCGGTTTTGGCTCAGGTGCAGTGGCCCCGTGTCCTTGATATTTGGCGAGACGGCAGCAGGACGTCGATAATACGGCCTGTTGTCGTTAGTTGGTGGACTTCGCTGGAGATGGCTTTGTTTTAGTATCGACTGCTGGTACTTCTTTTTTTATATAAAGTAATATTGCTTTATTTTTGTGTTTCGTGGCCCGGACCTGGCTCATTTTGTTATGGCCTTCTTTTTTATTTAAGATTTTTATTAAGTTTAATATTAATAAATCTATTTTTTATAACAATTTCCTGTATTTTTTGTTATTCCTCCTTCTTTTGTGTGTGCGATTTGTCGATTAGCCAGAGCAGCCCCAATAGTTTTTTCCATATACAAAGATCCTGTTTTTTTTTTTTTTTTTTTTTTTTTCCGGCCGAGCCACTTGGTTCGTAACATTGGCGACCGTGTGACAGGATTGGCTCTGCTCTGGTTGTCGGAGTTTTCACCACATTGAGGAGGAGGTTGGTTATTTTGAAAAAAAAAAAATTGTAATTTTTTCTTTTTCTGTCGGGGGAAGGTGTTAGGATCTTTGATGGTTCTATGGGCGGTTATGGTAGTTACCTGTTTGTTTGTTTGGCTAATCCTCTCCCCTCCTCTTATTTTCACAGGATTGTTGACGTCTGTGGTGGCGTGGCGCCAACTTTTAGTCAGGTTCGGGCAGCAGTAGCGAACGGGTTGTTCTCTTGGGGATGTGAACTTTTGAGTACCAGCAGCAGTTCGACTTTGAGGACGTTTCTTGGGCAGCCGTTGTTTGGGACCAGGCGGAGCAACGCACCAACGAAGATGGTTGTTTGTTGGCCGCAGGTGGAGGCCCTGTCGGCGGTTTTGGCTCGGTGCAGTGGCCCCGTGTCCTTGATATTTGGCGAGACGGGCAGCAGGACGTCGATAATACGGCCCTGTTGTCGTTAGTTGGTGGACTTCGCTGGAGATGGCTTTGTTTTAGTATCGACTGCTGCTGGTACTTCTTTTTTTTTTATATAAAGTAATATTGCTTTATTTTTGTGTTTCGTGGCCCGGACCTGGCTCATTTTGTTATGGCCTTCTTTTTTTATTTAAGATTTTTATTAAGTTTAATATTAATAAATCTAATTTTTATAACAATTTCCTGTATTTTTGTTATTCCTCCTTCTTTGTGTGTGCGAGCTGTCGATTAGCCAGAGCAGCCCCAATAGTTTTTCCATATACAAAGATCCTGTTTTTTTTTTTTTTTTTTTTTTTTTTTTTCCGGCCGAGCCACTCGGTTCGTAACATTGGCGACCGTGTGACAGGATTGGCTCTGCTCTGGTTGTCGGAGTTTTCACCACATTGGAGGAGGAGGTTGGTTATTTTGGAAAAAAAAAAAAATTGTAATTTTTTTCTTTTTCTGTCGGGGGGGAAGGTGTTAGGATCTTTGATGGTTCTATGGGCGGTACGGTAGTTACCTGTTTGTTTGTTTGGCTAATCCTCTCCCCTCCCCTCTTATTTTCACAGGATTGTTGACGTCTGTGGTGGCGTGGCGCCAACTTTTAGTCAGGTTCGGGCAGCAGTAGCGAACGGGTTGTTCTCTTGGGGATGTGAACTTTTGAGTACCAGCAGCAGTTCGACTTTGAGGACGTTTCTTGGGCAGCCGTTGTTTGGGACCAGGCTGGAGCAACGCACCAACGAAGATGGTTGTTTGTTGGCCGCAGGTGGAGGCCCTGTAGGCGGTTTTGGCTCGGGTGCAGTGGCCCCGTGTCCTTGATATTTGGCGAGACGGCAGCAGGACGTCGTGATAATACGGCCTGTTGTCGTTAGTTGGTGGACTTCGCTGGAGATGGCTTTGTTTTAGTATCGACTGCTGCTGGTACTTCTTTTTTTTTTATATAAAGTAATATTGCTTTATTTTTGTGTTTCGTATTTGGCCCGGACCTGGCTCATTTTGTTGGCCCTTCTTTTTTTTTTTTAAGATTTTTATTAAGTTTAATATTAATAGATCTAATTTTATAACAATTTCCTGTATTTTTGTTATTCCTCCTTCTTTTGTGTGTGCGAGCTGTCGATTAGCCAGAGCAGCCCCAATAGTTTTTCCATCTACAAAGATCCTGTTTTTTTTTTTTTTTTTTTTTTTCTCGGCCGAGCCACTCGGTTCGTAACATTGGCGACCGTGTGACAGGATTGGCTCTGCTCTGGTTGTCGGAGTTTTCACCACATTGGAGGAGGAGGTTGTTATTTTGGAAAAAAAAAAATTGTAATTTTTTCTTTTTCTGTCAGGGGAAGGTGTTAGGATCTTTGATGGTTCTATGGGCGGTACGGTAGTTACCTGTTTGTTTGTTTTAATCCTCTCCCCTCCTCTTATTTTCACAGGATTGTTGACGTCTGTGGTGGCGTGGCGCCAACTTTTAGTCAGGTTCGGGCAGCAGTAGCGAACGGGTTGGTCTCTTGGGGATGTGGAACTTTGAGTACCAGCAGCAGTTCGACTTTGAGGACGTTTCTTGGCAGCCGTTGTTTGGGCCCAGGCTGGGCAGCGCACCAACGAAGATGGTTGTTTGTTGGCCGCAGGTGGAGACCCTGTAGGCGGTTTTGGCTCGGTGCAGTGGCCCCGTGTCCTTGATATTTGGCGAGACGGCAGCAGGACGTCGTGATAATACGGCCTGTTGTCGTTAGTTGGTGGACTTCGCTGGAGATGGCTTTGTTTTAGTATCGACTGCTGCTGGTACTTCTTTTTTATATAAAGTAATATTGCTTTATTTTTGTGTTTCGTGGTTTGACCTGGCTCATTTTGTTATGGCCTTCTTTTTTTATTTAAGATTTTTATTAAGTTTAATATTAATAAATCTAATTTTTATAACAATTTCCTGTATTTTTGTTATTCCTCCTTCTTTGTGTGTGCGAGCTGTCGATTAGCCAGAGCAGCCCCAATAGTTTTTCCATCTACAAAGATCCTGTTTTTTTTTTTTTTTTTTTTTTTTTTTTCCGGCCGAGCCACTCGGTTCGTAACATTGGCGACCGTGTGACAGGATTGGCTCTGCTCTGGTTGTCGGAGTTTTCACCACATTGGAGGAGGAGGTTGTTATTTTGGAAAAAAAATTGTAATTTTCTTTTTCTGTCGGGGGGGAAGGTGTTAGGATCTTTGATGGTTCTATGGGCGGTACGGTAGTTACCTGTTTGTTTGTTTGGCTAATCCTCTCCCCTCCCTCTTATTTTCACAGGATTGTTGACGTCTGTGGTGGCGTGGCGCCAACTTTTAGTCAGGTTCGGGCAGCAGTAGCGAACGGGTTGGTCTCTTGGGGATGTGAACTTTTGAGTACCAGCAGCAGTTCGACTTTGAGGACGTTTCTTGGGCAGCCGTTGTTTGGGCCCAGGCTGGAGCAGCGCACCAACGAAGATGGTTGTTTGTTGGCCGCAGGTGGAGACCCTGTAGGCGGTTTTGGCTCGGGTGCAGTGGCCCCGTGTCCTTGATATTTGGCGAGACGGCAGCAGGACGTCGTGATAATACGGCCTGTTGTCGTTAGTTGGTGGACTTCGCTGGAGATGGCTTTGTTTTAGTATCGACTGCTGCTGGTACTTCTTTTTTTTATATAAAGTAATATTGCTTTATTTTTGTGTTTCGTGGCCCGGACCTGGCTCATTTTGTTATGGCCTTCTTTTTTTATTTAAGATTTTTATTAAGTTTAATATTAATAAATCTAATTTTTATAACAATTTCCTGTATTTTTGTTATTCCTCCTTCTTTGTGTGTGCGAGCTGTCGATTAGCCAGAGCAGCCCCAATAGTTTTTCCATCTACAAAGATCCTGTGTGTTTTTTTTTTTTTTTTGGGCCGAGCCACTCTGGTTCGTAACAATATATATATATATATATATATATATATATATATATATATATATATATATATATATATATATATATATATATATATATATATATATATATATATATATAAAGTGATTCTCAGGTCAAAATTTAACCTAACGCAAGCAAGCAAATAATTGACTTTAAGAGTCAGGGGCTTCTGAAAAACAAGAAATGAAATGATTTAATAAACATAAGCATTCGGTTGGGGGCAAACCTTCAGTCAATTTCCATGCCATAAGTGAATTTCTTTGGAGTTCTCTAGTGTTATCTTTTTTTTTTTATTATTTTCTACATTTTATGATAGAAATTTTTTTATACCAATCGACAGTTAACCACCCAGGACCTATTCCATGGAAATTCTGCATTCTTAACGGATACGTGAAAACCTTTTTAAACGTTCTTGAGATCTGCAAACTCTCTCTGTCTCTGTCTCTCTCTGTCTCTCTCTCTCTCTCTCTCTCTCTCTCACACACACACACACACACACACACACACACACACACACACACACGCACACAGACACACACACAAACCCGAGAGATAACGGATGAAAGCATAACTTCCTTGTTGGAGTGTGCGGTAAACAGGAATAAAAAAAAAAAAATTCTATTGAACTAAACGTATTAAGATAAAAGCGACCAGAGTCTTGAGTCCTTTTGCAAGACCAGTAAAAGAAAAAACATCTCGTAAAACTCTGAAGTTTTCCCAAACTGAGCTTCCGATTCGAGAGATCAGAGCTGCTATAACATTATATATATATATATATATATATATATATATATTATATATATATATATATATATATATATATATATATAATATTATATATATATATATATATATATATATATATATTTATATGAACGTTTTTTCACCTCTCTGCTCCTCTAAAATCAAGGGACCCATTTTTTCGGATGTTCCTTAATCAGAAACTGCCTCCTTTTTAGTTAAAAGTCGGTCCGCCAGTACCAAGGGCTTAGGGTTAACGGGAGTTTGGTTTTCTCTTTATTTTCTCTTTACTTTCTCTTTATTTTCTCTTTACTTTCTATTTACTTTCTCTTTATTTTCTCTTTACTTTCTCTTTACTTTCTCTTTTTTTTTCTCTTCAGTTGATCTCTTTCCTGTTTCTTTGTCTGTTGTGATTTTGAATGTTTCTCATCTTAAGATTAAACAGACGATAATGACTTTCAGTGCATAAAGGGTTTCATAGACTTAATATACAGTATGATAGCACTGTTTTCTGAACAATAAAACGTAATAATACGTGTAAATCTGAGGAATTTAAATATATATATACATATAATTAAATATGTGAATATATATCATATATATACATATACATACATACATACCTACATATATATATATATATATATATATATATATATATATATATATATATATATATATATATATTATATATATTATACACATACACACACACGCACACGCACACACACACACCACGTATCGCAACCGCCTATTTCATATCAGAAATCAACAGCGAAACACGGTAATATAACTCGTTCAGTTATTGCTTTCAGTAAAGCCTTGTAGCTGCATTACAATTGCATTCCCCCCTTTTAGGCTGACAGAATTCTGTCATATTCTGTACAACATAGGCCCAGTAATGTCGATATCCAAATATGAGTCACAATAACGAGTCACTATAATAGTTCTTTCATAATCGCGTCATTTGTCGAAATGGCTATTTTTTTTTATCAGCAATAACTATTTTTTTCATCATAACTATTTTTTCATCGTAATACAATGACGTTGGTGAAGGATAATTTAGTTTCTTCAGTGACTGATCATGTTACTCTTGTTGACTTTTTTTTTGTTGGTCTCAGAATAATGATGGCTTCCAAGTGTAGCAATTTTTGAATCTGCGTAATAGTGCTTTTTGTACTCATTTGTATGACTATTACCGAAGTAGTTATAGTCTACTACTGCTAATAATAATAGTTACTTTATGTGTGGTAAAACTGCAGATGAGTTTCACACATTATTTCCTACCCTAAACTTCCCTTGACCTAACCTTAACCAAGGGAACCGTTTCCTGAGCTGACGGAAAGGCGGGTGGTGGTGGGAAGGGAGGGGGGGGGGGTTGTTGTTGTTGAGGGGATCGCCTGGACCCAACCCCCACCCCTACCAGAGAGACGTCCTACATAGCATAACCTGTGCGCAGCTTTCTGCGTCATTACCCTTTTATAATTAATAATATTGCTGTTGTTTTGGTGTTTTCCCGCTATCGTTATTGTTGTTGCGAAAGCATTGTTGTTGGTTTCAGTTCATCGGTCATGCACTATACAGTACAGTTCCGTTATCTCTCTCTCTTTTTGTATTTGTTTTCATCATCCACTTGTATTTCACCACTGACCTTTTCATCACTTACTGTACGTAAGTGGCACATGCTTCCGTGTTTCTTTCTCTCTCTCTCTTCTCTCTCTCTACACACACACACATATATATATATATATACATATATATATATATATATATATATATATATATATATATATATATATATATATATATATATATATATATATATATATATGTATATATATATATATATATATATATATATATATGTATATATATATATATATATATATATGTATATATATATATATATATATATATATATATATATATATATATATATATATATATATATATATATATAAAGGTTGGGGTAATACGATTGCGCATCATGCCAAATGTATTCAAACCTCCTTTACACCCAACTTCATTCTACTTTTTCTTGACTTTTTACGTCGGTTTTCAGTACTGATCGGTTCTCTATGCCATTCGTAACTGGCGCATTGGTACTTTGATGTGCTGCCTATTACATGGCTTCTTTGTAGCATTTATATAACATTGTGAGACGTCCACAGCCAATATACTGATGTCTACCGAGTCGCAAATTCCTGAGACGTATGCTGGTATTGCACCAGCCCCGGTTTTTTTTTTTTTTTTTTTTTGCCATACCCCTAGGTTAGGTTGGTTTAGGTTAATACTAAAAAGTATTTTGCGCGTGGGAAACATACTGAGATTATTTTCAAGAAAATTCTATACTAGTTTTTAAGATATGGCGTCCCGCTTTTATCAGGGAAAGGTCCCGATGCTCGGTTGCATCTCTGGAAAATGCCACCTGTCAGGCAACTTGATGCCTTTATCTTGCCCAAGCCCGAGGGAAGCAAGGAAAGGAAAGGGGAGGCAGAGAGAGTGGTAGGGGTGTCCCCTTCCCTTAAGGGATAACAGAAGCAGGAGAGAATTACAAAGACTGACAGTTTAGTGAAAGAATTCGAACACGTGTTTCGCAGGGTGTACTTTATGATTTTCATAAAGTACGTGCTATCTTACAGAGCATTATCGTACAGTGATCATTATTATGTATTCATGTCTCACAGATAGTTTACAATGTCTCGGAGAGTGAACATTATATCTGGCAGAACGTTCATTGTGCTCAGGAAAAGGTTCTACATATCTGAAAGGACATTCTATATATCTCAGAGAATGGGCCAGTGATATTATCTCACAGGTCTTGCGCCATTTAACACAATACCTTAATCATTTTGTTACATAACGTTCATTGTATCTCTCACAACTATGAGCCTATCACAGAAAAACTTTTTGTTTACTTTGTTTATCTAACTCAGTGTTCATTATACTTAACAGAATTCATTATGCTTAATAGAACGTTCTCGTATCCCGCAGAACGTTCTTCATGTTTCACAGGATATTCACCATATCTCACAGAACATTTTCCATAACTCACAGAACATTCATCATATTTCACAGAACGTTCATCATATCTCACAGAACATTTTCCATATCTCACAAAACGTTCATCATATCTCACAGAACGTTCATCATATTTCACAGAACGTTCATCATATCTCACAGAACGTTTTCCATATCTCACAGAAAGTTCATCATAACACACAGAATTTCATTATATCTCATAGAACGTCCATCACGCCTCGAAGGATGTTCATAGAACTTTCATCATATCTCACAGAACGTTCATTTTACCTCATATTATTCATCACATCTCACAGAACACTCATCATACCTCACGGAACGTTCATCACGTCTCGAAGAGCGTTCATCATAAGTGATACAACTTTTATATTTCACATTTTATATTTCATATTTTAATATTTCATAGCACGTCCTGCATATTCACAGAGGACGGTTCTCCCCAACTCAATCACGTCGGGTGATATTCGACCCCATCGAGTGTACTCGTCGAAGGCTTTTGAAGTTTGTGGGATGAGGCGGAAAACTTTCAAGATCCCGAAGCCCTACGAATTTGTGCTCCTCATTTTCCCGAAATTTAGATCAGCTTATAGCTCCTTTTTTTGGGGAGGGGGAGGGGAGGGGAGTTGGGAGGGAAGGGAGGGGAGGAGGGGAGGGGAAGAGTGAAGAAGAGGGGAGGGGAAAAGTGAAGGAGAGGGGGGAGAGAGAGAAGGGGAGGGGAGGCGGAGAGGGGAAGGGGAGGAGAGGGGGAGGCAAGGGAGAGAGAGGGGAGGGCGAGAGTGAAGGAGAGGGGAGGGGAGAGGTAAGGAAGGGGAGAGTGGAGGGGAGGGGGGGGAGGGGAGAGTGAAGGAGAGGGAAGAGGAAAGGAAGGGGAGGGGAAGAAGTGAAGGAGAGGGAGGGGAGAGGGAAGGGGAGGGGAGATGGAGAGGGAAGGAAGGGAAGGGGAGGGGAGAGGGGAGGTGGAGAGGGAAGGGGAGAGAGAAGGGGAGGGCGAGAGTGAAGGAGAGGGGAGAGAGAGAGGTAAGGGAAGGGGCGAGTGGAGGGGGAGGGAGAGGGATAGAGGGGAAGGGGAGGAGATCTGAAGTCCTTAATTAAGTATGAAGTACTCTTAGAAGTTTCTCTAATTGAGGGCGTGATATTTTATTAGTGTCCGGAAGCGTTTTTAATTTATTTCATTTTCTTTACTTTCATTTTGGTCGTTCTGCCCATAGATTTATCCCTCTTATACAGATTGTCTACCGTTTACCTTATCATGTACTCCATCTCTTCTTGGCATAATTAATTAGGTGATTTTCAGTGACCGTACAAAGTCTCTCTTTTGGTACGCAGGTGAGTTTTACCATGAAATACAGCCACGGCGTAAAAACACGAGTAAAAAAAAATACCATAACATTGTTTAATAAGTCCAGTAACCATAAATTTAAATGGGATGAAAGCCAAAGCGATATATCTATTGATAAGACCCGGGTTTCAAACCATAAAACAGCAACAGATATTGTATTAATTTAGATGGGAAATTATTGCATATATTTACCTGAGTTGTATATTATCAATTTAGAGAGAGACGTTCCTTAACAGACTGTCAGGAAGTTGCTGAACAGCCAATAAGTTAAAAGTTTCCTGTTATGACGCTATACTATTTCGAGGTAACTAGACGTATTTTTAGATACTTTTTTAATTACCTGTTAATTTGGGCTTCTATCCCTTCCCAAAAAAAAGGTCTCTGATTAGATCTATGGAAATCGCACGTCATGTAACTAATGCAGCCCTAACACTATAGCACATTTAAATCAACAAATAAACCATAGCACATTTAAATTAATAATATGTTCCATAAAGAAATCCGTGAATAGGTGAAGCCGCGAATCCGGAACCGCAAATAGGCGGGGGTCCACTGTAAACTAAAAGATAATTCATGATAACCAAGCCCCGAGCAGCCATATCTAGGTCCCTTAGGTCATCATTCCTCCAAAGAGAGTCATCTTCTAATTATTTTTCCCTGTGCTCCAAATCCCCAAAGATCAGGATACTGGAAGAAAGGTCAATAATTCAGAAAACATGTTTCATCTCCGACAGCAATGCAGCATTCGCGTTCTCGTTACCGTTGTATGCATCGGTAAACAATCTGAGAGTTAATCCCACCCATCTGTTCGGCGGTATCCTGTTCTCACGGCGTGGCTTTGTTTTGGTCTTGAAGTATTATTGTTCGTTCTTTGTTCCCGTCCTGGTTTGCTCTCCTTTGTATGTATGTAAGGCATCTTCCTTTGCTCATTTGTTTCCATGGGTTTTGTTTATTGTTACTTGGTGTTATTCTTATATATTTTCAGTTTTACTTTCTTCTTCTTCTTCTTCATCTTTTTCATGTGTATTTCTTTCCACTGATTGGTAATAGAGAGAGAGAGAGAGAGAGAGAGAGAGAGAGAGAGAGAGAGAGAGAGAGAGAGAACTTTACGCTAACGAGACATGGCGCTGTAGAGAGCACATTATTAAGGTCATATTTATACACACACACACACACACACACATATATATATATATATATATATATATATATATATATATATATATATATATATATATATATATATATATATATATATATATATATATATATATATATATATATATATATATATATATATATATATATATGTGTGTGTGTGTGTGTGTGTGTGTGTGTGCGCGTGTGCGTGTACGGACACATTTCGGAGGATACTGTCTTCTGACTTCTTACTTTAGTTGGGAAAAAGCCGGGGTGAATGGCATAATACATTTTATAGATTGGGAGATAGGACTACTGCATTTGAAACTGAAAATGACCATCTTTAGATTTTTATTTCATTATTGAAACGAGCAGTCTGGTCGAAATACACAGTTGAGGATACCAGTAGGCGAAAAGGTTGTTATACAAGAGATCATAATAAATTTCAGTTTTAGTCTTCTGAAAAGAAAACTATTGTGCCGGCTTTGTCTGTCCTTCCGCATTTTTTCTGTCCGCACTTTTTCTGTCCGACCTCAGATCTTAAAAACTACTGTGGCTAGAAGGCTGCAAATTGGTATGTTGATCATCCACCCTCCAATTATCAAACCTACCAAATTGCACCCCTGTAGCCTCAGTAGTTTTTATTTTATTTAAGGTTAAAGTTAGCCATGATCCTGCATCTGGTAACGATATAGGCCAGGCCACCACCGGGCCGTGGTTAAAGTTTCATGGGGCGCGGTTCATACAGCATTATACGGAGACCAGCGAAGATAGACCTGTTTCCGGTGGCTTTGAATATGCGATGTACAGAAAACTCAATTGCGCCTAAGTTTCATTTTTACTTTTTTTTTTATTTGAATAAATAAAATTATCCGAACTCGGTGTCTCTCGATTTGTCGACTTTATTCGAGACATACCTGAAGATTTTGACAGCTTTGAGCAATGGTCATATTTTGATATGATAAGTTTGTTTATCTTTTACCTTTTTTTTCCATTCATCTTGTATTACAACAAGTGATTTGAAATTGTATGCCTTCCACACCCGCGAAATCTATTGCAAACAAAGTTGTTTGTATGTTGGCTTTCGTGTGTGAACAAAATATTACCTGGCTGAATGGGAAGCTATTTTGTTTACCACATTTAAAATTTTTTTACATTTTTTAGTAGATTATTGAAAGAGAAAGGCTTTAGAATATCTTTGATATACGATAGAAGGTTGCAGTTATATAATTAAAATTGTTTTCCCTTGTAAACAATGAATTTTTTTCTTGTGGTTAGGATAGTCAATTGCTAAAATATCCTTGATATACGTTAGAAAGCTGCAAAAATATTAAGATTGCTGTAATAAGAGTTACGCCAAAGGCCAAGCACTGGGACCTATGAGGTCATTCAGCGATGAAAGGAAAATTGAGAGTAAAGGAGGTCTGAAAGGTGTAACAGGAGGAAAACTTCGCAGTTACACTATGAAACAATTGTTAGGAGAGTGTTGAGGAAAGTAAGATGGAAGAAAGAGAATATGAACGGAGGTACAGTAAAAGGAATGAAAGGGGGATGTAGCTAGGGGCCGAAGGGGCGCTGCAAAGAATCTTAAGTAATGCCTACAGTGCTCCGCGTGAGGTGCACTGGTGGCACTACTAACCCACGGGGTATTCAGATTGTTGCCATGGTAAACAATGACGGTTTCATCTTCCCTCGTGGTGAGGAAGAAGATGAAACCATGAAATGGGAGAAGTTGACTAAGAGAAGAAAAAGCTTCCACGAAGAGATGCAAAAGAGAAAAGGAAAAAAACCACTGAGGATTTGTACCCAATCGCCATAGCAACATAGCAACAAACAAATCCAGAGAGATGTCAAACCCGAGTTGAACACCCGCGTCGACTTTGAAAGATCGACTATGAATAGAAATTTTTCCGCAAAACGTTCGACGCTCCGGAGCTTCGACGAACCGATGCAGTACGTGAATTCAAGTGAGACATCAAAGGGACCTCTGGCTAAATTACCTTTTCCCTCCTCGCTTCCTGAAGTGTTTCAGATAGGCTTGTCCTTGCCTGACATGAGAATTACTTCGGGGGTTGTCGCCGGTAACGACTTTGGTCTTAATTACTGGAAATCTCAATTACTGAAAAGGCGGGCTTCGAATGAATTTCGCGGAAATTATTATTATTGGAAGTCCTGTGGGTGGGGTGGGGGTGGGGGAGGTACCATGCATCAGGCCTCACTGGTGTGAAAAGCTTCAGCATCGTTTAACATCGCGTCCTATAAAATGACTTTTATTTTACCCCATCCCCCGTAGGGGGGTAGCGCCGTTAGTGCACCTCATGTGGTGCACTGTAGGCATTACTAACGGTTCTTTGCAGCGTGCCTACGGCCTCTAGCTGCAACCCCTTTCGTTCCTTTTACTGTACCTCCTTCCATATTCTCTTCCTTCTATCTTACTCTCCACCTTCTAACAATTGATTCTAGTGCAACTGCGAGGTTTTCCTCCTTTTACGCCTTTCAAATCTTCTACGCCTTTCAAACCTTCTACTGTCAATTGCCATTTCAGCGCCGTATGACCTCATAGGTCCCAGTGCTTGGCCTTCGGCCTAATTTCTATATTCAGTTCAATTCATCTTATCCCACTGAACAATGTTTGGAGTGATACAAGATTTAGCTGTAATTTTTTAAATCATGATCAATGACATACATATAAATATAGTAGAATATTATGCTCACAATTTGGGGGTTAGCATGTCAAATATGAACGCTATCACGATATCATATTTTAAAAAGTTGTCTAGCCCACCATAAAACATCAGAATATGCTGCCTAAAACACCGGGTGAGGCATTCTACGGGAACATACCCCTGGGTGCTTCTTTATTTATCTATTTGTTAATTATTTTTTTCTTTTCTAATAACTGTTCCCTTCTTTCTGTATTTCGTATTACACTGTTGCTTCTTCCAAATGAGCACCGTATTCTTTGGAAGCTTAAATTTCAAGTCAGTGGCCCCTGTGGGCTTCTTCTATATGAACAGGGTTCATGTTCTGAATAATAATAATAATAATAATAATAATAATAATAATAATAATAATAATAATAGGACAGAGTGCTGGCGAGTCATAGGTAGCCAGTAACGAAAAATGAAAAATGTTATTGTATGCGAAAAAGTGACATGTGAAAAGCTCTACGGAGTTATCCCGCCATGTTTCACTTGCTCTGTCAATGTTACGGTCGTTAAAAGCGTAGGTATTACTGGGGAAGTGCCGTCAGTGCACTTCACGTAACTGTAGGCATTACAAAAGGATGTTTTCAACGTCTCTTCTGCCCCTAGTTGCGTCCACTTTTCAGCCTTTTGATTTACCTCTAGATTCCAGCTACCTTTCTTCAGTTTTGCTTGCTGTCTAACCTCTTAAACAATTGCTTATTGGCGCAACTGAGGAATTTCCTCCCAGTTCCACCTTCTTTATTTTCTGGAGCGCTTTCATCTTTCTGTGCAACCACTCCAATCCCCTCTTTTCACTATTATAAACGCCGCATGGCCGAAAGTGCCCGAGTGCTTGGCTTGGCAGCCTAAATTTCGTGAAATCAATGAACCATTGTTCTTTCTGGAATAAGTTATAGACTCGCTGTCAAAAGATTACAGCTCGAGCCGTAGGCTGTACAAGACGGTTGTAGACGCTAATCAAGGCGCTGGGGAATGGCGGGGGTGGGGGTTGGGGGGCTGGGGGTATTCCTATGTAAATAAGACGCTTTGTTCGCAAACACTGACCAGCATTGTTTCGGAATACAGACGGAAAATTAGTCGAGGTTGCGGACGGAAAATGGTACATGACGAATAAGTCACGTGACCGCTGAGGCGCATTGTGAATGGCTAGCTAATCTGGTGGGTAAGCCAGATTTTCGACAGCGAAGCTTCGATGCTTTATTTTAACATAAAAGATATTAACGCTTATTAACATTACGTCAGGATCGAACCGGATTAAGTACAGACCGACGCCAAGATAAGAGTTCGAACGACGCTTGTCTGCATTGGTCTAGGAACCATAGTTTCTGTAAATATTTAGCAGTGATTCTAAGGTGAAGAAATGGAATTTATATCAAAAGTTTTTCCTCGCGTCTTACGTAGCTGAAATATAACCAAATACAAGGACTCAAATCTCCCTCTTAACTGGTAAAACAATGAGAAATATTTCAAAGAATTAATTTTCCTTTGAGATCACTTACTACTAGGCTACTTCACAACTAATTGAAACTATAGACTCAAGTCATCTTGTGTATTGAATAGTTCTATTTGCTTGCTTGACCGGTGTAACTTATATTAATATCAAACATATGATGAGCCCTTAACAATATAAAATATGTAAGTTATCATGAAATAAAAAAAAAACAGGAAAGATTTAAGTGGGCTCACAACCGTCCTAGGCGTTGCTAGTTGAGAATAGCTTCGTTTACCATAGTAAATGAGATCTGCTGAAAGAAAACGTACTCTTCACTTACGTGAAAGAAAACTATAGGGACATTATAACATTCTCCAATGTCCGTTGCATCATTATATTTTATACTAAGAAAATTATTAAATAATTTGTTCATACTCATATAATTGATCAAGTTTAATATACAGAAACTTAAAAAGTGACGTATTCAAGATAACCGGATTTAATTCACGAGCATATTTCCATACGAAAGGGATTTCCGGGAATTTTGAAGGACATAAAATAGACGACAAAATTTCCGTTGGTATTTGTGTGTAGTATTAAAAACTTATTTGATATGTGAAACAAACCAATAGCCACTGCCAAATTTCAGATTTAAAAGTAGACTCCTCCGATTCGTCAGTAAGGTTCCGATTTAGATGAAAAGTTTGAATAAAAATATGATTCGAAATTCTTCGTTATCTCAAATATTAAAACTAGTGTTGTCTTGCATGTTCCATACGTTTTCTTTTGTAAACATATGATAGGTTTATCTATATATATATATATATATATATATATATATATATATATATATATATATATATATATATATAATATATTTACACTCATGTATACATACACACATGATAACTGGAAGGAGGAAGGACTACCGTTATGAAGGATTTCAACGAAGATCTAGGACGGTCCGGATAGATGGTATAAAAGAGTTATTGCAAAGGAAGGGTCTCAGCATCCAGGAAGCGAGTGTGTGAGCAGGATAGTTAACAGTGCAATGTCTCTACAGGAGTTCGACGCTCTGCTGATGAGTCTTTCGTGTAGCTTTAAGAAGCAGCTAACGTTGTGGAAGTTTTCTGCACATGGTTCATCTCGTTAACCACTGTGTTATACACGCACACACACACACACACATATATGTGTGTGTGTTTGTATTTATATATATTTATCTATCTGTCTATCTATCTATCTATATATATATATATACTGTATATATATATATATATATATATATATATATATATATATATATATATATATACACACACATACACACACATAAACATTTATAACTCCCAGCAACTATCACCTATAAAAGTATGCAAAACAGAATCCAGATTTATTTGCAAATGATATGATCAGGGTATATAACTTTATATAATACAACAGCCCATTCATTTTTTTAAACTACAAAAGAGAACATGATTGACAGTGCAGGATAATGTCCAATAACATATAACACTTAGAAAAAAAAAAAGAGGACGCAGTTCCTGTTATGATGAAAACGTATAGACTCCAAACATCCTGCCTTCCTTGAAGATTAAGTCTGTTTTCTTTTCTGTCTCACTTGAGAGACTTGACGGTACTTCTCACATTTCTACTCCGTGTGAGGAAAACAGTGTTTGTTCAGTTAAGGTTTTCAGGAATAATTATTCTGTTTGCCATTGGAGAACATTCAAAGTACCAGCTGCTCTTTGAAGTGAAATCATTTCGTTATTTTTAGTGACTGCGGCTCAAGGTAGTGTTGCTTTAATTTTAACAACTTTTGTTTTAATGATATTTTTCGTGAAAAAAAAAAATAATATTCACTCTCATTTCCATTACAGACGCCATGGAATGATCGGCTTTCAAATTTCGCTCATTCATTGCTGATTGATCGTTGGAAGAGTGTGGCTATTACGTTAAGAGAAGCCTGTTTAATTCTTGAATGAATATTTCACGGATCATGTCAAGATTAGCCAACCCACTCACAGCAGGGTTCGCTATTCTTTACAAGATCGTTGGGTCCGTTATTCTTTACATGGGAATAATCGGGTTCGCTGTTCTAGACATGAACACTTCGGTACCAGACATTTGATCACCCAGGGGCTAGTACTAAAGTCGAAATACATTTGAACACCACCCCGGGGCTAGTACTAAACACGGCGAAACAGTGTAGATGAATCACTGTTTCCCCGTGTTTAGTACTAGCCCTCATGTGGAACTGGAGTTCGGACCGGAAAGGGTTGGCCATTCTTTACATGGGGATCATTGGGTTCTCTGTTCTTGACAAGGAGATGTTGGGTTCGCTAATCTTGACATGATCTTATTTCACTTTAGTTATCTATTGGTTACTGACCTGTGTTTACCTGATGAATAATAAGTCACTTTCAGTTATCTGTCAGTTACTGCAGCAGTGCGTTTTGGTGAATATTGCTAGTGACTGAATTTTCGTGATAAAAATCAAAATCATAGGAAAGGATAGTTGAATTAATTGTGGCAATTCAACGTCTGGAGATATAGTAATGTGGGATATTTGAAGAAAAGATGAAAGATAAACGTTCACATGTGAGAGATAAGAGAGGAGATGAGAACAGAATGTGGTAATACTGGCATTAACTCTTGACACAGCTCTGAATTTGAACAGTCGGGAGATAGTTTCAAAGGCTAACAAGTGTTCAAAATCCCATTAGATAAAAGGATTTTTAGTCTGAATGTCAACAACAACACACACACATATATATACATACATACATGTGTCTAGTATATGTATTTATATGTATGTATGTTTGTATGTATATATATATATATATATATATATATATATATATATATATATATATATATATATATATATATATGTATGTGTGTGTATGTGTGCGTGTGTGTGTGCGTAGATTCCTGCGTTCCGCATGAATATATAGGGATGTCAAGCCACAAATATCGTTTGATATCCAGTTCACTCTAACTCGCGAATAATTAGTGCACAGGGCAAATTGTAATTGATAATTGCTTTGTCACCAGTGGAATTCGAACCGTTGCCTGGTTTAGAAACAACTGTGCACAGTGACTTTCGACCACCGAGCCATCACGAGATATCTGTGGCTTAATATTTGTAAATATAAAAAAAATGTCACGGTGTATGTGAAAAATAAATCCATGAATATATGTCTACCTCATTCATCTCTACATACGAACAGTTTGTGATCAAAGATAAGTCTAAGTCTTCCAGGGATTGAAACAAGTGCTCTAATTGCTCTCCACCGAAGGCAGCAGTGGTCAGGGAGATGCAGCGAGCAATCACTCTTATCTCAGCAGCGTCCATGGCTCTCTCGTTGCTGACACCTCCTGCTCTTGCTCAGGAAAGTAGGTTTTTAGTACCAGTACTTTTGTTCATGCAGTAGAATGGCCGTTTCCATTCTCATTATTGAGACTAGTGCATTATTTATATATATATATATATATATATATATATATATATATATATATATATATATATATATATATATATATATATATATATATATATATATATATATTATATATATATATATATATATATATATATATATATATATATATATATATATATATATATATATATATATATATATATATATATATATAATTATATACGTTTTTCTTTCCTTTCAAGTTTGTCTTTCCATATAAAGTTAAATTCAGTCCTCGTTTGATTTGCTTGTTCTATTTTTCTTCAGATTCTCAAAATTAAACAAACTATTGATATAGATATTGTTTTACTATTCTTTACACATGTATACATATGTATATATACATACATATATATGCGTGTGTGTGTGTGTGTGTCGCGCGCGCGCGCGTGTGCATGCACGAAAGTCTACGAGCGCCATAGAACTACGTCATAATACCGCCATAGTTAACAATTAACCCCCAATTTCCAGCAACAATTCCGGAGTGCCTCACCCGGACCCTGAAGGGGCACGAGAACGCCTCAATCAAGTACCAGGAAGGCCAAATCGTCCAGGTGATTCCAGTCGAAGCTTTCTGGACGCGATTCGACTTAGCCTTCGTCCACTACAGCAAGGAACTGTACACCCTTTCCCTCGCCAGGGCTGACGACCAACTGATGGCGCTGGTCTGGAACGAGAGGTCGGTTCTCCTCCTGAGGCCGACTTACATGTGCTTGTGTCTCCGCTCCGACGTCGCCGTCAATTTCACCTTCTATCAGGAAAGGGCGGAGACGAGGGTCCGGATATTTTGGGCCGGGTACGAGGAGGTCATCCCTCTGCCGGAGGTCGGCATTCTGGATTTCGCCCGCGTCCGGAACTTCGGCGATGCCGATATGAGAGTGAATATTTGCACTCCAGGTTCGTTCGCTGGTTTCTTGTGTTCTCGCGCTACTGTTACCACAGTCACTATGTTTTTGTAATCCTCTTTATAATTCTAATTATGATTTTCTGTTAATAAAGACGAGTACGTCAGCATCGACGCATTTTGTTTAGGAAATTTTTACTAGAAATTCATACTATTCATGAAATGTAAGTAGTTTTTGTTGTATCGAATATACAATTCTCACATAACTAAAATAATGGTCACTTTAATTAGGTCGATCAATAATGCCTACCGACCTCTGACCGTGCATAATGATAACTGGATATGGTAATCAGTAATAAATGCAGAAGTCTAATATTGCTATTTAAAACGTATAACCTTTGAAATTCCAACACTCCGCAACTTTCCAAAAGCAAAAAAAAATATATAATAATAAATAAATAAGTGAATAAATAAACAAAAATTAAAATAAATAAATAAATAAAAACAATAAATAAATAAATAAAAACAATAAATAAATAAATAAATAAATAATCCTTTTCAGGAAACTCCTCCACCATGCCACCTGCCGTCACCCCAAAGAAGCACGAAGGGAAACAATGTCCGAAGTGCGAACGATCTATCGCCTTGGAAAGCCGGAGCGAATCCGCGTTGATAGGATGCCTGGCCACGTCCCTGGTCGTTGTCTTGGGGTTGCTCTCTTACGTCGTTTACCTGAAGCGACATTTCGGGAAGAAGCCGGAGCGACAACTTGGGGGAGAGCAGGTGATGCAGGTTTTATGTAAAAAAAAAAAAAAAAAAAAAAAACTACAGGGTAAAAAAAGACTACAGGGTAAAAAAAAAAACAACAACACTACAGGGTCCAAAAATTAAATACTACAGCGTTTTGCGGTTGTACTATTTGATTGCGTTAGCTAAGTCTCTTGTTCTCTCTCCTTTCTTTTGATTTGAGATCAGTCACGGTTATCAAGATTGACTTTCTTGTTTTGAATGTCTCGTGATTTTTTCCTTCATCTATTTAATCTCTTTGGTTTCTTTCGTCTTTCAAGTAACAGAAATTAGTGGCATCATAAGAAATGCATTCCTCGTTTTAATCTTTGTCGTGATAATTTTCGAAGTAATATAAGAGATTTGCTGTTTAAAGAAACGGTGCTCAAAAATCCTTTAAAAATACAGAAGACTGATCATTTGAGAGTTATTTAGAATAGAATTTTCGTTTTTAATGCCAATGAGGTAAAGAGATAAGACCAGAATTTTTTTTTTATTTCCAGAGGAGCATCACGGATTACATTTGCGATTTACTTTTCGAAAATTCAGTTGTAAATTTTCTTAGCTTTAGGAACCCTAATGGTAAGGAGTCCTCTTCTTTTTCGTCTTCTTCTCCTTTTATTATGGCAGTTATTATCAGTCATCACCCCTTAAAAATATATCATATCTAAAGGTTACTCCTTAGTTTATCTGCTCCCTGCCTGTCACGTTCATCATTTCTTCCTGGAACTTTGCTCAGAAATATCTATAATATATTTTTCTTCTCTTACTCTGTCTGAGCAAATTTAGGAAGCCTTTCTTTCCATCAGCATCTTCATCAAAATCGCTGACAATTATAGACGCCGTCTTAACTTGCATTCCCATAAAACCTTTCAGGCAACCTCTTTGGACCACCTGTCGAGTCATAGCATACGATCGCTGACCCCAACGCCCTTGAAAGCCTCTCTGCGTCTTCCGAAGACGGCCCACATCAAGTCCCGAAGGCAGAGCCCCATGTACGAGGACGTACTGAGGTACGAGAACTCATTCCAGACCCATCTGGCGGCTCAGGACACAAACGACAGCGACGGTTACCTCCCCGCCATCGAGCCCTCGATGCAGACCTTCTCCCCGGGTTCCTGTGGGAAGGGAGGACGGAGTGGCGACAAAAATAGTGACTCAGATATGGGAAGCGAGGAGAGTGTGTATGAACCAATGCCTTAATTAGATAAGAAATGGATTCTAAAGAATTAACGTCGGGCTGGTTAGGTAAAATGAAAGGTTCCTTTATCCGGTACTTGACAGAGATGAAAAGCACAACGAAGGTGTACAGCTGAGTTTTATTTCATCTCGTGCGAGGCAAAACTAAGAAAATTAAAAATTGCAGCAAGTTCAGAATGGATAATGAAAGTTCTCGTTGCCCACTACATAAAAAAAAAAAACGGAAAAACGTGATTTTGAAACTGGAAAACAATATCTTCCTTTTGATCAAGACGTTAAGTTAAGAACGAAAAGGTAATATTCTTTTCAATCATTACTTGAGAGAACACAGAAATGTTTAGGTTACAGCGAAAGTTGGAGTTGAAAAACTGTATTTGTAATTGTTAATAACTCTACGAATTACAGTAGACGAGGCTGTAGTCTCGCATAACCTCAGTGATCAAATGTTGAATTACATGTTATTAAACAATTACCATGAACAGCATTTTTCAATCTCTTATTCACGAATCGTAACTTGCACCGTTTCCCTAGGAAAACATTTGGTATTGATCCTTGAAGACAACATTTGTAACTAGCGTGAAGTAATTGAAAATGAACCAGGAGTCGAACTAATTGATGATATTTGACTGTTCCTTGTTTTAGAATTTTAGGAATCATTATGCACATTCTATAAACTTGTATTTTCCATGGTTGGGTTCCTTACAGGTATGTAAATACAAATATACATGTGAATATGTGTCAAGGTAAAACAAAAATGTACACATGCTCATATATTTAAGTGGGTTTGTGACGCGAGCGTACTCTTACAATTTTAGGAATACCTTATATATATATATATATATATATATATATATATATATATATATATATATATATATATATATATATATATGAAGTTTATTTGGAAACATAACACAATAAACAATTATGTCATACATTAACATAATTCCTGTTAAGTACAAAGAGTGAAAGTGAAACAGTAATCGCATTATTGCTTCTTTACATATATATACTGTATATATATATATAT
The DNA here is from genome assembly GCF_040412425.1 of Macrobrachium rosenbergii. Lineage (NCBI taxonomy): Eukaryota > Metazoa > Arthropoda > Malacostraca > Decapoda > Palaemonidae > Macrobrachium > Macrobrachium rosenbergii. The sequence goes on from NC_089755.1 coordinate 44,201,047, forward strand.
ATATATATATATATATATATATATATATATATATATTTATATATATATATATATATATATATATATATATATATATATATATTCATATATACATGTATATATATGATATATATGTGTTTATATACATATATTACAGTATATAATTATATATATATATATATATATATATATATATATATATATATATATATATATATATATATACATACATACATACATACTGAAACGAAGTTGGAGCGTTTGGGCATGACCGACAAACAGCTGAGAGACACGAGACGTTTCACCATCTCCTATGCATTGTGAATGACCCTGATCACTATCCTATTAGTTGGTGTTATTCACTCGACTTTGTATTTTGTTTGTCTTCATTACAATTCGACACTGAGCTTTCTTTTGTTTTTAATAAATTGCATAATTTAGAGATCGTTTGTAATCCTGCGCACCTCTTCAAAATAAATTCTGCAAAGCTTTTGTGCTATTGTTTTCTTTCATCGTATAAGTAAAAACCCGAAGTTGAAAGTTTTAACAAAGTTTCACTCATATACAGTTACTTGAATAACGGCAAATGCGACGAAGGAAAGGGCAGTAAGTCGAAAGGCCTAGCACCACTCCGTAGTTTCACTTTCCTTCGTGGCATTTGCCTTTTTTTATATAGTCATCACGTTCCATATTTTCGTGATTCAGTTATACATACAATTACTTATAAATAGGAGACTAAACTGTGTTACTTTTGAGAGAGAGAGAGAGAGAGAAAGAGAAACCACGACACACAATACTATGTATGGTTGATTGTAGAAAACTGTTCAGATAGAAGCCGTTGGTACTTTCATAACAGAGTAAAGTAAAATACGAAAGTATAAGTTCTCTGAGGAAAGACAATATGTCATTTTAAGAGCAACCACGTAATCAGTATTGACTGGGCTGTGTCGGGGCTGGATATCACACGTTGATAAAAAGCATCCGGAAAGAAGCTAATACGGATTTAACTAAGTTCTTGAACAGTGCTGAAAACCACTGGATTTAATAGGAAAGCAAAGAGAGCTAAAACTAAATAATCTCTTCGTATTCCAGAGATGTTATACATGGCCATTTCTTTCCCAAACCTTAGGACCATATGGCTTTAAGAAGATTAGTACTTTGAATCAGAAGTTAGATTTAAGTTTGCAGGGATTGACAACTGCCAGGTATTAGCAGAAATACTGTATGTTTGGCTTCAAAATATAGGCCTATACTTTTTACCAATGCTTATCAAACTTTGCATAAGACTTTTTATGAGAAGTTTTTAGTGTTACTTACAGATATTTAATCAGACAAACTCCTTTAGGTATTGTTTATATGCTACTCCTTTCACTCTATCGCTTTCAACGAATGTTACCTAAATAAGACCCGAAATATCTTGCATTCGTTTCAGTCAACTTTTCCCGTTCGGATTTGGCTTTGGCCTCATCTTCGTTTGCACACCTATCCATTGTAGTCATGGTATGAAGATCGAAGTTTAGTTATTATTCATTATTATCATTATCTTTATGATTAATAATTTCAAATGTTATTTAACATTTGGAAGAAACATTGTGGGTCAAATTTGTTAGTGTTACATAATCATGAAAGGTAAGGCAATCGAACATACGGCATTATGAAATCGAGATTTTCTATAAATAAGTTTCGATGACAGAGAACGCTTTTAGACGGTAAACTCCAAACAAAGACTCAAAATAACAACAATGCAAAGTAAAAATTCCTATCAGCTCAGTGGTCTGGTAAAACTAAGGTATACTTAACTTTTTTTAAAGTGTGATGTCACAAACAAAGCGATAATGTTTGTATCAGCTTACTTCTGTTTAGTTGTAAGGCGCGCGTATGAATCGCTAGTTATTCGCACAATTAAAACAGTCTTGAAGCAAATAAATGAGTACGTAAATGAAAATTAAGAGATTTTTCATAGGCTAGCAAACGATATGAACATTTTGGCTATTAAGGGCTGAATGTTATCGAGGAAATGTTCGTCAAACACTTACGTGGCAGCATCTGGCATCTGAATGCGTTCATTGAAGACGAGGGCAGATAGCAGAAAGCGCTTTTGTGTTGGGCATTTTGCAAAGATTTAACCATCTTAGTTACAAAACAAATGTTTCACGTTAGAAGTCTAGACAGAGTTCGACTAAAGAAAAGAAGGTAGTTTATTTCTGCTAACAGAAATCGAACGCGGTGTCTTCGCGTAAGTTTCGAACTCTTGTTATTAAGCCTCTCCAAACGGGAGCAAGTGGAACTGAGGCGGTATACTCGTCTTCAGAGGTGGCATTGGAACACAGCCATTCGCTTACCATGAAGAGACCTGTGTACTTGACAGTTTTGTTTTCAGCTTTTTGTATGAACCCTCACGCCAAGGCACTAGAAGGTAATTGTCAATGCATTCAATTTTATTTTGTACTTTTTGAAAGGTAGGAAATTGCAGTGATCAGGTTTTCATAAAGCATTCCTGAAGAAATAAGCGCGTCCTTTGTCACTGGAAAAGGACCTCTGATATAAATTCCGAAGAAACCATTAACAAATTATTTCCATAAACAACAATCAACAGCAGTAGTGAACCAAAATATGTAATTACAATTCCTCCCTTGTCATATTGAACAAAGATGACCCTACACTCTTTTACAAGTTTCTACCTTCCGGTCCTAGATATACTGTGTAGCTGACCCTCAATCTTGAATACTTCTTTCTTTAATGTTTGTTAAACCATCTTTTGATTTGGGAGCTTATAATACGGCCATTCTTAGTGTCCGTATGGCTGAGTCTTTCTATTCATAGACGCAGTCTCCCAACCAGTCCCTCGATTCTGTGTGATTGTGAAATTCGTCCTTCCTCTGCATCTCTGTTCAGGGCGTCCGGTTTGCCTCAGACTTTCCTTGGGAAGGTAGCCTGAGTCTACAGTCTTCGGTAGTTTATTTCGATTCTGTGACTTTTTCCATAGTTATTACCATTTCCATATGCCAACCTTTTTGGAGTTTTGCTACCTAAACATTTACTGTTGACAAATTGGGATTTTTTGTAATACAATCACGTGATTCACATGGGCAGGCGATAAAGTGCCTAGGGAAAAGTAGTCGTGACAATAGAAATTACATTATTATTTCGTTTGTAAAAGAGCCACTGTTCGATAAAATATGAAATAGAAGAATCCAGATCTTATGTGTTTTGTGAAGGCCACAAAAAAGTGGGATTGGTTCGGGATGAGAAAGTTGTTGATAATTTTGGATGATTTCTAAAAACTGAAGTAACCGCCCACCCCCCGCCTCGTTTTCACTGTCTTAGAAAGCTAAGTCTCAGTATAACGAGTCTTTTGTTATTTTTTTGCTTGTTCCATTTCCATCATTTAATCCGTGATTTATTTTAATGCTAACATTCTTTCCTCAATTTATTGTTCCAACTCTGATTCCTTCTTCATTTGTATTTTTCACCATTTATCATTTGTCTTTACAATTACCTTTGCTTCACACTCCAAATTATTACCTTTCTTAACCAGAAGAGATATTTTGTACAAAACACGAAGGTTCCGGAGGACCAACAGTAATTTTCACAGTGATCCAAAGTTAATTTTCCCGTAGGGAAGTAGTGCTGTCAGTGCATCTCATGTGGTGCACTGTTGGCATTACTTAAGGTTCTTTGCATTGTCCCTTCGTTCGGCCCCTGGTTGCATCCTCTTTCATTCCTTTTACTGTACCTCAGTTCGTATTCTCTTTCTTCCTTTCTGCTTTCCACCTTCTCGTAACATTTAAAAACGTTTTGCTCTTAGTTTCCCTTTCAGCGCTGAGCGACCTCATAGGTCCCAGCGCTTGGCCTTTGACCTAGACCTTATATTCCACTGCATTCCATTCTAAGGTTAATTTCCTGTGACGTAGATTTCGTAAGTGGTTTCGTCCAAATGTCTATTCAAAATGCGGTTTTCCAACAGCGGGATATATTCCACTTGCGCTATGTTCCGCCGCCCTTGTTGTAAGCGATAGCAAACTTCTTTCCAGTGGATGAAATTCATGAAGAGTTGACGAATTGAAAGGACAACAATGATACACATACAGTCAA
>NC_089755.1:44212620-44230120 GCF_040412425.1 Macrobrachium rosenbergii
TTTATGGGCAGCTAATGGCTTTTTCAGCTGCTTTTTTCAGCATTAATATTTTGCTCCAGGTAGCTCAATAGTACATGGCGTTTATCTTGTTTCTTGAATACCATTTTAACTACTTAATCTAGTTGTCTTTTTTCACCTGGGGTGTATCATGACTTCCCTCTAGGCTATTTCTGTTTTATATTCTATAGAATATTTTTTATTTAAAATTCTTATTCTGTTTAAATGCTGTTTACGACCTGGTTACTCAACACGAAATTATTAGGATGAAATAAACTGTATATTAGAGTGTTTTTTTTTTTTTATAAATTCGAGCATTGCTTTGTTTATCATATCAGAATGTATATGATATACAGTACAACAAAACACCAATTGACGTATTCAGATACTGTACATGTAATATGTTTAAACCTTGCTCTGGAGCACGTTGAAATGATTTTAATACATTCAAATATTGTTGTTGGCATACATACGTAATCCACTCAAACACTGCTGTTTTTTAACCTAAAAGAAAAACATATGCTACATTCATACATTACTTTTTTTAGCATAAAGGAGTAGATGTAATGTATTCCATCACTGCTGTCTAGCATATATGAGTACATGTACTGTAATATATTCATACGTTAATCTATTCTGCACATGAGTTGTTATTTAATATTTCAAACAATGCTCTGTTTAGCAAAAGAGATTTTACGTAGCACAATCAGAAATTGCTCTGTTTAGCAAAAGAGATTTTATGTAGCATATTCAGAAATTGCTCTGTTTAGCAAAAGAAATTTTACGTAGCTTATTCAGAAATTGCTCTGTTTGAAATATAAGATTTTATGTTATATTTCAAACATTACTCTTTTTGGCATTTTACGTAGCATATTTAGACTCTATTCTGTTTGACAGATAAGATTATCTAGACGTTATAAACATCGCTCTGTTTAGCTACGTTTTCATGCTATCTCTAGACTTAACAGAGATTTGAAAATGCGTCAAGTCCCACGAATGCAATTGCAGGCGACCCTGAAACTGACCTTCATTTCAGGTCATCCACGAGCCTTGGAAATCAACGCAGCAAGGTCAAGGGAAAGGGGGCTCTACCGAGAAGCTACCAAATCCTGGCACGGGATCTGTAACCCCAAAGGCTTCCCGCCAAAGGTGCTGCGTCGAAAGAGCTTACGTCGTAAGGGCGGGAGAGGAGGATCACGTCTACTTCGAAATTTGCCCAAGAAAAAAGACCGATGATTAGTACGAAGCCCCGTCGGTGATGACATTGCTCTCTCTCTCTCTCTCTCTCTCTCTCTCTCTCTCTCCCTCTCTCTCTCTCTCTCTCTCTCTCTCTCTCTCTCTCAGTCTTTGTTTGAACGATCGAGGCTATCTATGACTGAAGTAATGTGAGAGTGAAAAGCAAAATTGATCAGTGCTGTACTGTAACGATATTTGAAGATTAGTAGAACTCTGTGTGTGTGTCTTATTGGGAACGATTGAAGTTATCCACGAATGCAGTAATATGACATTGAAAAGCAAAATTAATCATTGCTCTATCTCTCTTATCCACTGTTGAAGCATATGACGGCGAAGGGGAACGTGAAAGATTATGAAGAACAACGGAATATTGTTTGAAATTTACACCTTAATCCTTTTTGGCATCTCTTATCTACAATCGGTAACAACACGCGTTGGTGCCAAAGAGATATGATTGTAGTTCCTGATAAGAGGATTGAATGGGATAAGAGAATATGAAACTGAACTGAATTAGGAGGCGGACCCGTGAACGCGTAACATAATTGTATTCGTCTTACACTATTCAGAGACTGTTCCTTTCCTTTTACTTGGGAAACTGGTATTTTTCCCCTGCTTCTGTTTTTCCTTACTCATAAAATATCCTTCTTTGGGAGACGTCTATCGCTTAGTTATTGATTAAGCTGCATCGGTCTATAGGCCTATCTCTTTTACCTCATTCTTTCTTTCTTGGGGCCTGGGCTAAGAAAAAAGGACGTTAGAAAGATCGTACTGTTGCAGATAAGCTCCGTAATTTGTTTTCCCGTTGCTAGGATGGTTATTCATCCGAATGTCCCCCTGCTTCTCGTGATATGCGAACCATTTTCCGACGAAGAAGTCTAAGTGGAACTGGGCTTGCCACTTGTTTGATAAACTAACTATTTCCCCTGTCAAAGAAGTTCACTCTCTGCTTATCTTGAGTTGGGCGCACGCCATGGACAGCAATACTCGATGCTTGACTATTAAAAGAAGATACTGAAAGTTCTCTGTTGAGATTTCCTTTTGTTTAATGAAACATTAGCTGTGTGTTTGTGGAAAACTATTCAGGGGGGGGGGGGGTCATTATGTGAGGCTTCCGCAAATAATTAAAAACTGGCTAACAACAGGTAAACTTCGGTTCTTAGAAGTAACTGAGAATGAAGGGTTTTCTCTCTTTAAGTTAGATAATGTAAAAAAAAATTTGTATTTACCTAAAATAATGGTCATATTTGGAATTAGTCGTATATATATACGTATATCTATCTATCTATCTATCTATCTATCTATCTATCTATCTATATATATATACATATATATGTATAATACATGTTTATATGAATATATATATATATATATATATATATATATATATATATATATATATATATATATATGACTGTGAAATATTTTGTTAAAACGGAATTCCATCTAATAAAGAGCCCACAAAATCGCAAAAATGTAAAAAAAGTTAATGCTATATTTCAGAGAACAACTGAAGAGGGAGACAGTTGTTCTCTGAAATATAAGCATTAACTGTCTACATTTTGGCGTTTTTATGGGTCCATCTATTATATATATATATATATATATATATATATATATATATATATATATATATATATATATATATATATTCTTTAATCTTTGGAGATGCATGAAGTGGCTTCTTAATTCTGTGTCTGAAAAATGTCTAATGATTTCAACAATACAATACATTCACAATTTCGCGTAGTTTTATTTACCTCTTCGACCAGTTTCGCGAATTGCGATCGATATATATATATATATATATATATATATATATATATATATATATATATATATATATATATATATTCTTCTTTAATCTTTGGAGATGGCGAAGTGTCTTCTCAATTCTGTGTCTGACAATACATTGACAATTTCGCGTAGTTTTATTTACCTCTTCGACCAGTTTCGCGAATTGCGATCGACCTGAACATATATATATTTTTTATCTTTTTTTCTTTAACTTGCGTTTTAATCACACCAGTTACAAAGTCACAGGCCACTACATTTGTCTTACCCCACCTCACACATTGTGTGACGTGTATATAATCGTTTCTCTCAATTATTTCAAAATGCAGACGCTTTGGAAACAAGATCATGGGCTTAAAAACCAATGTCATTTAAATTGGCTTGACCTTCTCTGTGAAATAAGTACACGTAACAAGAAAAATATTTTGTACGAGCTGGTTGGGGCGTGCCACGCGCGGCGGAACTCGGCGCTGCTGTCTCCCCTACCCTCCCGATCCCCTACCAACCCCTTCCCCACCTTGGACGGACAAACAGGTTTGCAGGAGGGGGTTGATGTCTCCCCTACCTACCCCGTCCCCACCCGGGGCGGACAAACTGGTTTAAATGGTGTGGGTGGCTGTGTCATGTCTCCCCTACTGTCACCCGGGGGGAAGAAAAACAAGATCAGACCCACTCGGATTTTATTATTATAGAAGATTACGAATGAGGTATCTCTCTCTTTCTCGCTGTCTTCTTCTTTTTCCTGTACGTAAAAACAAACGGGAGGAAAAAGTTTCTTTTGATAAGCTCTTGAAAAACAGGAAGCACATTTGGGTTTTCTGTGGATTTCGGGTCCCACTCTGCCACACACTGGCAAACATCTGTAGAGACTCGAGAATAAGGACAGAGGTAGGTACTGTGGACTGGTTCTCTTGAGAGAAAATAAGTCATCGATCGATGACCAAATACAGTAAAATTTCGTTGCGGGACAAATTTTATTCCTGATTAAAAGTATATTGCCTTCTAGAGTTAAATCGTCACATAAGCAACGCGTTTAGCTTTTTGATTTTAGTTCAGTAGAGGTGACTTCAAACCTCCCTAACTATGTAGTATATGGGACTGCCTTCTGCCTAGTGCTATTTACTATTGAAAATAAGCAATCTTTATTTTTTTTTTTGCTAGGACTATTGCTGTTATTTCTCTGTTTGAAGGGGGGCGGGGACGAGTTTACCAGCCCTTGAAAGATCATAGGTATATATTTTAGACGATGTGTTACAACACATGTACGCATTAGCGGATTTCATTTATCTGATCTTCAGTGTTATTTCCCGTTTTCTATGAAGGGGGATGGTGGTTCCAGAGAAACAAACTTAACGGTTACTCCTAAATGGTTGATGAACCGATTCACACGCCAACACAAAATATTAATTAAAATTATCATTATCATCATCATTAATTACGATGTGAAGTTCTAAAAAAAGTGGCTAAACATAGTTTCTAAATGGCTTTAAATTTAATTGGCTCTCCAAAGCTCATCTTGGAACTAGGCCTACTCATATTTCTCCCAAAAGTTCCACTTAATTTTACTCATTATTCAGAAAATCAACTTTTACTCGCTTTTATGTGCATGTTTACTCACTTTATCAATGATGATGCACTTACGTAGGACATATTTGATTAATTAGCTAATACCACTTTATCACAGCAATTTTCGCAGTTCGTGTAAGAGATATAAAGTCTATGGCGCTAATTTTAATTACCGTTTAAACATTTTATGAAATGTATATCAGAAAATATAAAATGTTTATTTTTCAACTTTCACCTATATTCTAAGAAAAACATTATCCAAAGTGGGTTCATTTAATGCGTTGTAATATAAACCTTTCAAGAGACATATCTATCAAGTATCTGTTCAGTTTGCAAAGAACTACAAATTATCGTTACTGTTGACAAAGTGAAGTCGCTGATACAAGACTCTCTTGTACTTAATTTTATTCATTTTGGCAATAGAAGGTGACTCTTGGTATACCGAAGTGAAATTCATTCAGTTTATTCACAAAGTGGGTGTTTGCAACTCAACGTCACCCATAGAAAAATTCAAATATTGACAGGTTTGAGGATTACGGAAGCAGCCGTTGAGCAATGGCTGTAGTGCCAAAAGCTCTCAATAGATGGCGTGGAGGACTCGTTCTGCATTTATTCTTGCACGCAGAATGGGTCTTTTTGACGGCTCACGTCTTCCCCTCTTGCAGTGCCACAAATCGTAAGTAATCAATAAGACTTTGTAATGTTCATTTCATATGAGGAGTTTATGGAGCCCGTAGCATTCTGTTCGTCTTCATATCTGTAATCTGTTGCTCAGCAGTAATGACAGGATTTTTCATGACTAGTCAAAGAAAATTCGAATGCAATGCCTTGGCATTTTTTCTGCTTTAATAAAATCATAAATATACATACATATATACTATATAGGCATAAGTGTGTGCGTGGTGCAAATTGTGTTGTAAGGTCCTTTATTACGACTGAAGCCCTTCCTTATTTAAAGCATGTTCGACAAACCCACTGAATCCTAGACAAAGCATCTTTTCATCGAACTTCACGGAAGGAATGGAGACCAAAATTGAAACATTCGCCGGCCGTTGGGACCCCTTTCAGATCAGGTTCCTGAAACAGAATCAAGTTCAGTACAAAATTCTCTTCATAGAACGTACCGCTACCTTCCGTTTGACCGTCCGGAAACCGGACAAGTACCTGACTTACAGTGACTTAGGAATCGACTTTCGCCACAGTGAGGTGATGAGTTTTGGCTTAAGGAAGGACCCGAGGGAGGACTCCCGAGTGTGGGTCCTGGACGTCAAAAAAGGAGAATTTCTGAAAACAGTCCAACTGACCGGTGTGTCTCTCGATGACATTGACTCACTCGAAGTATACAATGAAAAATCTAGCAGGCGAAGAAATGTCCTCTTCTGTTATCCACGTGAGTGTGCTGAGGCATTTTGATACCTGTTTGTTCCTTTGATAGTTATCGTCTGTGGGGGTTATCACGTCGTTTTTATCTTTATTTTCGAAAAAGAAACCTGTATATATTTGTTTCCTCACTGTCATGTCAGCCGTTTTTTTAAAATCGTTTTCTTCATCTTTATGGCGCTTCAGACCTTGTATAAATAAATAGAGATAAACAAACACACAAACAAACAATAAATAATTAAAAAAACTTTCTCAGGCTCAACAAACAATCATGAAAGCCTACTAAAAATATTTTTATTTTTATTTTGTAGATGCTCCTCCCTTAACTGAGGCCCTAGAAACGACATGCCCCACCTGCCCAGCATGCCCGGAGACAGCACCGTGCCCTGAATGCGAAGTTTGCCTCCCTTGCCAGGCACACTGTAAATGCGAAGAGGATTGTTTACCGGTCACAGCAGACGTGATTACTGGAACCTCCAGCCAAATCACAACCAGAGACTACCCCGCAAAAGTGACTTGTCCTCCTTGTCCTTCAACTGCTCTCCCTGTGTCTTCGACTTGTCCTCAAACTACTGCGTGCCCAGAATGTGAGGACAGCCACCCAGGTCTGACCTCCCCAGTATACGAAAGTTCTCGGTCTGGAGATGTTTATAGGTCTACGTTGGCTGAACCGCTGACCACCGGAACGGCTGATGAGTCAGCCAAAGTCCACGGAGATGGTAAGCCCCCAAAAGAAACGTTTCACGAGGTCACGGCCCACACCGTGCCCGTGGCCTGCGCTAGATCATATGGAGAGGTAGCTATGAATACAATCGTCTTGCGAAACTGTAGCCCTGGTATTCTTACCTGGAGTCGATAGTGAAGCATCATTCCCCGGTAATGTGGATGTCATTGATCTGTTCACAATCATAGCTTCTTTGCTTTCTCTTTCCCTTCCTTTCGTAATAATAATAATAATAATAATAATAATAATAATAATAATAATAATAATAATAATAATAATAATAATAACATAATTTGATGAAATTCTAAGTGAAAGCCTTTTCTCAGCATTCCCAAAACAAGTCTGAAGAAAAGTGATAAATAGAGTGGGAAATGTAAGAAGCTTGAACAAGAGGAGCAGGAAGAAAATTCCAATGCTTTATTCTGTTGTTTATTATGGTTAAAGAGTTAACTTCTTAAAAAAAAATATATCAATAGTAATAGAGAGTCACGCGCTAAAATGAATGAATCCAATGAGTTTGTTACCCTTAAACTTAATGTGATTACATTGGAAAACTTGCAGTATCTGGTTAAAATAAATCAGGCAATCATGAGATTAGTTTATCACTTCAAGTCAAAAGCATAACTTTCCGCAGTCTGGCTTTGAAAGGATGACCAAACATGGAGAAATAGTACCTTTTTATTATGGTTTTGATGTAGCAGTTTTCTGCGTATTTTGCGTAATACTTTCTTTTAGAAGCAAAGGTTTTTTCCCATTTTTTTAATATATATATATATATATATATATATATATATATATATATATATATATATATATATATATATATATATATATATATATATATATATATATGTATGTGTGTGTGTGTGTGTGTGTGTGTTATTTTTAAGTTGAATTAACAACGAAAGAATATTTAATTATGAGAAAGAACTGAAATGCAGTCTAAAACACAGACTGACAATTACTTGAAATTCACATTGAATGGAGATTCAGGTTGCATTAGATAATTTTACCCGTCCGGCAGGTACAGGGTGCCCGGAAGCCAAGCTCCTGTTGTACATCATGGAAATAGCTCTTGCCCTGTGCACATTAGCCACGATTGTCTCCACGGCACTGGCGTGCCAGTACAGGCGGAAGTTATCGCTCGCCAAAGGCGGAAAACATCGCACAAGTAGTGTCCTCTGGGACCCAAGCGAGGGTTATAGGCCTAGAGTAGGCGACACACATCCGCTGGAACATCAGACGGACAAGAGAGACAGCATTCACTGTCATGTCTATGAGGATCCCTACAAATACCAGTCATAAGTCATCAGTCTCACGGCAGTTTATCTCCTGAGGGGCAGAGCCATCAGGATGAGGGAGAAACATAGGAGGTTACTGGATCCTTTCAGCGTGCTGATCTTAGAGAAGAAGGAGCGCCCTACGACACTTCGCAGTTCTCGACATCTCCAAATCTACAATCTTTCGTTTATGGGTATCAGCCAAAAAATATCAAGACTTGATTCTCTTGTTTAACTTGTCAAAGTTAACCGAGGTTTTAAGAACTGTCATTTTGTTGTAAGTAACCAATAGATTAAATGTTAACCAAGTTTTTTAAGTATTGTGATTTTGTTTTAAGCAACCGCTAGATTAAACGTCAATTACATTTACATCAGCGTAGGGGAAAAGCATATTAGTTTGCATATAGAATTTCTATCACAGATGTTCAGTCTATCTATAATATTCTAATATTTTCTTTTTGCACACTCTTCTAGGATAAAGGTTTTAGCATATTGCAATAAAAAAATCATCTCATTGTGTAACATTATTTCTAGAAGTTTTTCAATTTATTTTTTTTAGTTTAGGTTTGTCTTCAATTTTTTCGACTAGTATTTGCTGAAAAATAATTGTTTGTTAAACATTCATCATAGGTAAACATTGTTACTTGTCTATTTTGACTTTATTGTTCCAAGGCCTTAAGAAGTCAACTTTACTTAAGTTTGACATTAACCGTATCTATGGATGTCCATATATTCCAGTCTTCAAATAACGTGATTAAATAACAAAATATGCTATGTAAAAAGTTTGCGTATTCTTTGAAAATCCGAACACACACACAAAAAAAATTATTGTAATAAGCATGTCAATATCATTGTTTTTCTGGAGAACGTAAACTTTTTTCGTAACACCATGACGTTAGTTTTGAGAAACGTGGGTCATTTCAAATTCGTACAGTATTCTCATTTAATGATGAAATCCTTTTGATATACAATGTTAAATAATAATGTCAAAATTAATTATATAAAAATCCATTCATACTAAATGCACTGTACAAAATCTATATACAAAATACTCTTCAGAAACACTTTCTCGCAGTAATAATCTTTACAAGCCCAGAAGTGAAATCACGCTTCTAGTTATTTGCCTACAATTCAGTGAGAAATGAAAATAAAAACTTGAAAAACGGAGTCAAAGGACCTCTAACCCAAACTCTCCAATTTACCATAAAACATTTCAGTGTTAAGATTAATATCTATTAAATAAAAGTTCTGTATTGTCATTTCATTGAATTTTCTTAGTCTCACAGATAATGTAATGTAGTCTTCTAACTACAGTGGCTGTACAGGTGTCATACGAGACAGTGTTACATGTTCGTGGGGTTTTACTGCAAGACAAAATTGCTGTGGAATATTATCTATTCTTTGTTACCTACAAACTATCTTTCACAATTAATCTCGGAAAATTTAAACACATCACAACAGAGAGTTCAGCCTTCAGTTGTTTTGTGACCTTAGTTTTACTGGACATTTCTAGCATTATTTATCACTTAGGTTAAATGTGCCATCTGAAACCATATAGCCTGGAAAATGAATCCTTCGACTGAGGGGATTACTGATTGACGCTGGAAACGAAACTTCGCCACTCTCCTCCAAAATGGAGTTACACAGATGTGGGGTTAAAACAAAAACATTTTTTTTTCCAATTTGCGTGTCTGATAACGCGTTTACATAGCCTTACATAGTCTCAATGACAATGAAAACATTGTTTTTGGTGTTAGAGCTGAAACCACTCAAAACAGACACTTCGGCTTGGCCATATTCTTCACTGTGCTTGCAACCGATTTCCTTTTCTTAACCGTCGACCCTCCATCGCAGTCACGAACTGGCGTTTTCGACTGAGGCGTGGCTGGGCATTTCGGTATCACAAGGGAAACTCCCTCGAGTTTTTCCCCTTCGTCGGGAACCTCTCTCTGTCTGGGGCAGGAATTACTTTCAGACCTCGATTTCCTTCGAATAACATCTCTGAAGTTTCTAATACATTCAGTCCATCCCTGGCTATATTTGCGCTTTAAGAAGCGATATATTATTGCGAAGACTAACACACAGTCTAGCCCGAGAAGCAATGCTACATACAGACCCTGCAGTTGACAGCTGTTTGACGCTGGATCAGGTTGACACAGAACACTTTCAGTATTACTTTCAGTGGTCACTTGCTTACCTGCTTGATTAACTTCGCGAGGTTCTTCGCGACTTATTGGAATGATTTTTTTGTCTTTAGTAGTGTGTTTGACAGTTACTTTACCTTTATTTTCTTCTAAAGTGACTGAAACACCGCTTTCAACCAAAAGCTGTACAGTGTGTGGTGAAACCAGTTGACTTCTGCTCATGAAGATAACAGCGTTATCTTCAAAAGCGATTTCACTCATGTTGTTTAGACTTAAACGACTCGACAACAACTGGAACGTCGCATTGTCCTTTGCATTCAACTTCCCGACGAAGCTGATGTTCGTGAACGAGACCTCAAAAACAACCGACCCATTCAGAGGATGCGTCGTGTTGAAGAATTCCACTTGAGATTGCGACACCGAAGCGCGCTTTATACCCGGCGGGAGAACCAGTCTTCCGACGTGTGATCGGACGACCTTCAGACCTGTCACTTTGGCAGGGATATTCGTGATGGACGAATTGACAACCGAGAGCTGATACCTCTCGCATTCCTCTGCCCGCCTTTTCCTCTGGTACGAATCGTCCACAATGACTTCCTTGGTGTCGCGAATGTTGATCTCCGCAAAACAGCCGGTTTCGGATAAGTGGAAGACGGCGGCGTTTCGGATCTCAATGGATTCGTAAGCAGCGAGGGATGCGGCCCTTTTCTGGCGCTGTGACGTCACGAGGTACACCGGCTGCAAAAAAAAAAAAAAAAAAAAGGAATTTTTTACTCTAATGAAGCCCTTTCCAACCATAGCTGAAAATTCACTTTTGATTATATGATTTAGGATAAAGTAACTGTACTTGTTTTATTTTTTTTATTTTTGAGGGTGCGGGGTGTGTTAAAAGAAGGCCAGAAATTTGTTACATTCATGTAAGAAGACAAAATGATATATTCACTTACTTTCATGCATGAATACACACACGCGAGCAGAAGCGCAAGCACAAATGCCCAGGAGAGGTCTGCGTGCTGTATACATACTTTTTATGCATATATTTATACGCACATATACAAATATATACATACATATAAACATATGCAGCCACAGTAGTGCCCATCAACAACTACTCGACATATGTCTAAATGTGAATGCAAGGGCCTCATGACTAACACGTCAATAACGATCACGTGAAGTTCATGACCAGTATCAATGGATTTCTGCATGACTAGAGACTGGAAAAAGACTTCACCCACTCGCTGCGTTTGCCTCATGAATACTCGTCGTTACCACAAAAGTAAACAATTCTAGTCTGGTCCACTATGTCCGAACGAAACAAAACATAAATATATTCACAGAGAGACGTTGGTACTAGTGCTAAATAAAACACCAGTGACCGTTAGCCAAAGAAACACTCAAGAGACGCATTGCAACGATTTGTAATTTCTCCCATTACCAGCCTCCCACCGTTACCTTCGATATTTAGAGTAAATGCATGAAATAAGTCATAACGAAAGTAGAGAAGCCAGAAGGGACGCCACTCTTACCCGCGTCGTCGGCGAGAAGTCACATACTAGCGATGAAGACCGTTGATCAGTGCAGTAGGGAGAATTAGGTCTCAAAACGACTTGGTCAGTTAGTGCTGACGTCAGCTGCGTGAACCACGTCTCCATAAGGAAAACCAATAATATTTTTGCCGTCATTTTCTTTGATGGAATGTGTGATTAGTTCTGTTAATTATGATGCTCTAGGTGGATTTAGTGGTATTCCCGCTAACGTCTTGAGGAAATGTGGTTTGTGAGTGTTTGTCCTGAAAAGCAAGTAGGTATTAATTAAATGCAATAAGGAAGTTGCATTGTACATAAACTTATAAACAGATATATGGGACTATCATTTTACTGACAAATTAGTATGCGGGTTGGCTTTCTATTACACTTCTGTTTCCAGAAGGGGTCGATGGCATGGAAAGAGTAAACAGAAGGATAGATAGGCAGAAAATTCATTGTGTTCATACATAAGTATACCGATACGCTCTCCAGATACTTTTATTTTCAAGAATGGCAGAAAGTAAGATCAGATATGTATCTCATTTGGGTCAGGTCTGGCGGAGAGAGAGAGAGAGAGAGAGAGAGAGAAGTGAAGAACACTTGATCGCAGTAACAATATACAGAGTGCAACTGCCGTAAATGTTATCGGCTTGTCTTTATTGCTTCTGATTATGCTGATTTCCAGTAAAATAACGGCAGATTCCTTTCTACGAATTGTAAATCTGGTTATCCGGTAAGTGTTTCAAGTCTAACCGTTCTTTCCTAAGCAGTTTTTGGGTTAGTCTAACAAAGGGATAAATCCGCGGACGACACACTCACATTCTATATATATATATAATATATATATATATATATATATATATATATATATATATATATATATATATATATATATATATATATATATATATATATATATACATATACATATATATATCATATACATATATACACTCATGTATATATATATATATATACATATATATATATGATCTTAACATGTATACGTATATGAAAACCTTATATAGCGATAAATAAAACTGTTGCTAGCATTTACTTAATTATATCTGTGACACACCTCGACACACAGACAGACAGACAGACAGACACCAGCTTTAGCTGTAAGAAAGCCCTGGTCAAAGCCCGAACTAGGAAGAGGCATACAGTCTGTTGTTAAAATGAAGCCAGATGTATTAAGCCCCAGGACTAAAACTATGTGTAATACTGATATAGTAGTTTATGGTGTCTGACCTGTACATGTCATGACATTGATGAAATATGAATTTTATATTCATCGAACATATTTTTAGATAGCTGAATCAGCAATTCATGTTGCGTTTAGGCTGGTTGTACCTCGTCCAGAGATCCAGACCAAGGCTCTTGTTCACTTCCGGACCAAATCATGATTATTGACACGAAAACGTTCATTGAGCACAACTTTTTTTCCCTCACAAAACTTAAAAAAAAAAATAAAATTAATATTTCAAGCAAAGAAACAAATAAGAAAATAATTTTGTTTAGATAAATATAACTGTCATTTGCAACGGTAATTTCAGTAATACGTTAAAAAATCGAATGTGTATCAATAATAATGAGAATTCTCTGAAGAGAGAAAAAAATAATTGAGCAATGAATCACATGCATGATTGATAACATCACAAATAAAAACTGAGAATAACGAATAATTTTGAATTCTTACCTGTGATGTGAGTCGCTGTATGCATTTCCAACACATCCGGACGTCGAGAAATTCGTTCTACAACTGAACGAAATTCCCGTGATAAAGGTTTTATCTGGGAGTACGTTTGAACAGCTGTTATCAAAAATATAAACATTTAAATTTCGCTGAGCGAAGAAGCCGTATTTTCAGGTCGGAACTAAGATCATCAACATCGAAAATAAGAAATTTTTGTATTAAAAAAAAATTAGTTTTGTATTTTATATTACAAAAATATAAAAGATTATCTTTTTTTGAAAGATTCAGTGCAATTATTTTTTACAGTTGAAGTACTTTGCAACATACATGAGAGATTATTTACAAGTTTACTCGTTTCCTTAAAAACGCAGATGCATTTTAAAACGCCGAGTAAAAAAATGGTATAATTTCGGTAACATAACCGTAAATGTATTATTGCGATGATAACTTCTTCTAGAAAATATTTTAAATCAACAAAACACCTCTCTCATAACGTTTGTTATCTTTCCACCAAGTACCGTCTGTTCTCTCTGAAATGCCTTGATAAGAAGAATGACGGTTACGGTTAACCTCTACGAACTTTATCTGAAGACAGACAGTGTCTCATTTGTAGTAGAGTTCCATTTAGTTCATGCATTTTCCTTTTTTTTTTTACGAATTAGGAGGGTTACGAAATATATATTTACCCTTGAGTGACATTTCTGCACTGGATGTTTATTTAACTTCACCTATGATGACTTTCCTATGAGGATGCATCATCACATTCATTCAAAAAATTCTGTTATCCTGGGAGAGATATCATTTAACAGAAGCAGACTAAGATAGCAAGTTCTGTTCGTCTTATGAATTCCTCTCTCTCTCTCTCTCTCTCTCTCTCTCTCTCTCTCTCTCTCTCTCGAAGCGAGAGAGCATGGGTTTATTGGTCAGCTAACGTAAAAAAGTGAATGAAAAAGCAAAAATTCTTCACTGAAAATGGAAGAATGTTTATGATTTCAAAGTTATGAGCAACTCGCACTGGTAATTCTGCAACTGCCAAAAACTCATTTGAAGTAATCACAATGACCCGCGTGGACCACTTTCTCGGGTAAACTTTAACGTCTTATTAATACTGTCTGACAAATACAGGTATGTATATATATATTTATATATATATGTATATAATATATATGTATATATATATATATATATATATACATATATATATATATATATATATATATATATATATATATATATATATATATATATATATATATATATATATATATACATACACGCACATACATACATCCTGTTGTTTGACGTACTCTCTCTGCAGGGCAAAAGAAAATGAAATAGTAAAAATAATAATAACTTGAATGGAATCAGAAATATAAATGAATATTTAATTACTTCACTGGTGATAAATAGCCCGGCGTTAAACAAGAAGCGAGTAGAGCCTATTTGAATAACTATTGTATCCCATGATAAAGACTGGTGAGATTCGTTTTCTATGATGCTTATCAAAGATACCGTTTTCTTTGGTTTCATCGAACTCATTATTGGGGCACGTACTTTGATGCGATAAAGAAGATTGAAACTAACTGTATGTTTAATGAGAGTGAATATAATTATAATATTGAAAATATGACCGTATAAATATGGCCAGTCAAAATCGCACTTCCAGTTTATTTACATTTTAATTCTTCTTTTTCTGCACTGACGATACTGCTATATTTTCATCACTTTGGGTACTATGGAGTTGATCCTATCAGTAGAGTGTTTGTTACCCATTTATTTATGTAGGCTTCTGTCTCATCTGTGGCTGAGAACGAGAGAATTATAGGTATGTTAACTAGAACAATTAAAATTTTGAAGAAATCGTTAGGGAAAACATGGGTGGAATTAAATGTAACTAAACCGAAGAAGCTAAAAGAAGTGAAATTGTTATCGATTGTTTATGCTCGAATTTTGCTTTCTTAACGAAGGATGAATGCTGAAATTTCATGAAAAGAAATCGCAAATATTTTTTTTTAAATCCTGGATTTTAGAGAGAAATTTGGTAATTCGAAATTTAAGCTTGTTGCTCTTAATATGAGAGATAGGTTATTTAAGCAGAAAATAATTTCATGGGTTAATTAAATTATTTTAGTGACTGATAATCACACCGGTAATAAGAAAAAGTGTTTTTTTCCCCTACAAGTCACGTGAACGTCGAAGTGTAAAGTCAGAAGTAAAAAAAAAAAAGATGCACATTCTCAGACACAACTTACTATTTTGAACGTTTCGTAAATTTTAAAGAACATGTTAAAACCACACGAACTTGCATAGAAGTGTTCCTGAGAATAGAATGCCGTGTAAAAACTAGCCTACAGGATAGCAAGAGCCATTCAGAAACGCTCAGGTGTGAACACCATCATGAGGAAACTATTAAACTGCTAAAAAAAAAAGAAAAAAAAAAAATTTCAGATTTTCACCTGCACAATCAAACAGATTTGTGTGGAAAAGCTGGAAGTTTTCTTACCAAACAGGGTTAATCTCTTTTCATGAGACAGTCACCCAGCACAGTAGGGGTGAACATCATTTTGTACGCACCATATGATTCAGTTACCTTTATGAGTAAACTAATGGAAAAGTAATGAAATGAAAGAACACGAGATATTTTTCCCTCTTTATTCAGTACCAGTAAACCAAATCGTACATATATCTATATAATTATTCAACCTATCCTAACCATACATTATTATCTCATTTACATCTATGCGAAAAAAATAGTTTTGCCGAACTTAGAAAGATGATGATATGCGTGTTTAGGATCTTACAATTATAGGGAATGCGAGTGAATTTAACAAATGGCAGAATTAACAGTGAATCTTGAATAGAAAGTCACAGAGATTATTTTTCTTTTAGCAAATAACATTATATTTAACAATATTAGCTGTAATGCACTTGTTCGTGGTTAGAGATGATATATATATTAATAAAATGTGTTATATATGTATATGGTATAGTAATATCTGTTTCTGTTTATATATATATATATATATATATATATATATATATATATATATATATATATATATATATATATATATATATATAGTATTTATGTAATATACCTGTGTGTAAAAGTACATATCAATATTAATTACTGATTATATTCCTCAATAAATATATTTATATATATATTTTTCATGTTTGCTTGCAAGAATATAGAACGCAAGAACATGTTCATTTAGACCTTTACTAAAATGACTTGCAAATAAAACCCTTAAGATACAAGAAATCTAAAAATATACCGTTAGTTACCTCACTTTTTTTTTTTAATCCAAGTTTTGTGTTTCAAAATATTGACTCAAATTTCTGCCTCATTCGTAAAGTACACCAGAAATGACCCCAATTTCAGTACATTTATTTTCCTTCACTTCCTTCAGCCTCAAAACCATATTCAAGAAACACATGCAACTTCAGGTTTGTCGTCGATATCGGCTGGGTCTCCTTAATCCCAGTATTGTCAGGTGGGTGTTTAAACAAGTCTGGAATATTGTGTAACTTCCCTTTATCCAGCTGATTTCAGTTATTATTTAACTTCAGTTGCTTACTTAATTCCAGTATTGGCAGGTGAGTCTTTAAACATGTCTGGAATATTGTGTAACTTCCCTTTATCCAGCTGATTTCATTTATTATTTGACACCACCTTAACCAGTTAATGCAATCAGGTTTAAGAACTGTCAGGAATATCACTGGTGGGGTCCTATTTTCGTGATTAAAAGTGGCGTTTAACTATTTAATATTACTGCCCGCTAGAAAGTGTCCAGAAACTGGAATACTCTTCAGTAAAGACTTGGGTTGGGTTTTTAAATAAACTCTAATCTGCTCTGTATTCAGACCAAATAATATTCGTTATACGTAATTCTTCCTCCTTTCCAAAAAGGGGGATATTTGAAACTTGCTTGCTAAGGGGTTACAAACCTTTTACCGTCATTGTCACCGAATTTGAATCGAAAATACGAATATTGATATGAAAACAGCAATCAAACATATGCTTTATATACAGGATATATGTATATATATGTATATAATATATGTATTATACATGAAAATGTATATATATATATATGAATATATTTATAAATATGTATATATATACATATGTATATATATAAATATATAATTCA
>NC_089755.1:44232620-44260120 GCF_040412425.1 Macrobrachium rosenbergii
AAGCAAAAGAAGGCAGTTGTACAAGGAAAGGCAAGAGCATTAGATGACATGTACGTCGAGCTGGAAACACTGAGGGGGAGAGAAAAATTCACAGAGTTGCAAAGTCGAGGGGCAAGAAACCAAAGACTACTTACATATAAAACGGGTTAAGGATGGGAATGGACTGGTTTTATGCAATGAGGTTAAGATAAAGAAGAGGTGGAAAGAATATTATGAACACCTGTTAAATGAAGAAAATCTTAGAAAATTCTTTGAAGATGGTTCAGAACAGGTATGACACATATTATTAGCAGGAAGAAGTAAAGAAGGCAATGAAGATGTGGAAATGGTAAAAACAAATAAGAACCAGATGGAATTCCTGCAGGTGTGTGGAAAGGAGCCTGGGGAGAAAGAAGGAATAGACATGCTGTGGGACCTAGCAGGAAAATATACAGTGAGGAAAAGATACCAAAGAATGCATGGAGAATGTTTTGTGTGCCTACCTATAAAGAAAGTGACATCCAGGATTGTGCAAATTACAAAGGAATAAAGTTAATGTCTCACACCATGAAAATCTGGGAAAGAATAATGGATTAAAGAATTGGAGAAGAAACAGTTTGGTTCATGCCAGGAAGGAAGGAACAGATGCATTATTTGCCCTCCGACAGATGATGGAAAAAGCATGGAAAAGCAGAAGGGCTGCATAGTATTCATAGATCTGGAAAAGGCATATGATGAAGTACCACGCCAAAGGAGGTTTGGAGGTCATGCAGTGAGAGAGCACCGGAGTATGTGAGGTTGGTCCAAGATATGTATGGAGCAAAAGCGCAGGCTAGAAGCAGTGTTGTTTAATTAAATGGGTACCAGTAAGAGTTGGTTTACATCAGGGATCTGCTTTAAGTGAATATCTTTTTGACCTGATAATGGATGTGCTATCTCAAGGAATAAGAGATCAATCTCCCTGGTGCATGTTGTTTGCTGACGACATCGTGTTAGAGCAATGGAAGAAGGTACTGGAAGACAGAGTTTTAAAAATCAGTAGGAAGAAGACTGAATATATACCTAAGTTTTAATGAAGATCAAGACCCCGAGATTAGTATGGAAGGGACAACGTTGAACCAAGTAGAAAAATTTAGGTATCTTGGTTAAACAGTGGCTGATGATGGAAATTTGGATGTAGAAACAGCACACAGAGTGCAGGCTGGATGGAAAAATTGGAGGAAGATGTCAGGTGCCTTGTGCGACCGCAGAATCAATATAAAGGATAAAGGAAGAGTGCATAAGGCAATAGTGAAACCAGCTTTGATATATGGAGCAGAAACATAGCCGGTAAAGAGAGTGCAAGAGAAGAAATTGTATGTGGTAGAGATGAAAATGCTCAGGTGGCTGTGTGGAGTAACAGAAATGGACAGGATCAAAAATGAAAGAATAAGAGGAACTATTAAAGTCGTAGAACTATCAAAGAAGACCCAGGAAAGAAGACTGCAGTGGTATGGCCATGTGATGAGAAGGGATGAGACATATGTAGGGAGGAGAGTGATGCAGATGGAGGTGCCTCCAAGAGGAAGACCAAAGCGAAGGCGGATGGACGTAGTAAGAGAAGATCTGAGGGACAAACAATTGTCAGAGGACGATGTGTTTGAACGAGCCAGGTGGAGGGAAGCTGTCAGAGAAACACCAGTCCAACATAGAAGTGGGAAAAGATGCAGAGAAAGAAGAAGAAGACTTATGCTTACACTTACAGGATAGGAAGGAAAACATCATTCAATATTTAATGAAACGCAAACACCTCAACAAAAGAGCACCGGTATTATGTCCAAGCAGTGACCGTAGTTCTTTGAAATTTTGTTCATAACCTTTAAAAACAGGTGTGCTGATGGAAAAAAGTATTACAACGGCGATGAATTGTTTCCTCTTAAGAAAGGCTGTTTCTAAACCTCGCGTTGAAAGCTCGAATAGAAAGCTCACTTGCGAAGCTTGATTCGAAAACTCATTTCGAAAGCTCGAATAGAAAGCCCACTTCGAAAGCTTGATTCAGTAGCGTACTTCGAAACCTCGAATGTAAAGCTCT
This sequence comes from Macrobrachium rosenbergii, assembly GCF_040412425.1. Taxonomy (NCBI): domain Eukaryota; kingdom Metazoa; phylum Arthropoda; class Malacostraca; order Decapoda; family Palaemonidae; genus Macrobrachium; species Macrobrachium rosenbergii. The sequence goes on from NC_089755.1 coordinate 44,234,671, forward strand.
AATCGAAAGCTCACTTCGAATGCTTGATACGGAAACTTACTTCCAAATCTCACTTCGAAAGCTCGAATCGAAAGCTCACTTTGAAACCTCACTTCGAAAGCTAATTTACAAAGTTCACTTTGAAACCTTAATTCGGAGGCTCATTTCGAAAACTTGAGTAGAAAGCTCGCTTAGAAAGCTCATTTCGAAAGCTCGAATAGAAAGCTCATTTCTAAACCCTGCTTCGAAAGCTTATTTCGAAAGCTCGAACAGAAAACTTTGAAATTCGAAATCTCACTTCGAAACCTCACTTTGAAACGTCACTTCGAACGCTCCACTCGAAAGCTAACTACGAAAACTCGAGTCTCTCTACCTTGAAGGCGTCTCTCAGCTCCTTCTCCTCGTCTTCGCCCGGCCGCTCTCCCGCGCCGCCCATGTTGAAGACGATCTCCACGAACTCGTTGAAGCTGAAGGTGCCATCTCCTGCAGAAGGGGAGAAGTGTGAATCAGATTTGCAAATTAATTAGATGATCCTTTGAAGGTGGTTTTGTAATTGGCTTTGAAATCTGCATTCTCTCTCTCTCTCTCTCTCTCTCTCTCTCTCAGTTTTATTTCTTTCTCTTATATCTATTTTAACTTTAATTTTATTCACATTTTCTCATTTTTATTTTGTGTTTTTCTTAATAATTATTAAAATTTTATTTATATCATATTCACTCTTTATCTTCAGTTATTTATATATATATATATATATATATATATATATATATATATATATATATATATATATATATATATATAGATACAGATATGTATATACACAATTATATGTATATATATAACTTATATTTATATAAATATATATATATATATTTATACATACATACATACAAAGTCTGTGTGTTTTCTGTGTTGGGTCAATCTGTTTCTGCAATAGATAGTTTAGAAAATTATATTGTTGAGGAAAGTCGACTACAAGAAATCAGTATTTCTCGAAAATACCCCTGGAAACACTGATAAGTCTACACATGCTGCACTCACTAATTTACAAAAGCAACCCTCTCCCTTGGCAATCCCTTGGGGATCATTTAATCACATAACTTTCTCGTCAGTCAGTCAGGGAACCCCGTTATTTTAATCCCTCAGAGATTTCCCCTGGACAGGTAGAAAGACGTCCTTTTTTTGTTTTTGTCAGAATTCAAGAGGACCCTCAGAACTATAACAATATTCAATCATTTTCCTTTGTTCTTGCTCGCATGTGGTTTCTTCTTTACTTGATTTATTCTGTCCATTCTCTATTTAATCGCACAGAGATACGCACATACACACACATACAAACACACACACATACATACATGCATGTATACATACGCTTACTATGGAGATTTGAACCCCAAAACACATAAAACAATATATAGAGCATAAATAAAAATATGTATAGTCACAGTACTTTACAAGAATTATGGATAAAGATACATACAGGTAAATATTCAAAGGAAACTCACTTTCAAAATCATATACAGGAGCTTTCACTCCGACACGATAATAATTCCTGATCTACATGATTATTTTCCCTCAATTGCCTTGATAAATTTAATTGCTGGTGCTTACTACACTACATACAAAAATGGCAACTTACCTGTTATGTCACTTTTAACTTCTGCATTGCATCTCTTTCCTAAAAATGATTAAAATTTTCATGGACGGCTGATCTAAACCAGAGACTGTCTAAACCAAGACCCATAGGTCTAAGCCTTCTCCCGTGACGTCACTGACTTACCTCTCTTCTTCCTTCTGCGTGGAGTGGAAGGCGTGGACGCATGGCGGGGACCATCTGCATACCCTTGTAACGTTTCGCATCTCGTGGGTAATGAGTCTTGTCGGGAGGGGAGAGTACTCATTTTCCCTGTGTTGTCGATTTGTATTTTTCAGAATAATTTATTTCCCGAGTCTTACTCTCTAGCCTTCGTTCTTACGGACTCGCACTGACCTACAAAGGCAGGGTACTTAAAACCTGCTTATCTTTATCACGGATTATCCTTAGGTCATTTATCAACCATGCCTGTCTTTACCAGTTGCCAACGCGTAGTGCTCAGGTTTCGAATTCCCTTTGTATTCAAGTTATTTAGTTCTTTGCCTTCCCGTTCAAGATCTTTTGCTGTGAGATATCAAACTGCTACAGTGTTCACTATTCTCGTTTGCCAGGTCTTCATCATTATAGATGCTTGAAATTATTACACATGCACCTGAGTTACACCCAAGAACAGGCAGGCTATATTTCTTTTCTTATACAGTGGATATTTATAAACCAAAATATACACAGATTCCTCTTTTCCGGAAAATATTTCTCTCTATTACACTGGAAGAAAGAATTAAACCTTATCAATACTATTAAACGATGCATTGACACAAAAGTAACAAAGAGTAACATTATGATAAATGAATGATACGTCCTTTGCAATACTGGTCAATCATGCATTCGACTGCGTTATTACCAACAGCAAATTTACATGAAAAATACTTCATTTACCGTGGAAATAACGATAAAAATATAATGGATAATTGTCATCATAGTTCTCCACGCAATTTAAAATTTTGCGAGACCTGCTGTTTGAATAACGTTCGATTAATTATCAGCGGCAAATGAAAGATAAACAATGCGGAATTATCCAGCTGCGTTTCTCTAGCCTAACAGGAACACTGCTCCATAGGACCCACATACCGCTGGCTGACCGGCAGTCACTGTGTATATTTTTGACTAACATTACCTCTTGTGAGGTAACGAAACTTTTGCACGTCCACATACAAGTTGACAGATGTTATATTAAAGGTACTCTAAGGAAGATTGTGTAAATTATCAACATTTTTTTGTGAAATTGTTCAGTACAACCTTCAGCCTATTTATGTGGCCAGAGTTGGGTGTGGCGGGGGAGCATCAGTCTACTACTGGTCTAGTCAAACTCGCCCATAGCGCCCGGGTACTAGGCCTAATCACCCGCGACGATTGATAACTCCCGAAGAGAGAGAAATACATAGAGAGGAACAATTAAACAACACGAAAACTAAACAAACAACCGGGACATTATGAAAGGAAAACTTGAAAAACTAATGGAAAAAAGGGAGCAAAAGTCAACGACTGGTCTAAACAAAATCTCCCATAGCGCATGCTGAATGGTACTAACGTCTCATTTTGAAAAAGTGCTGTGTCTACGCCTATTGATGACTCCCAAACAGAGAGAAATGTATAAAGAGAGAGAAGAGCAATAAAAAACACAAAAAAATAAAAAAAGCTGGGACATTATGAAAGGAAAACTTGAAAAACTAATGGAAAAGAGGAAGAGCCGGAGATACGCCTAGTCTTCAAAGAGAATTTGAATCGTCAGCCGGTCTGCTCTCACGGTTCCAGGCGCGTAGATGCACACGATAAAAAAAAAAAAAAATCTTCATATCTCTCATTTTATTGCCTGCTTGCATGTTCGTTTGCTTGTGCGTTACAAATGTAACTAGTCTTTTTTTTTATTTTTTTTATAAATATCTTTTTTAATTAATAAATATTGTACGATAAGAGTCGATAGGAAGAATAACTCATTTTGTTCTAAGCGTCTAGGTCTAGAAATAAGATATTCTTCTTGTTACAAAATCTGTCGGGTAAATATTAATTTCGATATAAAGTAGTAAAACATTTTTTATCAAAGAATGTGGAAAAAAATATTCTTTGAAAAATATCCCTACAAAAACTCTCAGATAGTGTCGGGAAATGAACATACCTTTAATTACTGAGAAATGATATGAAAAGATGAAGATGAAGAACATTGGTAGTTTGTTGAGATGTTACATTCAGTTCCATCATTAGAGAAAGATTTTAGGACTAGAGTAACTGACTGCCTTAAAACGCGTCCATTTTCATTAAGAATTTCCTTGAAATGGTTATGTCTACCAGGGAAAAATTAAAGGTTGTTCATTCTCGATATCTAATTAGGTTAAAAGTGTTTTATCATTAATTCAAGAAAATGTAGGCAACAGAAATTAAAGTGGAACTGACATATGTATGGCAAATTATAAAGAAAAACTAAAAAAAATTAACAAACGTGGAGGAAGCAACACAACCAACAAAAATATCGCCTGCCCAGAGACTTAAAATGTACTAACTCACGTGGTATTATTTTAGGATCAAGTTCTCTCCTACCCCCTCCCAACCCTCCTCCCCCCTGCCAAACCGCCCCCGCACTGTCGTCCGTAAGAACCGGTCCGCGCGTGCGATTATGGACTTAAAAGAGAAATATAGGGAAGCCTAACTTTCGAATTATCCCGGCTAGGCACGAAAAAGCCTCGTTAGGGGAACACGCGGAACAGGAAACGAAAACGTGGATGTAAAGGTTTCCCTCCGGAGTTCCAAGTTGCTGCGGGATATACAGTACATTAATCTCACTCTGAGAGAGAGAGAGAGAGAGAGAGAGAGAGAGAGAGAGAGAGAGAGAGAGAAGAGAGAGAGATGGGAGGTTGCTGTCTTGACATACTTCTTAATTTAGCAGTTCCTCGAAAGGATTACGCAGGAAATGTCTGAAAATGCAGAGAGAGAGAGAGAGAGAGAGAGAGAGAGAGAGAGAGAGGAGAGATGGGAGGTTGCTGTCTTAACATACTTCTTAATTTAGCAGTTCCTCGAAAGGATTACGTAGGAAATGTCTGAAAATGCAGAGAGAGAGAGAGAGAGAGAGAGAGACTGCCTTCTGGACCTAATTTTTACGTAGTTATTTAAGGGGATTTGGCAGCAAAGGTGTGGAGAGAGAGAGAGAGGAGAGAGAGAGAGAGAGAGAGAGAGAGAGAGTGGCTGCGGTCTGGACATACTTTTTAATTAAGTAGTTATTGGAAGGGATTAGGCAGGAAATGGAGAGAGAGATAGAGAAAGGGGGGGTAGGAAGCAGAGTTTGCTTTGTGCAATCTAATTAGGCAATTGAAAGGGCTGAGTCGGGAAAAGCTGGAGAGAGAGAGAGAGAGAGAGAGAGAGAGAGAGTTCCCTTCAGGTACTCATCTCCCTTCTTATCGTTATTACATAAACAAACTCATAAGTAGTTGGCTTCCTGTCTCCAAAATGTTGGTTCTCAAATTGTTTTGCTTTTCATCTCTTTATTTCGTCATTTCTATCTAAAACTCGATAATATAAATAGAATGTTAAGGAAAGAGCAAGATACATCAAATGATAATTCAACATAACAGGCCCCTCACCATCAAAAAAAGAATTAAATAAAATATGATACCTTGAAACCCTTACTCCTGCATCTTTAGAGAGAGAGAGAGAGAGAGAGAGAGAGAGAGAGAGAGAGAGAGAGAGTGAGAGAGGGGGGCAAAAGGAATAAATAATATCAAATCAATTTCTACAAGTAAAGTGCGGAGGAAAATATGCACCTAGGAATTCACTTAATTTTTTTGTTAAGCTTTTCAAATTTGAGCCTTCACTGGGCAACACACTTTACCTTTTTTTTTACTTGTTTGTTTTGGCAATTTGAGATCTGTGTTTGAAGTCTGAAGGATTTAAAAATAAATCTTTGGTCTTGCAGTTTGAACGACTGACAGTGTTCTTGCAGTATATACGGATGAAAAATAATTGTTTATTTTTTATAAGTCTGAACGATTGGAAAGTCTCTCCAGTAGGTCTGTCAAATAAAACACTTTTTGTTGATGGGTTTAGTGAACAAGATCACGAGGTGGCCAGAAAAAATAAAGAGTTTGTTGTCCTATTGTGTAATTCAAGCAGCCAGCCTTAACAATGTTGTCAGGTCGTTGGATATTTAACAATTGTTGTTAATTGTGGCAGTTCGGTCATGACCGAAGGTGGTTATTTTTATTTTTTTTTCTTTCTTAACAGTTGTAACTTCCTCTTTTCTGTTTTATTATTCTGTAATCACCTAAAGAGGAGACCAGTTGGTCTTGAAAATGTAGTGAATTTTAACGTTTTTAATATATTTCCAAAATACAGCGGGAGTTTATTTATTCGTTTATAAACATTTTTGTTTTTGAAAATAATGGAGGTGCTATTAAACCGAACGGAAGATATCTGAATATGTTGCCCAAAGTTTTGTGAAGAGAGAGAGAGAGAGAGAGAGAGAGAGAGAGAGAGAGAGAGAGAGAAGAGAGAATTACTTCAGGGGCAGGAAGATATTTTGCTATATTTGGTTAAAAGCGCCAGGATTATTTGAGTTGAGTTTTATTTTGACAGTGTGAAAAACAAGACCAGGAGGAATTCCAACGTTGTCAATAAGAAGCAACACATTTTATGATCCTCCTATTTCGTAACTCCTGTTGTCCGGAGAGGTATTAACTCAGAAACTGTCGTTAAAAACAAATGGCGGTGTCGTTTTCTTTCCTGAAAGAAACACAAGGAATAAAAAAATAAAATGAAATAAGGGGGAAGTGGGGGTGGAGAATGTCATGTGATTTTTTTCGCCGTGGCTAGTACTTATAATCGACTATTTTCTCCGGGGAAATGCCGTGTGAGTTCCTAATCTTTTAAATCTGCTCTCTCTCTCTCTCTCTCTCTCTCTGTATGTATATATATATATATATATATATATATATATATAAATATATAAATATATATATATATATATATATATATATATAAAAATATATATATATATGTATATATATATATATTTATATATATAGTATATATAATTATATATATATTTATATATATACACATATATACATATACATGTATATATATGTATACATATACATATATATATATATATATATATATATATATATATATATATATATATATATACACATATATGTATGTATATGTATATGTATATATATATATATATATATATATATATATATATATATATATATATATATATATATATATATCCAACAAAAGTACAGATAATAGCGTCTGTGATATTTTGAATTATTTATATCAGATACTGGCACCAAAATAACAGATGTAATCGAGAAGTTATGACGAAATGAATATAATCTAAAGGACAGTGCACAATAGATTTAGAGTCACACCAAATAGTAATTTAGACGTTTTCTAATGACATTAGACAGGCAACATCTCGAAGGAGCTATGAGACGGGTGCCTTCGCCAACAAACATACGCAGCACTAAACAAACAAAACAAACGTCCTTTAACTGCACCAACGCAAAGAGTAAAACGGCGAAGGAAGGAAAAATCATCAGACGTCCAAATGGATCATTGGGCCTAGAAGGATCCTCGACGGGAACGCGCTGAAGAGGCCCTTGTGAGCATAAGCATCCTTCGCCCCGTGTTCAGAATCCGAATCGACTTCTCACTCACTCTTTCTCGAGACTCGCGGCCGGAAAAGAATTGTGATAACTGGATTGGCGCCTGAGAGGCCTTGTGTGTGTGTGTGTGCGTGTGTGTGTGTGTGTGTGTGTGTGTGTGTGCGTGCGCTTTTCTTCTTCTTCTTCTTCTTCTCGTTTTTTCCTGAGAGGCGGACCTAAAGTTCTTTCTGTATTTCGTATAATTTTTTTAGTTTTTCGAAAGTTCTCCACTCACTCCAAGTGGCGTTTTTTCGTTCTTAATCACCAATTACTTTTTTCAGGAAGTTGTTTCTGGATTTTGTATTTTTTTTTATTATTTTTCAAAGCTCTCACTCATTCCAAGTGGCGTTTTCGTTTTAATGACCGGTAACTCTTTTTCGGGAAGTTGTTTCTGGATTGTGTACGTTTTTTTATTTTTCGAAAGCTCTCACTTACTCCAGGTGGCTTTTTTGTTGTAAAGACCAATTACTTTTCTGGATTTTCTTTTTTCTTTTTTTCCGAAAGGAGTTCTCCACCCACTCCGGGTGGCTCTTTCGTATTAATGACCTATTACTTTTCTTTAGGGAAGCAATTGTCTTCGCGTTGAATGAAGCTGGACTCTAAAATATATAGTACTTACACACATAATCCTTTAAATATGTAAGATGATTAGATATTCTTTGAAGCTTTACAACTTCACCTCCTAATGAACTCCATATTCTTTGGAAGCTTAAATTTCAAGTCAGTGGCCCCTGCGGTGGGCTTGTTCCATATGAATAGGGTTCTTCTTCTTCTGAATAATAATAATAATAATAATAATAATAATAATAATAATAATAATAATAATAATAATAATAATAACTGACTATTGGACTATTGTTCTTATGAAGTAGGTAGTAGGTAGTAGGATCGGATGACAGGGTTGAGTCACTCTAACCAGTTAATAATAAATCACGTTATTTCCAGTTTGGGCTCCTACAACACAGAGATACATGACTTAATAATAATAATAATAATCTTGAACGAAAATCATCAAACGAGAGAGAGAGAGAGAGAATGTTGGTTTATAATAATAATAATAATAATAATAATAATAATAATAATAATAATAATAATAATAATAATAATCTTGAACTAAAATCATCAAACAGGAGAGAGAAAATGTTGGTTTGGTGTTGGGACTCTAGAAGTAAATAAAACAAAAATTCGTGATGAAAATTTCATGAGACAGGAGAAAATTTTAAATCTGCACTAAGCCAAAAAAAAAAATAAATAAATAAAAATAAGACGGTGAACCCTCTAGAAGACAAATATTAAAAACTCATTAAACCTGGAATTAAAAAAAATGCCCAAAATATTTTTTTCCAGAACTAGGTATATGTAGTACTGGAGGCGATGACCTTGTGAATGTTAAAAGTTTTTGTTTGTTAAATAAAGATAATATGGTTAACACGGCCACAAAGAGGGAACATTTGCTACTGGAGAATCGAACGTAGCTTTATCCTTTCTTGGGTAAATAATTCTATGCAAATTGACAGTCCATGGACAGATGCCGAGGTCACAGAAGTCTCCGGAACTCTAAGAACTTCTGACATTTGGCGACAGAAGTGGGTGACCCATTTGCATAATAGGGTCACAGGGGAACAGAACCCTAGAACTAGTAAAGTAGGAAGAGTTAAAAAAAAAAGTATGTCGAGATGAGAAATAAAATTAAATAAAAAAACAAAAGTAAGGATCAACATTTCTGTATGCTAAGGTACCTGTGAGATATATATAAATGTCACAGTAGATATTTTTATTAAAGAACTTGAGAAAGTAGAAAGAGTAACCAAGAATAATAGAAAGTATATCGGGAAGAGAGATGATATAAAATCTCATAAAAAATTAAAGATAAGTCTCAACATTTCTGTACGTTAAGGTACCCGTATGATACAAAAATGTCATGGGAGAAAGTTTTATTAAAAAACTTAATTCAAGATTTATTTTTGAATTAGAGAATGAATGAAAATGAAGCTCATTAATGACAAATACACGAGTTATAGAATATGTGAGTTATGTAAATATTATGACAAAACTGCTGCAGTTCTAGAAAAAGAAATACAGTGCCGATGGAGTGACAGTTTACATTGTTTTATCAGACTGTAACCTGGATTCACCACAACATGAAACAAGTAAAAAAATGCGCCCTGTTTCTTCGGCGCAGTCGAGTTTTCTGTACAGCGTATAATAGATCTCTCTTTCGGTGGTCTCGGTATAATGCTGTATGAGCCGCAGCCCGTGAAACTTTAACCACGGCCCGGTGATGACCTGGCCTATATCGTTGCTAGACGCACGACTATGGCTAAATTTAGCCTTAAAATAAAAACTACTAAGGCTAGAGGGCTGCAATTTGGTATGTTTGATGACTGGTGGGTGGATGATCAGCACACCAATTTGCAGCCTTCTAGCGCCAGTAGTTTTCAATATCTGAGGGCGGACAGAAAAAGTGCGGACAGAAAAAAGTGCGGACGGACAGACAAAGCCGGCACAATAGTTTTCTTTTACAGAAAACTAAAACTATATATGTTGCAGCTGAGATAATTAAGCCCTGCAGGGAAGCAGGTGGGAAGTGATGCTAAATGCTAGTTGCTCATGCAATTGCAAGATAATTTCCTGTTATTTTCAGGCGTGATGCTACTTCACATTTTTATATTACTTGTGATTTCTTAATGAATGTATATGTCAAGTTACCCAGCAAGTGAATGCAATAAAATCTTAAGTCTCAGTCCTAAGGGAAATTATTATTATTATTATTATTATTATTATTATTATTATTATTATTATTATTATTATTATTATTATTATTATTATTAACAAGAATAACCATTTCACCCGTAGTTAGAAATGACAGAAAAGGCGAGATGACATTCACAATCTGGATGCGGAATAATTGTTTTTTTTTTAAATTCTTATTTTCTCAAGTATTTCAAATGTTTTTATTATTATATAAGAACCATTTTATTTACTAAAATCACCTTTGTAGGGTGTTCGCCATCAGTCAACCAAAGCGTTTACGAATTTGTATGCAAGAACGGTCGTGAGCGAGCGTAGGTGATATTAATTGGGGGATTAACTCCACTAACTGCGTTTAATGGACACAGTCTTAAACCATCATCCGTGAATGGATGAATAAAGAAGGAAAATGTGACTTGTATTTTTATTATATTACTTATTGAACAGTGACGGGTTATACCGTATTAATTAGCTTCGCAGGAATGTACGTTTATAAAAAAAAATTGAGATTAGTTGTGATGTTTTTCAGTCAGTGTGCTTCATGACATAACCAGAGAGGCCTATGATATAGAAGTCCTTGGCTTTTAAACATCCATAAGCACTGTCAATGTCTTAAAGTCTATACTTGAAACATTTTCGTAAGTGCCGATAGAGATACAGAAAGAATTATCAGAAAGGTAAATATTTGTGTGATTATGAATAAGCAAGCAATGTAAAACAGTTACGCGATAAGTAACGCAAACAAAAGCTTCACTAACGGGACAATAATTTCATCTAACTCTAAAGGTTTTGCGCCCTTTAAGAGCAAACGGACGACGCGGATAAATGAATAAAAAGTGAAACTCGCTATTATGCAGGACAATTACCAAGTGCCCCTCGACATTAGGCAGATGTCTGAAATCTTTATGGCTGGTCAACTCTCTGATATTTACCTGTACATTATTTCTGATATTTCCTTGTACATTACCTCTGATATTTCCCCGTACATTGTCTCTGATATTTCCGTGTACATTATCTCTGATATTTCCGTGTACATTATCTCTGATATTTCCCCTGTACATTATCTCTGATATTTCCCTGTACATTATCTCTGATATTTCCCTGTACATTATCTCTGATAGTTCCCTGTACATTATCTCTGATATTTCCGTGTACATTATCTCTGATATTTCCCCTGTACATTATCTCTGATATTTCCGTGTACATTATCTCTGATATTTCCCTGTACATTATCTCTGATATTTCTCTGTACATTATCTCTGATATTTCCGTGTACATTATCTCTGATATTTCCCTGTACATTATCTCTGATATTTCTCTGTACATTATCTCTGATATTTCCCTGTACAGTATCTCTAATATTTCCCTGTTACATTATCAATGAACTCACTGATTTATATCTTGTGTTACAGAGTGGCGCTACCAAAACCCCGATCAGTACACCTCACGCGGTGCTCTGCAGGCATTATTTAAGGTTCTTTGCAGCGTCTCTTCGACCCCAGTTGCAATCCCTTTCATTCCTTTTACTGTACTTCCGTTCATATTCTCACTCTTCCATTTTACTTTCCACCCTCTCCTAACAGTTGTTTCATTAAGCAAATGCGAAGTTTTCCTCCTGTTACACCTTTAAATAAAATTTCTGCTCTCAGTTTCCCTTTCAGCACTGAATGACCTCATATGTCCCAGCGCTTGGCCTTGGACATAATATATTTTATATTTCAGTTTTGGTTTCAATTTAATTTCGACCGAAAAAATACACATACAATATTTGGTAGAGTAATTCATCACACTAAAAGGGCAATGAATCATTCTTATAATTCTTTTCCATGGGGTAAAATGAAAAATCGGAAGACTCAGACTGAAATTCCGAAAACGCCATGACAAAAATATATCGGTTTTTCAGACAGTGGGAGAGCAGATAATTGCCTTAATTTTTAATGAGTTTTTCCACTTATGCTAATTCCCAGTCAAATGCCCTCTTCGTAAATTTGAAGGAGATTTCTTTGTTCTTTCATTTGGGGACTTTGAATCATTATTTTCTCCTAACTTGGATCTCGAGAATGAGATTTTTCAGACCAATTTGTAATGTAAGTTTTCATTTATACTTAAATGAGTATCGTCGACACGCCAGTAGCTATCCCCCCCACCCCCACCCCTTCCTCCTTTTTTTTTTTTTTTTAAATATTGGCCCACTGTATAGCAGTATGACCACAACATATAGCTTTTACAGACTTCATTTTCTGTCATTCTTACACCTTTGTTTTATTCATTTTAATTTGGATGACGGTAAATGGTATAGAAATACATTTGTAATAAACTGATGGCTTACTGCTGACGATGTTTCTTCTGGACTGAATCAGTTTTAAATGTATATATAAATCTTAATCATTTTCTTCTGAGTCTAACCTTTTATTCTTAGGAAGTTAATTTTTAACCATGTTTTATCAGTCTTATTAGAAAATATATGCAAGCCTACGTCTCGTAACTTTATTGATCTGAAGTGAAAGAACGTTTTAATTACCCCAAAAAAAATAAAAATGTTATCATTATTGTTAATAAAAGAATATCAGAAAGTAGGCTAAAGCGTAGTACTGCTTCCCGCTTCGCTCTCGACAGCCGAAAATACGTTTATTGGCCTGATTTATGGCCCTATTTTGGGGAAAGAAAGGAGGACGATATTTTCCGGGTGATTTGCACTTGGGAATGGCCTTAAAGGAGTGGGTTTTCATCGTCGTGTTTATTTCAGTGTGTTTATACTGTGTGTATATATAACTGTATCCGGCTGTTATATAAACAGATCCTCAATGCAATATCAGCATGACCAAAGTAGTTGCAGAGACTTGAATTTCCCTTGCTAATAACGTATTTACAAATAAAATAATTTTGTTTTACTTAATTCGTTATTTATTTTACCCCTTTATCACTATACTATTTTCCATTCCGAATGCCAAAGTCAGATAACCTGTAACCCACATGTTGTGACGCCAGTTGAGTAACAATAAATCAGTCAATCAGTCAGCGTCAGATCTGGTTTGTAATTATATTGAGGTGACCTTTGTAGGGCCTCCCCCTCAACCCTCCCCAAGTTAGTCGGCATCGGTCACGATTTTGTAAGACGTACCTATCCCCCCAGTATTATTTCGTATTTTGAGAGCATTTCTTTTCAGTTCGAGTTTAACTCCTTTGTTTTTCAGTTGAACTCCTTTACACTTCCGCTGAACTCCTTTATTTTTTCAGTTGAACTGCTTTACTTTTCAGCTGAACTCCTTCATTTCTCCGTTAACCTGCTTTAGTTTTCAGCTGATTTACTCTATATTTCATTTGAGCTCCTTTATTTTTCCGTTGAACCTCTTTACTTTTCAGTTGAACCCCTTTACTTTTCAGTTTAACTCCTTTATTTTTCAGTCGAACCCTTTATTTTTCAGTGGAACTCCTTTATTTTTCAGCTGAACCCTTTACTTTTCAGTTGAACCCTTTACTTTTCAGCTGAACTCCATTTTTCAATTGAACTCCATTATTTTTCAGACATTCTACAACTGTCATAGGTGGACGAATTTTTATTGGACTTGTAATGTTTCCTTGTATTGAAGCAGCTTTAAATGTATATAAATCATCATTATTTCCTTCAGGGACTAGCATTTTATTAACAGGAAGTTAAACCTATTTTTTTCAGTCTTCTTAGAAAATACATGCAGGTTATTGTCTGGTAACTCTGTAGTTCTAAAGTAAAGTAATGTTACTATAGGTAGAGCGCTGGAATGTGACCACCATAGGACACTAGATACCAGCAATAGTGTCATCTCATGGTCATCTCTGTGGAGATCTTTACATTATTTGGCAAAACGTGCCAACACATTTATCAAAATAAGCGGTGGTCTGGAATTACAGAAGATGCAAAAAATCTAAGAAATGGATGAATGGATTTTAGTTTTCTGTAAAAGAACACTGTTGTGCCGGCTTTGTCTGTCTGTTCGCACTTTTTCTGTCCGCCCTCAGAGCTTAAAAACTACTGAGGCTAGAGGGCTGCAGATTGGTATGTTGATCATCCACCCTCCAATCTTCAAACTTACCAAATTGCAGCCCTCAAGCCGCAGTAGTTTTTATTTTATTTGAGGTTAAAGTTAGCCATATCGTGCGTCTGGCAACGATATGGGACATGCCACCACTGGGTCATGGTTAAAGTTTCATGGGCCGCGGCTGATACAGCATTATACCGAGACCACCGAAAGATAGATCTATTATACACTGCAAAGAAAACTCGACTGCGCCGAGTTTAGATAGACCGTGACTATCTATGTCGGTCCTTGCTCCTTCAAACCCTCGTGGATCATCCAATTAAAATCACAAACGGTGACTTTTTATTTTTGCTTTTCTAGAATATTTTTTTTTATTTTCTATTTTTGGAACTAATGAACCACACCAGTGGGAAGGCGTAGGTCTCTTCAGAGGATGGACGAGAACCTCCCCAATTAGCAGCTAGCCCGGGAGTGCTCTGTCACACTTCCTTCATTTTCTTTGTTTCCAATTAAAAACTAAGAATAACTGGAGGTAGAAATAAACGAAAAGACTTGAAAACGTTCAGAGGGATTTAATCATTAAACCTTGACAATTTGGGTACTTTATAAACAGGTTTTGTTGACAGTTTTTCTTTTTTTGTGAATGCCTACTTTACAAGCTGCGTAAACCTTGCTATTAAAGAAATTAATTATTTTAGTCTTGTCTTCTGGATCATATTCTATGAGACTTTTCTTCAAAGAAAGTTTAAACACATAAATACTGTATATATAAGCCCTCCTGGGTCTTGCAAGGCTCATCGGGCCAGCGCTGGACTCCAGTTTCTTAGGCCGACAGTCAGTGAGGGAGAAGTCCCGTTGCCTGAGACACGTGGCCAGTGGGTCGCTAGGCCCACTGTTTAACCCCCCAGCCAGAGGCCTGGTACCTATTTTCTTACTAATCCTCTCGAGTTTTCAGACCACTAGGTTGGCGGGGCCACCAGGTTTATGCAATGGCGCTATCCCCGAGCCGCCAGTGGGCGCCGGGATTTGAACCCCCGTTCCTCTCGACTGGCAGGCGAGAACCTTACACTGCACGGGCACGGAAATATATATATATATATATATATATATATATATATATATATATATATATATATATATATATATATATATATATATATATATATATATATATATATATATGTGTGTGTGTGTGTGTGTGTGTGTGTTTATATATATATATATATATATATATATATATATATATATATATATATATATATATATATATATATATATATATATATATATATATATATATATGAATGTCTTTCCTGTAATACTACAGTAATATGAATATAAGAGGCCCATAAAACACTATTTAAACGTTGAAGCCATATAGTTGGCACTTGCTTCTGTGCCCCTGTTCTCTGTTAGAATATGGACAGAGAAATGTTACAGAATATATATACAAAACATAAAGGTGTGGCCTTAAGGCTTGTTATTATGACGGTGACCGTTTCCTAAGAGGAGGAGAAGTGGTTTCTCCTCCTCCCTTAGGAAAACGGTCACTGTCATACCATCGGTTTCCTAAGGCCTTTATGTTTTGTGTATATATTCTTGTAACATTTCTCTGTCCATATTCAACAGAGAACAGGGCACAGAAGCAAGTTCCCGAAATATATGGTTTCAATGTTTAAATAGTGTTTTATGTGTCTTCTTATATTCATATATATATATATATATATATATATATGTATTACATATATATATATATATATATATATATATATATATATATATATATATATACATATATATTATATATATATATATGTATATATATTTATATACAGTATGTTTATATTACGATTAAATAAAAACAAATCTAATAGATGCATAACAAAAATATTATCCGCATTATCGAAAGTCAAAAATACGTTTTCATTGTCCTGGTCTATGGCCCTATTTTGGATAAAAGAAAAGAATGCGATATTTTTCGGGTGATTTGCTCTTGGGAATTGCCTGCAAGTAGGTTTGTATAATTGAGACTGAAAATACCGATCACCAATAGAACTCTCAAACCAGTATTCGGGAAGGGACAGTATAAAGGTGGTGCAGAAGCGAGACCGTTTTCGATCAATTTCATGGAACTCCTAAAAACATTACGTGCGTATTCACATGATTATGAAACCATTCATTGCAAGTTAAAGGAAAGTTTGAGTTGAGTTAAGCGTCCTGTTAAGCTTCGCAGCAAAATCAAGGTGAAAAGTACGCTTTCTGCAGGTTCAGCCTGCCTCAGATTAGGGGAAGTCCCGTCAGAGGAGTGCGCAGGCGCAATGGATTTTTCGGGAAACGGACCCAATTCGTTCTCCTCCGTGGTGCTGAATTTTAATGTAATGTGACTCAGTGTGAAGTGAGGTTGGACCCATGTTAAGTTTATTGTCTATTTATTGTCTACTGAACTTTGCAGCAAATCTGGGGAGGAAATGATTAAGCTGAATCTGTTTTTAAAGTGGAAAAGATAACTTCATCATTAAATGAATCCGTGCTTAATGTTTTCAAGGGCCAATAAAAATGATCGAAATTGTCAGCTTAACAGTTCATATATGCTGATTTAAGAGCTCTGCTCCGTTGCTGAACGGAATTTTCAATCAAACTTTCAACATTGTATTTAGTAGATTCATTCCTGTCTATTCTTAACACACACACATATCCACACACGCACACGAACACACACATGCATAAGTATTATATATAGATATATATATAAGTATATATGTATATGTATAATGTGTATGTGTATACTTGTTTATTTATTTACCATTTCGTTTTTCAGGTATGAGCAATCCCTTCTGCAGAAGCTAGCAGCCAAAGTATATGACTTTCTGGCGTATTCAGTAATAAAAGAAATTCATTATAATCATATAGAAAAAACAAAACCCGAGTCACTCGTCATACTTTACACCAGCTGCGTGGGACGCAAAAGATCGTGGGCGTGGGTGTTTCTTACAGGCACTCATCTCTCGTCAAGTGGCGCGTTCAAGGTCTCCTCCTAATCACCATCATTATCATTCATTATCATTAACGTAATTACCGTCGTATTTCCCCTCGCGGGCTCTGACTTCAAATGAGGGAAGCCTGCCTGGATTCCTATCTGGCCTAGGTCCTCTTCCTTCCTGTTTCTTTCTTTTTTTCTTTCTTTCTTTTTTGGGACAAGGAGGTGTGGGGATTGGGGGACTTTCCTACGTAGCGCGGCCAGCCATTTCCATTTCTTTTCTCCCTTCACTGCTCTTCATTCATTCTCATCACATGTCCACGCCACCTCCATCTTGAAATTTCATTAATTTTTTGGCCCATGAACATTACATCTCTCATTGATTTACGTACTGAGCTCATTTCCCCTAAAAACCCATTGACTTTAGTCGTGAATTGTGAGCCTGGTAGTTGAGTTGACTTTAGTTGGTCGTAACCAACTTGCTTTGATGATCAACTTTTTTTTGGCGGGGTGTGGATGGCGAATAGTTATAAACACACACACACACACACACACACACACACACACACACACATGAAATTTATGGTAAGCCCCGAGAATGTGACTTCCTGATTCCACGCAGTTCGCGAGTGAAATACAACGAATATTTTGACTTCAAAGAATGTTAAGAATACAAACGCTTCCCCTCGTTGGACCCCGTCCTTTCGTGTTTTTGACATTTATAAATTACAGATTATAAAAGAAACTATTTGGTGTGTGTGTGTGTGTGTGTGTGTGTGTGTATGCTAATCGTGTAATTTGTGTGAGTGTTTGTGTGTGTGTGACAGAGATGTTATACTACATTTGAAAATTGATAAATTTGAAGAGAGAAGAGAGAGAGAAGAATATGTCTATGAATATCTCATGAATGGCTCCACCTTAGGGGATTGACAATTAGCTCGTCGAGTCCTTCCTGTTTGCAATTACATGATGATATACATTTTGATGGAGCAATTATCTCTCGCGTCTCTCGGCATTTTATCTCTCCTCTCTCAGTCTCTCGACACCTTCCACAACCCACAAACAAAAGCGACTAACAACCTGTACATAATTCAATACTTAAGTCAGCAGAGGCATACTGGATATTTTAGGTAAAGCACCCATGTCATTCCCAACTCGTCCGCTTAAGGGAACGAACGCTGGTGATTCAGTTGTGAGTGGAATACGTTAGCACTTGCGTTACGAGGCTAGAGAGAGAGAGAGAGAGAGAGAGAGAGAGAGACATTAGCTTAAGTAACCATTGCAAATTTCGTAAAAAAAATTTTTCTTCAAAAATATGATTTTAATCCAAAAATAAAATAAAAAATAAGTTCAATCTTAGGAAAACCAAAATTACCATTCAATTTAACGTCTAATTCTTGAGAAATTATCTTGGATCTTTAAAAGATATATATCTACTCTTCCTCCTCATAAGAGTATTGGATTATTTATGAGTAGGTGAGCTCTGCAAAGCTTCAAGAATGAAAAAAGAAAGGTAATTTGGTTTTACTTTTAGAATACTAAGGTAATACCTCAACTTACTGAAAAAAGTAATGAATGTAATAAGCTTAAGGGAATCTGATAAGTGAGGAAATCTGTACCAGATTAGGAAAGGGTTTAACGAGGAACAGAATATCTAAGATTTCTCTCTCTCTCTCTCTCTCTCTCTCTCTCTCTCTCTCTCTCTCTCTCTATAACATATTGTCTTTCACAGCTTTTATTGATCTCTTATTCAAGCACATTGTTTTCCATAACTTCTCTCTCTCTCTCTCTCTCTCTCTCTCTCTCTCTCTCTCTCTCTCTCTCTCTCTCTCTATAACATACTGTCCTCCTTACTTTGATAACGCTATCTCTCATTCAGGCATATTGTTTTCCATACTTCTCTCTCTCTCTCTCTCTCTCTCTCTATTACATATTGTCTCCCGCACTTTGATAACGCTATCTCTCATTCAAGCATATTGTTTTCCATACTTCTCTCTCTCTCTCTCTCTCTCTCTATTACATATTGTCTCCCGCACTTTGATAACGCTATCTCTCATTCAAGCATATTGTTTTCCATACTTCTCTCTCTCTCTCTCTCTCTCTCTCTCTCTCTCTCTCTCTCTCTCTCTGTGCTTGGGACCCAGTTCCGAAACTTTCGATGATGGGACCACCCCCGTTATCTGATGAAGCTGCTCCGTGGTACAAACTGTTTAAAGGGGAACTGTCTCTGATTCCTCAAACGAACGTTGAATCTTAAGATCCTTAAATTAAGGTTATTTATTTAAGTCTTTTTATATAAATAAATATATTCTAATGAATTTTACTAATAATTACATTTTGTTGATTTAGTTTAATACCATATGTAGCGTAATTCATGTAAGTAAATGTCTGTCTAAATGTACACTGAAGTGTTTTTGACGTTTAAACAACATGCTAAGTCTAAGTGTGATATACATACATATATATATATATATACATATATATATATATATATATATATATATATATATATATATATATATATATATTGTATGTCATAAAATCGGCGCAGTAGAAAATATGTAATTCAAATACAACAACAGAAGTAAAATAGAATTCCACGTTAGGGAATTCTACAGGTGAAAATAAACATGCAGATATTGTAAATATGGGTCTTTTTATAATAATAATAATAATAATAATAATAATAATAATAATAATAATAATAATAATAATAATAATATTTTGATGATGATGATGATAATGATGATAGCAGAAGTAGTTACAATGGTATTAACAGCTTCATCTTCCAGTCTCTGAACCTTTTTTTTTTTTACCGTGATAAATCCCACTGAAAATCTTTTTCAATCAGCAATTTAGGTTCTATCGCTCATTCTTGAATCAACTAAGAGTATTCTTCATTGGTGACGTCATTTACATTCTAGTATTCCGCGGCGCACTGTAGGCATTACTTAAGGTTATTTGAAAGCGTTCCTCCGGCCCCTAGCTGCAACCCCTTTCATTCCTTTCATCTCCGTTCATATTCTCTCTCTTCCATCTTACTTTCCACGTTTTTTAACAATTGTTTCATAGTGCAACTGCGAGTTTTTTTCCTGTTGCACCCTTCAAACCTTTTTAATTTCAATTTCCCTTTCAGCGCTGAATGTCCTCCCAAGTCTCGGCGTTTGGCCATAGGTCTAAATTTTATAATCCACCTTCCATTCCAGTGTTTGAAAGGCAGAATAAACGCCATTGCTAGGCCGAGTCGAAAAAGGAAACAACGAAAATATCAACATCGGAAAGCGTTGTGTTTTTCAGTCGCTGATAAGCACTCAGAACAACCTGAAATTTTGGAGGGCGAGAATTCTTGGTGGCCTCTTCGGCAGAAGAGTTTGTTTGGCTCGTGTGTATGACCCTTTTGTGACATGCACGTCGCTGTCGGCTTCTCCGGGTGTGACAAGGGCCAAAGATGCAATCTCTTCTTTGGACCGAAGTTCCGCTTCTGTCAAGCGGAGTATCACCCTTAAAGCAAACAGCATGGGGCGCCACGTCTCCTCTCTCCTCCTCCCCAGTGTGCTTCGAGTAGCCACAAGAACGTGCACCTATGAATGCTTCCTTTCTCTCTCTTTCTCTCTCTCTCTCTCTCTCTCTCTAGTTTTCTCTTTTAATTTAGCTCCGAATGTCTGATCTAGAGAGGCCGATGGGACGGGCAAATTACGTCTCTATTAACTCCAAGATTTAAGAAGTATATAATTTACTCACTTAGACCTATCATCACTGTCGATTGGCTTCATTACCTCAACAAGGGGAATCTTATTCAGTTTCGTGTATATTTTATTTACACTTGACAAGTATTTCACATTTGGGACGTAAGTCATAAAACAGTAACCGAAGAAGAAAGTTGAAACTCAGTTTTCAGATAATTCTTCTCCGTTGCCATTTTTACACGGCTCTGTCTTAGATAGGCTTTCAAAATAATGTTCGAATTTAGATCTAAAAGGAAATATTCAACGCCATCCCGAATATTCCCGACTCCCGATCAGTAAGCTTTGAAGTTTGTTCCTAGTTTACAAAGCTGCCATTTGAATCTGTATTAGACTATCTCAAAGGTGAATTAACCGGACAGGATTTACCACTAACCAGTCAAAATTTGGGATTAAATTGTGTATTAATGGGTGTAAGCTAATTTTAATGGAAAATTCCTAAAAACTGAATTAGTGAGTAAAGTACGAGTGAGACAGTGAACGATGTTTTCTGTTTCTCTGGAACCACCTCCTTTTAGTGAAACTGTCTATTGTTTCCTTTTTATGTATATATGGGACATATATATATATATATATATATATATATATATATATTTCTCTTTCTCATATATATATGTGTGTGTGTGTGTGTGTGTGTGTGTGTGTGTATAAATAAACATTATATATATATATATATATATATATATATATATATATATATATATATATATATATATATACAAAACAATCGTGGAACACTTGAAGCCAGCCACGGAGCACCCACCCATCGTTCCCTTAAGTTTACATGCTTTCAAAGTCGCCTCTTTATCTTACCCATTCACCTTCCGGAAAAAAGGCTTGTGCACGGCTTCTTTTGTGCTCTTTGAAGCCTTCTGTCCTCTTAAAAAGGAGAGAGAGAGAGAGAGAGAGAGAGAGTTCGCTTTGTCTACGCGCTTCCCCCTCCCCTCCCCCCACCTCACGAGAGGCGATAATTGCCAACATTAAACTCCATTCGAAAGTACCTCTACGTTTCATATTGAGCTCAATCCGGGATTCGAACCCGATTCGGTCGGTTTCGAACCAATCCAAAGGATTCGAAGGCCTGTTTCGTGTTTTTTTTTCTTGCTTATGATATGGGGGTGGTTATATTTATATCATTTTATAGTTTATGTTTTTTAAATCTTTTTGCGGTTTTTAATTTTAGTAGCCTTAAACAAACACACACATATATATACATATATATATATATATATATATATATATATATATATATATATATATATATATATATATATATATATATATATATATATATCAACTCTCACTGAAGTAAACATTCAGTCATATTCATCACATCATCATCATCGCCATCAACTGGTTTCTGTTCCCTAATTAGCGTTTCCTGCTTGGGGATTTGGGAGGCAAGATTTAAAACGGAATTCTTTACAAAACCATATCCCTAAGGCATAAAATCGAGAGAGAGAAGAGAGAAAAGAGAGAGAGAGAGAGAGAGAGAGAGAGAGAGAAGAGATTTAAATATGAAATAATGTATCGTTAAAATTTCAGCTTTCGAAATCTTTAGGTGGTAAGGTCAAAGGGCGGTGAATTTTTTTTTTTTTTTTTTTGGTCCTGGGTATGGGGGCTTTAGGCCCCTCATGTCTCTGCAGTCTTCCTTTCCATCCGCGGGAAAACATCTTTCTGGAGAACTATCATAAACTTTCTAGTGCTTCTTTTCCGAACTTTTAACATGTAAATGAGTAACGTTGAAATGACTCATTTTTACCGAACTTTTATCATGTAAATGCGTAACATTGAAATGACTTTCATTTTTACGGAACTTTTATCATGTAAATGCGTAACATTTAAATGACTTTCGTTTTTACCGAACTTTTATTATTTAAATGATTAACATTGAAATGGCTTTCATTTTTTCTGAACTTTTATCATTTAAATTATTAACATTTAAATGACTTTCATTTTTTCCCAACTTTTATCATGTAAATGATTAACATTGAAATGACTTTCATTTTTTCCGAACTTCTAGCATATATATGATTAACACTGAAATGGCTTTCATTTTTACCGAACTTTTATCATGTAAATGATTAACATAAACATTAGCTTTCCCTTGGCAAGATATTTCAAGAGGGGGATGTTGTATATACAGTTTCTATTGCATTATTATGCTTGGTATATCAGTCTTGTTACAGCTATCCACAGTGGCACTATATTCTACCATACTCTTCACCATCCTCACCGTTTGCTCTACCTAATCTAACGCCTTTTAAACTCTGATCCTAATCTCGTCAAACAAAACGATTCGAGGCGTTAATCCTTTGGCTCTCAGCCAATCTTCGAAGGAAAGTCTTCTCTCATTTCTCCCAAGAATCCATTCCTCTCGACAAGCGAAATCCTGGCCGCCAGGAATTGCCGACGTATCGTTTCCAAATATCGCAAGTCGGCTAGTTTTGTAATCGAGAAAACGAGCACGAGTCCTTCAGGAGGGCTTCAGAAAAGCAAGGCTTCAGAGAAGCATGGTTTCAGAAAAGCATGGCTTCAGAAAAGCTTGGCTTCAGAAAAGCAGGGCTTCCGAAAAGTAGAGTAGAAAACGTGGCTCCAGAAAATCAGGGCTTTAGAAAAGTAGGGTTTCAGAAGAGCAGTGCTTCAGAAAAGCAGGACCTTCAGAAAAGCAGTACTTCACGAAAGCAGGCTTTAGAAAAGCAGGGCTTCAGTAAAGCAATGCTTCAAAAAGCAGGCTTTAGAAAAGCAGAGGTTCAGAAAAAACAGGGCTTGAAAAAACAAGGCTTCAGAAAAGCATGGTTTCAGAAAAGCAGTGTTCAGAAAAGTAGGGTCTCAGAAAAGCAGGGCTTCAGAAAAGCAGGGCTTCAGAAAAGCAGGGCCTCTGAAAAGCAGAGCTTCAGAAAGGTAGTATAACTTCAGCTAGTCAGTTAAAAAATGCGGCTGTGGTCATGACTTGTCGAGAGAAATCAGGAGCGCTAATCTGAACGTTATGTTAATTAAGGAGCGTCTGATATTGGCCCGTTCCATGGTGTTTGGGTTGTTCATGAATATTTAGCCGGAACGGATTCCTGTCCTGCACGACAGTGTATGTGTGGTTAATTGCATCGAATATTTCCTTCGTGTTTTATGGAGCCCAACACGACAATACTTCGAGCACTGGCCGCAACTTTTTTTTGTTTTGTTGCTTTGCTATAAACAACAGGCTTTTTTTCTATCCTCCATTGCGTTTTAGGTGAAAACTTATTTTCCTTTTATTTCTTCATTGGGCTGAAAATGGAAAGTTTCCAGTTCTATTGCGCTCTCAATGGGAATGAATAGGTGGTCATTGCACTCACACGTTACCTGAAGGGTGCCATTCTCGCGGTGATTTATATTTGTTTAAAGCATATAACTCGAGGTTAAACAGCTCGGTTAGTCCTTCGTAACATTCCCTCTCAGTAAATGGAATTTTCTTACTATTATTATGTTGTCGTTGTTATTTGTTTCCCTGGTCAAAATATTAACCGGTCTCTTTTTCAGATCACGGTTTTACTTTTGCTTAGGGACGGAGATTTATTTGGTAAACATTTCCACCTCTGTTGCCTCGTCATTCTAGTAGTCGAATAATGGTAATAGAGTCAGAAGAAGTACAAAAAATTATTTTTAAAAAGTCGTAAAATGTGGTTAAAATATACTTATAGTTATATTCAGCCAAGATCTAACTCAGCTAACTCCTTGAACAATCATGTTCCCATTTTTAAAAAAATTATTTTATAAATCGAACTGAACTCTAGAAAATAAAAAAAAAAATAGTAAACTGAAACCTGTGAAAGGGCCATATGCTCAGATGAACACCAGTGAAGTCATTTGTTTACTGAAAACAATAATTGACTGACTTTATGAAAACGCATAGCTCAGAACTGAACTCTTTTCTTGACCGGAAATATTATTTATTCGTAGAAGCAAATTCAAAACTTCTGATGTGATTCCTGGGAGAGA
This sequence comes from Macrobrachium rosenbergii, assembly GCF_040412425.1. Lineage (NCBI taxonomy): Eukaryota > Metazoa > Arthropoda > Malacostraca > Decapoda > Palaemonidae > Macrobrachium > Macrobrachium rosenbergii. The sequence continues at coordinate 44,259,411 of NC_089755.1, forward strand.
GAATCACACCGAAGAGGGAAATGGTCCTTCTTGATTCCTGAACCAAAGCAGATTTGTAAGTTGGGAAGAGGAAGTTTGGCGGACGTTCTATGCTTTGGAACTTCCTTTCACCTGGATATGACCTGTTGTACCAGGTTCCAGGTACCTGTAGTATTAGATAACTCGTTCACTGAACCTCCTTCTTCTTCCGTTACCTGGTACTCGAGAGGCACTGCCAGCTACCAGTCACCTGGATATGACCTGTAATACCAGGTACTAGGTAAACTCGCTCACTGAACCTTCCTCTTCTTCTTCTTCTCTCTACCTGGTACCCAAGAGTCACGGCCAGCTACCAGTCACCTGGATACGACCTGTAGTACTAGGTACCAGCTAAACTCGCTCATTGAACCTTCCTCTTCTTCTTCCTCTACCTGTACTCAAGAGGCAAGGCCAGCTACCAGTCACCTGGATATGACCTGTAGTACCAGGTACCAGGTAAACTCGCTAGTTGAACCTTCCTCTGCTTCTTCCCCTACTTCTTCCTCTACCTGGTCCACAAGAGGCACGGCCAGCTACCAGTCGCCTGGATATGACCTGTAGTACCAAGTACCAGGCAACTCGCTCAATGAACCTCCCTCTTCTTCTTCTTCCTTTACCTGGTACTCGAGAGGCACGGCCAGCTACCAGTCACCTGGATATGACCTGTAGTACCAGGTTACTCGCTAAGTGAA
>NC_089755.1:44262620-44267620 GCF_040412425.1 Macrobrachium rosenbergii
TGACCTCGTATATATGTATATTATATATATATATATATATATATATATATATATATATATATATATATATATATATATATATATATATATATGTAGTGTTTTAGGTAATGAAGGTGAAGACCATTGCTTTGATGGGAAAATGCGTTACTTAAAAACTTACACGCTCTCTATCTATTCTTCGGATTCCACAATAAGCTGTAGGTCCCGTTGCTAAGTAACCAGTTGGTTCTTAGCCACGTAACATAAGTCTAAACCTTCGGGCCAGCTCTGGGAGAGCTGTTAATCAGCTCAGTGGTCTGGTAAAACTAAGGTATACTTAACTTTTTCTCTCAAGATGTAAGTGGTAGCACATTACGGTCCACTAACTAGAGGCCCCTGGTAATGGAAGAACGTGCAGTAGCATCTGTCTGCTTGTTCAAAAAGAAGAAGCAGGAAAAGGTAAACAGAACTTTTCCAAAACATCATTTCAAGTTTCTGTTTACTTATCAGCCGGGGTTTACCTATTTATTTTTGCCATGTAGTACTTATTCACCTGCTGTTGCCCAGGAAGCAGAAACGGGTGAATAGATAAGAAAACAGATGCAATTTCTATTGAAGTCAACGGCATTGTTCGCGGGTACTGCCTTCTTATCAAGACTTCGAATCAGTCTATACTTCTTCTTTTTCTCTTCTGGCGAGCTTCTCGGGGATAAGGAAAAATCATTCGGGATTCTTTCCATTTACTTTTCCTTTTTCCAGTCGATGGCCTTTTCCCCTGAGAAGCTCGCCAGGAAAAAAAAAAGAAGTATATACTGATTCAAAGACTTGGTAAGAAGATAGTATCCGCGAATAATGCCATTGACTTCAGTAGAAATTGTATTTGTTTTCATATTTATTCACCTGTTTCTGCTTCCTGGACAACGGCAGGTGAATAATTACTAAAAGAATTACGTAAACACCGACAAATAAGTAACAGAAACTAAGAAGTACGTAACAAACAAATGAAGAAATATATACGTAAACACAAGGAAATAAGTAACAGAAACCAAGAAATACTTAACAAACAAATGAAGAAATAGATACTTAAATTAAACACAAGGAAATAAGTAACAGAACCCAAGAAATACTTAACAAACAAATGAAGAAATATATACGTAAACACAAGGAAATAAGTAACAGAAACCAAGAAATACTTAACAAACAAATGAAGAAATAGATACTTAAATTAAACACAAGGAAATAAGTAACAGAAACCAAGAAGTACTTAACAAACAAATGAAGGAATAGATACGTAAACACAAGGAAATAAGTAACAGAAACCAAGAAGTACTTAACAAACAAATGAAGCAATAGATACGTAAACACAAGGAAATAATTAACAGAAACCAAGAAATACTCGAGAAACACATGAAGAAATAAATACGTAAACACAAAGAAATAAGTAACAGAAGCCAAGAAATACTCAACAAACAAATGAAGAGCAGAAATACCGGACCATCTCCTTCGAAGGAGTATCCAGCTGAAACAAAGGCGCATCGTTCTGCCCCGCGGGACAGTAATTCATCGCTTGGTATCATCCATTACCACGTTCTCTCCTCCTTTTCCCGAAGACGTCGGCCATAATTCTCCGCAGCACGTCTGGAGGAGGATCCTCCTCGACAAACGGCATCTGATCCCACCAGCTGTCTTCCTCATTATGCCAAATTTGAGGCGACAAATGGATAATGGGTTTCGATCGCGTTTAAGGGGATCTGTTCTTATCTTGGCGCGCGCGCGTTTTTTTTCTTTCTTTCTTTCTTTCGCTGTCTCTCTAGTTTTGGGGTTTCAGGTTTTATTATTATTATTATTATTATTATTATTATATATATATATATATATATATATATATATATATATATATATTTATATATATATATATATATATATATATATATATATATATATATATATATATATATATATATACATATACTGAAAGGCCATAAAAGAAGGTGGAACCTAAGTACCACTGTACCTAAGGCTTTTACCTCGGCAGGCTACTGCCTTTGCCTTCCAATTGAAAGACCGGGTTCGATCCCGATGCGAGTCAGAAATTTATTTCAGTTCCACACGTGATTGTGCGTTGATGACTTCTATATATGAATATATATAATATATACATGTAAATATATATATATATATATATATATATATATATATATATATATTATATATATTTAACATATATATATATATATATATATATATATATATATATATATATATATATATATATATATATATAAAAAAAAAACTTAGTTACCGGCACGTTCCATCAACAATAAGACTTGCAGCGTATCGGTCCCGATACGATCCGTCTCAAATAATGTTTCACGAACACTGTTAGAACCACACGCGTCGCATGTGACGTCATCGTCGCCCACCGCGCCGCGCCGTTAGACCATTTGACATTTTGAAGAAGAACAGCACGGAAAGAAACAAGAAGGAGAACAACTACAACACCAACGCAACTTTCAGTCATTAATGTTTGTTTCTTTTTGGCGAAACACTGTTTAAGTTACTAATCGCCAAAGTTTCCTAGCAAAACTCGGAAGTATCGTCGTATGGCAATAAATACAACGTTGCCTCGCTTAACTTATAGTCATCGGGGTGTTAAAACAACGGAGGTGTATTTGTTAATTTATTTTCTTTCCTAATAACTGATCTCTTCTTTCTGTATTTCCTATTACCTTCTGTTACTTCTTTCAAATGGACACCATATCCTTTGGAAGTCATTCTCCTTGTATTTTATATTTCACTTACATCTTTATCTATTTTATTATTAATTTTTTCAATTGTTTTCTTTTATGATAATTGATCTCTTCTCTCTGTATTTCTTGTTACCTTCTGTTACTTATTTTAAATGAACGCCATATTCTTTGGAAGCTTGAATTTCAAGTCAATAGTCCATGTGGGCTTGTTCCATATGAATAGGGTTCATCATCCGAATAATAATAATAATAATAATAATAATAATAATAATAATAATAATAATAATAATAATAATAATAATAATAATAATAATAATAATGGAAGAGAAAGCCACAAGATTCTGTGTATAACGACTTTATGAAATATTTAATAGTAATTTGTAAAAATATTTGCAAGTAAACAAGTTATACACAAGAATCTTAATGAGTTTCTCTTTCCATCTTCAGAAAAAGAAAACTGAAAGAAATTTTTGTTTGGTTCAATAATGATAATAATGATAATAATAATAATAGGATGAAGCAACATACAGCATCATTCAGCCCTGTTTACAATTGCAAGAGAGGTCGCGTAGGCCAATCACGTATTCATTTAGGAAAAGAAATTTCATTTGCTCATTTTTTTACTCGCAGGACATGTGGGAGCAATTGTCAATGCTTTGTCAACAGGGGAATATTTTCTCCCTCTTTTTTTATCTGTCGTCTTAATTACTAGAATGAAAAAGAAATAATTTAGGTTAGTAGTTGAGATATCAGACCTGTAATTCAAATATTTTTCTTTATCTAACTCTGCTGTTAGGACTGTAAGCTAAATTGTTTAGATAACAGGTCTTGATATCAACTCTGCTCATTTATTATATATATATATATATATATATATATATATATATATATATATAAATAAATATATATGTACATGTGTAAATATATATAAATATATACATGTGTATATATATATATATACACATATATGTATAGTGTATAGTATGTATATATATATATATATATATATATATATATATATTATATATATTCAGATATAAATTTCCTCCCGAGTTTCTTCTCTGCAGAAGCACTACTCCACATTCATCATTATCTTTCTGGGCGCCTAATTACTAGGCGCATATCGTAAACAGCGGCCTGGGTCAATTACACGTTTTCCATTGAGGAGACAAGCAATTATTGGACGTCTCGTCTCCGACTCAAGGAGTTCCACAAATTAATTCGAACCGGAGAGAGAGAGAGACACACACACACACAAGGACTGAGTCAATGCTAATAATAATAATGACAAAGATAGAGGGAAAGATACGAGCTAACATTTGTGAAGATAATTACACCGACACACACGCGCACAGTAAAGAAAAGAGACATACATACATGTATGTACATTAAAAGCAGGAACAGAAGATGATATAGCATACATACATACAGTAAACATACATACATATATATATGTATATATATATACAGTATATATATATATATATATGAATATATATAAACACCAAAATAGCGGGTAATATAGAAAATTAGTATATGTTAAAATATTGCCAACAGGGAATGGGAAGCATGTCTGGTGTGCCTAGGCAAGAGAGATCATGCTTATGGAAGAAGAGAGAGAGAGAGAGAGAGAGAGAGGAATGATGGAAAGTCCTTCAGTTGAGGGTCGGCTTTCGGAAACCAGAGCCCTAATAAGCTGGTAAAATCTTTACAAAAATATAAACAAATATGAGCGAAAAGTAAAGAATATTACAAATTTGTAATATACAGGTAAATTGTCATGAAAAATATCCACAAATTTCTTTTTGCAAAAAATAAATTTTTATATGATGGAGTTATCTTTCCTAAAGATATACATAAATATAGTCATAAGAAAAGGACGCGAGTCACTCAGGTATATTCTTTACAGAAATACGCGCAGATATAATATTAAGGGAGATTCATTTGTAATACACATGCAGTCTTTCCAAAAACATTCTAGAATATATTATGTGAAAGGGATAGAAATTTGTAATACACAAATAAATGTTGCAAAAATTACCAGAAATATATGACAGGAGCATGAGAACTCTTTTCAAGTACAACTTCATCTTCACAATATATGTACAAATATACGAGTTCAAGTGAAAGAAATTCGTAATGCGCAAGCAATCTTCTACATGTCTGGAAACGCTGGAATTTCCTGTCATATAAGGAATATTGAAGAACCAATATCTACGTCGGTGTCATGATACTGCTCTCACTATTGAAAAGAGGTCCCTTTCCTCCAAA
>NC_089755.1:44272620-44290120 GCF_040412425.1 Macrobrachium rosenbergii
CACATCAATTTGACCCTCCCTAGCCTCAGTGGTTTTTTAAGATCTGAGGGCAGACAGAAAAAATGCGAACGGACAGACAAATAGCCATCTCAATAGTTTTCTTTTACAGAAAACTAAAGAAGCGGATTTTCCACGAAAGCTAGGAACATGCTTAAAACTGCTCAGGATGACCGAAAGGTGTCTACGCGGATATATAACCTTTCTTAAGGTTTTCTTCCCGTGGCTCTCCGGCAGGATAATCCGGAATGATGGGTTTGCTTGGCTTTACTTTAGCTTAACTTTATTGATATATTTTTTTGTTGACTTGTTTCTTTCATTGCCTAGTTTGCCAGTCATTTAGGCGTCAATCCTCAGCCATTTAGATAATTAGTTATATTTATTTGACGTAAGGAGAAAATGAGAAATTATTTTGAATTTTCCACTTACGTACATTGATTTAAACTCTGTATTTCACTCAAAAGTGAAGATAATGTAAGATTACATCTGAAGTTCAATCATGTACTTGGATACAAAACTGTACATTTCAGTCAGTTACGGAGGAAATGAAAAAATAAAAAAAACTACTTTCTTTTACAAGAGAAATAAAAAAAAGGCCCGGAGGGAAACAGGGTCAAGATCAGGTCCAAGATAATTTTCTATGTCAATTCTAGTCAGGAAAACTCCACGAAAAGTTTAAGGCGCTTCTGAACTTTTCCAAACATAAGAGCCTAAGCCAAGCATCTGACAAGATTGGGAAAGTTGACATTTTCTCAATATTTTCGGGGTGGTGCGGCCGAAAAACAGGTTGATACTAAAGCACTTAACTTATTTTACTTTACTTTAACAAGAATTAGGTGATTGCAGTTATATTAGGAAGACAATTCGGTCAAAATATTGTTAACTATGAGTCGTTAACATGGTAAACAAAGATATTCCAGAAAACAATAATTAGGTTTATGACCTGTTAACCTCAGAATTATCAGCAATTCTTTTTTGTCGAATGTATTTGTCATACCCCTGCCAGCTTCTACACTGGTCGCGACCCATCATAGTTGAGTAATTACCATGTACATATTTCAAAGTTAGTTAAAAGGAGCAAAATGGGTTTTTATTTTCTCTCACTAAGCTATATACTCTACCTTCACCTCACATGGTGAGAAATCAAAACTCAGTTCTACGATGAAGAAACCTACTGGACCCAATATTTGGTTTGAAACCTTATGTGGTATTACGGTTTAGGTAGTATACTATGGTAATTAATATGAATTATATATAATATATATATATATATATATATATATATATATATATATATATATATATATAAATTATATGTATGTATATGTACAAACACACTTATATATACATATATATACAGTATAATATGTGTGTATATATACATATACATACATGCATACATAAATATATAAATATATGTTATATAATAGTATATATATATATACATATACATAATACATAATTATATAAATGTATATATAAAGAAGAATTCGAGAAGTTAAGAGAGCATTATGGTTAATACAATTATATATATATATATACATATATATGTATATATATATATATATATATGTATATATATATATATATATATATATATATATATATATATATATATATATATATATATATATATATATATATATATATATATATATATTGAGCTACAGAGAGAATTTCAGAGCCCCTCCCAAACAGCGATTTTCGTGATCGAATGGTTCCACCATGAAAGCATTCGACGCCTGAGCGATTCATTCGCTTAGCTGTAAAGCTGAACTGTTGCAACAACAATAGTAACAACAGCAATAACTGCAACAACAATAACAACAACAACAGCAACAACTCCAAGGTCCGGTAGAAAAAAATCCTTATGCGTCGGTTGCCTTTAGTTGAACAGGACAGAAAGAATTACTTTTTTATGAAAAAGGCTTTTTGGGTCCTGTAAACAATGGCTCTCCATGCTCTGAGTGACGTTGCTTATGCATACACACACACACACACACACATACACACACACACACACACACACACACACACACACATATATATATATATATATATATATATATATATATATATATGTACATATGTATATATATATGTGTGTGTTTCTGTGTGTGCATAGACACATAATATACATAGTATTAGGTATTTACATACAAGTACGTAATTGGCTAATTCATGAGCTCGTTATTATTGAAAAAATATACATATATACTTCCTGTAAGCTGAATGGAAGCATGTGCAGTACGTGTCTGTAAATCAGATCTATAAGTAAAGTGAAATGATTAATCTATTTTAATTTTAGTTGGGTGAAATTATAACAAATTATAATTTCTTTGAAACAGTGTTGTTTGTTCGATATTACACCGCACCTGAACGCAAAAAAAAACTCACAGCAGTCATCATGGTAGATAGAAATGACGAAAAAAAAAATTAGAGCAACCGTGTGGTAAAGTGTTCGGGATGCAAACGTAATGTTCTACGAATACGTAATTAAACCTAAAGAAGAATTTTCACCACTTTTTTTCGTGGCAATCTAGAGTAATGTCTTCAGATTTATTGCACTAACGTGCCAATATCAATGGCGAGATTGAACTGAAGCGTGACCGATGAGACAGTATCAATATTTGAGGAAAAAGTAAATTAAAAGATAAACCTCTTCATTGGGAAAAGAGAAAATAAATAAAACGAATCGAGTTCTCAAAAAGAGGAACTAATCATAGTTTCCCTCATACCTCTATTATTATTATTATTATTATTATTATTATTATTATTATTATTATTATTATTATTATTATTATTATTATTATTATTATTATTATTCACATGTAACAAGCCCACCACAGGGGCCAGTGACTTGAAATTCAGGCTTCCAAAGAATATGGTGTTCATTTGAAAGAAGTAATAGAAGGTAATAGGGAACACAGAATGAAGAGATCAGTTATCAGAAAAGAAAAAAATAAATTAACGAATTAAAGAATAAATAGATAAAAATGTAAGTAATTTATTGAATTATCAATAGTAAATATAAATCAAACTCGCTGATGCCCATACTCGCTGATCGAGGAAATTAATTGTGTGGAACGTTACTGTCTAGTATTCGTCAGCTGTCACTCATCCAGGTACTGATGGATTCTCGGGTTGCTAATTCCCTTATGGGTGGTTGTCGCTCGCTTCTCTCATAAGTCTTGCTAGAACTTTCTGTGATGTTTTATTTCTTCATTTATTTATTTATATATATATATTCACCTGTTGATTTATTTACCTATATATTTATTTATTTATCTTTATTTATTTATTTATCTACTTACCTATTTATTTATTTACATATTTATTCATTTACATATTTACTTATTTACTTATCTGTCTTTTGACTTGGGAAAAGCAAAGCAGGATAAAAACGACATGTTTCATACACACAGAAGGAATTACTGGTCATATGGTACAGTACATGAAATGGTTGAACAAAACCATGCTTAAACTCTCTCTCTCTCTCTCTCTCTCTCTCTCTCTCTCTCAGGAACATTCCAACGCGATTATTACCCCAAAAAGACTGTGTATCCCCAGAACGATGGACGACGCGAACGATAATTATGAGACTTAATTGGAGAGCGGCAAACATCAAAGGGACGAAAAACGTTCGAGCTTTTTCCTCGCGCTGTTCATTTGGACTTCAGAGAAAGCGAAAACGTTTGGATGAGAAAGCTGCAATTGCAGATCGCTTTGTTAATTGAGGAAAAGGCCGAGTACCTTCGTGAAGTACCGTCGTTCCCAGACATTTTTTATGTGTCGTTAATGTTTTCTCGGAGTTCGAGGTACCTAAAGTGTCAGGTTAGCACGTCATACACATAATAATGTCGGAAACATGTCGGTAGCGCTTCACAAACATGTTGACATACAAGTCCAAAAGTAAACATGTCATTAACACACGTCGGAAGCTTATTGCTAACATGTCACAAATATGTTGACTACAAGGCATGAACTTATTGGTGGTCCTAATAGAAACATGCCATAAACATGCATCAGAAACTTGTCGCTCACACAGCACAAGCATGTTGAATACAAGTGAACAATTTACTGGTAGCCATATTGGAAACATGTCATAAACACACGTCGGAACGCTTTCCTCTCACGCATCACAAACAGGTTGGATATAAGTAAAAAACTTATTGAGATTCCTGATGGTGCATCCATATCGCAGTAAAACATGTCATAAACACATGTCGGCAACTTATCACTTACATATCACAAACATGTTGAAAACAAGTCAACAGCCATCAATGGAGAACGAATCTCTTACGAATGCTTGTACTCATCCTGATCGCAACGTGTGTACAACAAGTTGTCGACGTGTGTTTACGACATGTTTTCTGTAATGTGAACTCACGCTAATCAGTGCTTCAAACGATATCACTCTCTACTTCCGGTCGCCGACTTGTTTTCATCACGTTTGCGATATGTATGCGATAAGTTACCGACAATTGTTTTACAGTAATGTGGATGAACCCTGAGTCTATCTGAATCATCGAGACTTACTTTTCAATTTGTTGAGCGTTTCAGCTTTCAAAGTATATTCAAATAAACTACTGGTTATGACTGTTTCTAAATTCGTTCTATAATAATTTTTATCAGCTATAAAAGCGTGGTTGGATGCTGCAGGGGTTTCATCATGAGAAAATGGAGCCACGTTTCCAAGCAGGTTTAGATTCCCAGTCGGCTCAGCAAGTTCAGTGACCCTGTGAAAACTGACGCCGCATTAATTCGCACTGGTTTGACAGATTTCCTATAAAAACTAGAGCGACAGTAACTTCATCTCACGTTGGTATATTGATTCCAACGTACAAGGGTAATTTTACAACTATTTGTTGCAATCATTAAGAAGCTAAAATGAACTGACATGGAATATTTTTGACACTGCTAATGATACTAGTTCTTGAAGAGGATAACTTTCAAGTGAATTTACGTTTCACGTGATTCAGAATATAAATAAAAACATACACAGAGCTAAATGCGTACATTTTGAGCGAATGGCAAAAAAATTCAATACCGTTTCGAACCTTTATAAGTAAATTGCATTCCAGGTAAACGAAGAAAGTTTGAATTCATCACAAAATAGGTAATTACATGTAATTATTCTTATTTACTTATTCGTTGTTAGTTTATTTGTCGGTGTATCAAATCTTTGTCGGGGCATTCACGGCGTGTTCTAGGTCACCAAACGGCGTAAATAAACTAGATGTTGTGACGCCAGTTTTAGTAACCATAAATCAATCAATCAATCAGGTCACCAAACTACTGTAAACAAAAGCTTTCCGATCTTTCGTTTATACACCAGTAATTACTTATGAAAATATCATATATTTACAAATAAAAATATCGGAGTCTGTCTATTCGCGTAACCATATGTTTTGTCAATATGTCTATTTCGAGTTGCGTGTTTAGGCATATCTATAAAGCGCATGATTTATTTATGAAAGGACAGAAAATTAATAATGAACATCAAAGTCTGTTTTTATCCTTTGAACTAATCAGTTTTTTTTTAAAGGCGAATTATGTTCAGTAAAAGCCAGATCCTTTAAAAGTCTTTCAGAGAGAGAGAGAGAGAGAGAGAGAGAGAGAGAGAGAGAGAGAGAGAGAGAGAGAGAGGAGGGAGATTGTAGATAGTAAAGAGGGAAGGTGAAATGAGGGGAATACGAGGTATCCCGCACATAAAGTTAGAGAGAGAGAGAGAGAGAGAGAGAGAGAGAGAGAGAGAGAGAGAGAGAGAGAGAGAAGGGAAATTATAGATGGTAAAGAGGGAAGATGTAAGGACGGGAAAATGAAGTGTCCTGCACGTATAGAGAGAGAGAGAGAGAGAGAGAGAGAGAGAGAGAGAGAGAGAGAGAGAGAGATTATGGATAGTAAAGAGGGAAGATGAAATGAGGGGAAAATGAAGTATCCAGCACATAAAGAGAGAGAGAGAGAGAGAGAGAGAGAGAGAGAGAGAGAAATTATAAAAAACCTGACCTCCATATTTCAGTTGAAGCTTTGATGTCAATTGATTTATTCAAGCTGACCAGCTCTGCAATGAGATCATTTTGTTTCTTATAAAATTTCTATTGTATGTTTTCTTCATTTTCTTATTTTTTCCTGTTGTTTATTGTTTATTTTCCTTTCAATTTTGCTTTTTTTTATTTATACTTTCTCTCCTTTTCACATTTAGTGGTCTGATGACCCTAATAAATATCCGTTCAATAATAATAATAATAATAATAATAATAATAATAATAATAATAATAATAATAATAATAATAATAATATTATTATTATTATTATTATTATTATTATTATTATTATTATTATTATTATTATTATTATAACCTTTGGCCAATATGCCGAATATGTGAATTGCTGCTGAGTTCGAATGAACATTATTATTATTATTATTATTATTATTATTATTATTATTATTATTATTATTATTATTATTATTATTATTATTATGTTTTTAGCAAAAATAACATTATTGAGTATTATCATTATACGCTTGGAATATAATTCACACATTTGCTATTACATCTAAACTTGCAACAGTCATCTGTCACGGGAATTCATAAATCATAACCTTGAAAGGCCCCCATAGTGGAAACATTAATAAAGGGGATGAAAAAGAGACAGAATCCCCCCCCCCTACAAATTCCCTTCTTTAATCCCACAGGGGAAAGGCCATTTGGAAAATGTCACATAAGCACAGGGGCGTGCTCAAGGGGGGCGGCGACTTGGTGTGCGTGAGCCCCTCCCCTTTTTCTTCTTGTCAGAAATAATAATCTAATTGAATCTTATTGTTCTTTCAACATAACATATATATATATATATATATATATATATATATATATATATATATATATATATATGTGTGTGTGTGTGTGTGTGTGTGTGTGTGTGTGTGTGTATGAATGTCTTTTCCTGTAATACCACAGTGTAATATGAATATAAGAAGGCCCATAAAACGTTTAAATAGTGTTTTATGGGCCTTCTTATATTCTATATATATATATATATATATATATATATATATATCGCATATTATTATATAATTGTAGCATATAAATTATGGCAGATTTCATTTTCAAAAACTAAGGGAATGCCCATTTTTCCACCTGAGCTCCTGCCCTTCTGAAAGTCTGTGCGTGCCCCTACATAAACATCTCTAATTCAGCTTCATCAAATTATTTACTGCAGTGTTTTCGGTGGAATTCTTAGTGTTTGCTTAAACCAATCTGGTACTTAATCAGATGTGTTTACAGAACAGCTAGGTTACGCGAATTGACTGGCCCGCTGGTATAGTGGTTCAGTGTCGTGGAATGCCACTCAGATGTCGCGCCGCGGGTTCGCGTCTCCCCCAGGGAGATGGAAAATCAGTGGCTCTGTATCGTAATCAGTTACTGCTGCAGTGAGGGGTCTGCGGTGAGAGGCTGGAACCAACATCTTTGAAGCTTGAATTTCAAATCAATGGCCGCTTTAGTGTGCTTGTTCTATGTGAATAGGTTTCGTTTACACTGGAAATAATAATAATAATAATAATACACACACACACACAATAATACACACAATGATAATAAGGTAATACACAATGATAATGAAGCATGCAACGGGATTTAATGACTGAAAAATTACTTGAATATATACATAGGCCTATATGACGTCATGTCGAATAGGCCTATGCATGCATAAATCAATGCCGAGCTGAAAGTCGATTCAACATTGCAACCTTGGAAAAAAGAGTGAATTTGAACATGCAAAGACAATCTTAGCTGATTTGAGCTCCCAGCGAAGGAAAAATAATCCTTATATATATTCCTGCATACATATACGAATGTGTCATACATGCTACGTCAAAGGCCTAAGCTTTCAGCCGTAACATTGCGGCTCACTGTGGGCAAAGAACTTAAGATTCTGTAGATCTTGGTTTCAGATATCAGGTTGGCGATGGTTAGATTATGTCAGCACGGGCTCTTGTAAGGGTAGTAAAGTGTGTAAGCAAATAAGTAGGAGGCCTGTTGTGGATACATGGACTCTGCCCAACCAAAAGAGACGAGATATAAAACCAGTAAGAAAGCAACAGATGAGAGAGCACAAACACACGGAAGCAAATTCTGACCTCAAGATCATGACGAACTTTCGTGAATTCGTGAGTTATTACGGATGACTTCAAGTCGAGACTTTCAAATACAATTAATTAGTTTCGTGTCAGAGCTGAAGGAATTTCCCACGGCGTCAGATTCATCAGTTGTCTGCCATTGCACGACGGAACAGAAGACGACAGAGGACGACAGAGACGACAGACCGTCATAGTAAAGTAAAGCAATGCATATTGCTGCTTCACTTCGGGATGTGTGGGATACACATGATTCCTATTTCATATCTACATTTATCTATTTTTTATAAAAATTGAAGTATATATATATATATATATATATATATATATAATATGTATGTATGTATGTGTATATATATATATTTTAATATACACACATATGTATATGTATATATATATATATATATATATATATATATATTTATATTTATATATATATATATATATATATATATATATATATATATATATATATATATATATATATATATATATATATATATATATATATATATACATACAGTTGTCAGGAAGTTACTGAAAAGTTTCGTGGTCGTAACATTGGACAGCCGTTTTATTAGTTGGTTAAGATTGGGCCGGCCTTATGCCAGCATGGAATCTTCCTTAAAGGCATGTCGTAGCGTGGTGAATGGAATAAAGACGCCTGGTGCGGACCTTGGAGTAAATTTAACAAACACAAACTATCCCTGACTTAAAAAAATGAACTTTAATAACGATCAGGAAATACCATTAAATGATATTAAATAAACACAAATGAAATACCATAGGGAGACTGACCTTTCACATGGCTTTGTTCTGGAACGTAACCGAATATCAGAATATAAATGATAACTTGAAATATTCCCTTCCCAAACGGGAAATTTAAAGTATAATTCGCTGAGAGCTAAGGCACTGAAAATTCGTAGATCTCAGAGGAAAATAAAATTTCTTCAATTAGGATTTGAATCTTAGAAGCTTACCGTTAAATTCATGAAAATGATCAATTATTGAAAAACGTCGTTCTGTAGAATTAAAGACAAAAACATAGTAAAGGGGATGTACACCTTCAGTGGTTTATTGGTAGGTACTATAATGAAACTGAATATTTTAGCAGTTAATATTACTCTCTCTCTCTCTCTCTCTCTCTCTCTCTCTCTCTCTCTCAATGAAGTAAATAGAAGAAAGCTTCAGCTATTATTACTGTCTACCTCTCTCTCTCTCTCTCTCTCTCTCTCTCTCTCTCTCTCTCTCTCTCTCTCTCTCAATGAAGTAAATAGAAGAAAGCTTCAGCTATTATCACTGTCTACCTCTCTCTCTCTCTCTCTCTCTCTCTCAATGAAGTAAATAGAAGAAAGCTTCAGCTATTATTACTGGCTACCTCTCTCTCTCTCTCTCTCTCTCTCTCTCTCTCTCTCTCTCTCTCTCTCTCTCTCTCTCTCTCTCTCCCAGTTAAGTAAATAGGAAAAAGCTTCACAAACACTAACTTAACTTTGTCATACTTCCAGCATACTCCTTCGCAGCAAAGGCCCACTAAGGTGCAGTTCCCGACCAGCGTCATAAATTATTTGCTGCGGTCTCTTCGAGTTACTGAGAGAAACCTGGCGTGAAGATATTGATGTTAAGAGCTGCTTAATGAGCGCAAGACCTTGCTGGTACGACCTCTCAGGGGGGTTAGTGCCGCCAGTGCGCCTCATGCGGTGCACTGTAGGCGTTACTTAAGGTTCTTAGCAGCGTGTCTTCGGCCCCTAGCTGCAACCCCCTTTCTTTCCTTTTACTGTACCTTCTTTCATATTCTCTTTCTTCCAGCTGACTTTCCATCCTCCCCTAACAGTTGATTTTCCTCCTGTTACACCTTCCAAACCTTTTTACTTTCAATTTCCGCTTCAGCGCTGAATGATCTCGTAGGTCCCAGTGCTTGGCCTTTGGCCTAAATTCTGTATTCAATTGCCGGTACGAAAGCCTCGGGGTATTCTCTAAATAACTGTACTCCATCGCCTCTCTCTCTCTCTCTCTCTCTCTCTCTCTCTCTCTCTCTCTCTCTCTCTCAGTCAGTATTAGATGCCGTCTTTTTCAGAAAATGCTTGATGTCTGTGTACAGCCTAAACACAGGTTAAATTCCTATTCACATCTCGAACCTAAGTTGAAACTTTATTAGTCGTAGTATCCTTCTGATGCCTTTCAAATCTGCTCCTTAACTATCAGCATTAGGGGGAAAAGTCTTTTTCGACTCACGTTTACTCTTAATACTAATTTTCATGAAAACAGAGATTTCACGTTTAAATTTCAAATATCAAAAGTGGGTCAGGTCTACGTAACACATCCATACAAATTTAAATGCAGTAATAACAACTTCTTATAAGCCAAGTGAGGTTATGAAAATGAGATCATTTCAATAAGTAAAAGAACTGATCTATGCTCCAAAGCTCTTAAAGTTATATCTGAAGAGAATGAACCTACTCCGTAGACCTAACCTACATCTGTCGAGTACCTTGTTAACTGAAGATGTATTTTATGTGTCGTCTTTGGTCCCAATAATATTATTCCTTAGTATACTTGTTTTACATGAGAATGTATAACGTTGGTGCTCAGTGTATATGCTTGTATATGTTTCACGCAGTCATTGGTTAACAATACAATATTATTCCTTTGCGTATTTTTTTTACATGAAAATTACCTGTCCTTTTACAGCAGGTGTTCAGTATTTAGAAGTCCTTCGTAACACTTTGTTCTGTAGCATTCAAGAAAAGATTTTGTTTTAGGCAGATATGCTCAGCTTAGTGTGTACGAAAAAATATAGAATAATAATAAATAAGATAAGCATAAAAGTCGCCCCTATGCTCAAATTATAGTCTACAGAAAAATATAGAAATTAAAATAAAGTAAAATAAAATATACGCCGCCTTTACCTTCAAATATGATGAGATGATGATAATAAGATCTCTTCAATTCAAGTATATTTTACAGAGCCTCTCTCTCTCTCTCTCTCTCTCTCTCTCTCTCTCTCTCTCTCTCTCTCTCTCTCTCTCTCTCTCTCTCTCTCTCTCTCTTTCCATTTTCAAAAAGGCCTCTGCCTGTCAGCAACTGTGACAATTTCCTGTCAGGCCTCTGGGGCCTATTGTTTATACTCACTTTTTATTTAGTGGAAAAAGTGAAAAGTAGTTGGTCCTCAGAAATTTTGTCAAGATATTTTGGGTGATTTTTTTATATATATATATATATATATATATATATATATATATATATATATATATATATATATATATATATATATACTGACATGCTCCATTTTTATTTATTTTTGTTTATCAACTGATTTTTATTTATTAAATTATTTTTTATCAGTTCATGCATTCATTCAGTATGTTTTGTAGACAACTTCTCTTGCGCACCATTGACAGATCTAGTGATTAGTAGAATTATCTTAGGTAATTTTTTTTATCTTATTTAACCCCTCACCCGCCGCCCCGCCCCCCCCCCCCAAAAAAATTGTTGTTTTAAAGAAAGGCTCAAAAGGATAGACCGTGTCGACTCTACAAGCCTTAATGCCGCGGACTTTGTTCCGCTCCCTTCCCTAAAAATTCCCGTAATCACTATTAGCATAATTTATGGTCCAAAAGAATTCCTTGGGCCATTAAACTTATATAAACCCTAGGCTCGTTCTTCAAGTTTAGGGCTACTCTCTCTCTCTCTCTCTCTCTCTCTCTCTCTCTCTCTCTCTCTCTTCTCTCTCTCTCTCTCTCTCTCTCTCTCTCTCTCTCTAGCGGTGTGACTGCCTTTTGATGCTGATTCCAGTTTACATTTACTATTAATAAATAATGTCTCTCCCTCTCATTTCCTGCGGGTCTGCCTTTAATGTGGATACGAGGTTCTTTTGAAAAAAAAATGGAAGATTCTCTCTCTCTCTCTCTCTCTCTCTCTCTCTCTCTCTCTCTCTCTCTCTCTCTCTCTCTCTCTCAGTTCTTTGACAACAATATTCAATACTTCCCATCATATTATATATATATATATATATATATATATATATATATATATATATATGTGTGTGTGTGTGTATATATATATATATAATTTATATATACTGTATATATATAAATGATTATTAAGTCAGACACTTAACTAACCTCCTAAAACCTGTATTAAATAATAATGGGGAATTCGCCTGAATATACAAAGTTCACACGACACTGAAATATCAACGCAAAGGTGATATTGCAGAGAGAGAGAGAGAGAGAGAGAATCAAAGAAAAACAACAACACAGATTCTTTAATAACTTTAGTCTCTGGATCCTCGAAATTTCATTAAGTGATTTAGCCTCAAGTTTATCAACTCGAGGGCAAAGTAAATTTCACGCCAGATGAATCTCTCTCTCTCTCTCTCTCTCTCTCTCTCTCTCTCTCTCTTTATTTCTTTCTTGCTCTCTCTCTATCCCTCTCTCTTTCTCTCTCTCTCCCTTTCTTCCCCTCTCTCTCTCTCTTTCTTTTTTTTCTCTCTCCCTCTCTCTCTCTCTCTCTCTTTGAGAACTTCGCCTCCCGAGGAACAATTCAATTTGCCTCTTGATTGTTTTCCTTTCTTTTGACGTCGATTAACTCGACAGTTTTACAAAGAAAGAAAAGTTTTGGCCGTCGAAGAATGTCTTTCCACTTCGGTGAATTCGGGACGAATAAATTCCCTTTCTCTTTTTTTTCCTCTCTGAAAACTTCTATTTTCGGAAGTTCTTTACGTGAGAAGGAATGTTAATTGATGCGCTCGTCTCGGTGTCGTAAAAAAAAAAAGATCAATTGAAAAATGCAATAAGTAGGATCAACTTGATGCTTGACAAGACTTGTAAATGAAGATGGTTTGGACATGCAATGAGAATGGATGTTGAGCAGTTCATCAGGAAAGTAGTAAAAGTAGAAGTAGCAAGATGAAGATCAGTAAGATTTAGAAATTCAGGGAAAAAGGGAACAGACGAAGACGCAGACTAAATGGGAATTCAGGTAGAAAACAAAGATAAAAAAATGAAATAAGACTGAAAGAAACTTAGTGATGATAATGATGTCGATGATGATGATGATTATGATGACATTTAGGAGGACTGAGCCTTGCGCTAATCATTTTCATTTTCATTTTTACATTTTCTTTCGTAAACATTTGCACCTGCTTTAAAAATCGATGTATGAAGAAATCCTCGAAATGTTTCCATATAATACACATCCCCAAAACATTCGCTTTTGTCAAAGAACGTTACGAAACAATAACTAACGAGTAAAATATACGCCGAAGTTTCGTCGGCGTAATCGAGTTTTCTGTACAGCCGCTACATCGTATAATAAGGCCTGCGAAAATTGATCTATCTTTCGGTGGTCTCGGTATAATGCTGTATGAGCAGCGGCCCATGAAACTTTATCCACGGCCCAGTTGTGGCCTATCCTATATCGTTGCCAGAAGCACGATTATGGCTAACTTTAACCTTAAATAAAATAAGAACTACTGAGGCTAGAGGGTTGCAATTTGGTATGCTAGATGTTTGGAGGGTGGATGATCAACATACCAATTTGCAGCCCTCTAGCTTCAGTAGCTTTTAAGACCTGAGGGCGGACAGAAAAAAGTGCGGGCAGAATAAAGTGCGGATGGACCGACAAAGCCGGCGCAATAGTTTTCTTTTACAGAAAACTAAAAAGAAAGCAAGGGTTAAGGTAAGAATACTAAAGGGGAAGGAGGGAAGGAATAAAGGAGGGAAGATAGCCTGGGGAATAACAGAACGTCTATCGATTTACTTGAGGATATATAGAAAATTCTTTAGGACAACGAAGGCTTCGGTAGATCTACCTTCGATAACAGGAGACGAAAAGGTGGTGAGACACTGCGTAAGTGTATATTCCAAAAGGACATATCAAATTCTAGGAGCATACTCAAATGGACATATCAAATTCTAGGATAATACCCAAAGGGACATATCGAATTCTAGGAGCATACTCAAATGGACATAGCAAATTCTAGGATAATAGTCAAATGGACATATCAAATTCTAGGAGCATATTCAAATGGACATAGCAAATTCTAAGATAATACTCAAATGGACATATCAAATTCTAGGATAATACTCAAAGGAACATATCAAATTCTAGGAGCATACTCAAATGGACATATCAAATTCTAGGATAATACTCAAAGGGACATATCAAATTCTAGGAGCATACTCAAAGGGACATATCAAATTCTAGGATAATACTCAAAGGACCATATCAAATTCTAGGATAATACCCAAAGGGACATATCGAATTCTAGGAGCATACTCAAATGGACATAGCAAATTCTAGGAGCATACTCAAAGGGACATATCAAATTCTAGAATAATACTCAAAGGAACATATCAAATTCTAGGATAATACCCAAAGGGACATATCGAATTCTAGGAGCATACTCAAATGGACATAGCAAATTCTAGGATAATACTCAAAGGGACATATCAAATTCTAGGAGCACACTCAAAGGGACATATCAAATTCTAGGATAATACTCAAAGGAACATATCAAATTCTAGGATAATACTCAAAGAGACATATCAAATTCTAGGAGCACACTCGAATGGACATATCATATACTAGGGACACCTTCCCGTGTTTACGTAAGTGCATTATCCCACGTCGTATTCCGAACCGTTGCATCATTTCATTTTACATAACAAAGCTGCAAGCCTTTAAGGACGAACTCAAAGAAATAATAATAATACGTTCATATCTGTCAGATCTAAACGATGGGAGTTTAAGAAGAAAAAGAAGATGCCGGCGGGAGTTAAAACCACGAAACCGGTGCCTTATCGACAGCATCTCCGCCATTACACAGTGAGGCAGGTTATTATTACGTCAACGCATTCTCTTTAGTGGTTAAGACGCTCGCCTCACCAGAGGGAGAGCCGGGTTCGATTCCGAACGGAGGCGGAACGATTTAGGTATGTTCTGTTAACGTATTTTTTGTTCGTATTGACCCAAGTTGGATGATGTGGGTTGTACCAATGGAGAATAAAATCATGGGGGTCGCAGTCTCGTCCCGTATACTTTCTAAGGTCTGGAAAAGGTAATATCCATTATGATACATTACATACATATATATATATATATATATATATATATATATATATATATATATATATATGTATATATATATATATATATATACACACACACACTTGCATATATACATATATGTGTGTGTGTGTATTTAGAAATTCCTCAAAAGAAGCAAAAAAAGTTTATTAAACCCGATTGACTTTTAAAAATGCCACAAATTTATTCAGAATATACAAATATGATTTTACTGTTGTGTATGCTCGTATTCATTCACTGCCCATGGTATCAGTATAGAGAGCGAGAGAGAGAGAGAGAGAGAGAGAGAGAGAGAGAGAGAGAGAGAGAGAGAGAGAGGCACTCTGTTCCCCTGTGGACGTAAAGGTAGAGGAAATAATCGTTTCGATGTGCAAAAGCATATTGCAGAACATCTGGTTACGCAGTTTCAAAAATGTTATGAAATGCTATAATGTCGAAAAACCGAATCTCTCTCTCTCATTTTTAAATAGTAAAGGCGAGTTGCTTCATCAAATCAAGTATCATGAACCGAAACATTTTGGTAAAAGTTTTTCAAAAGAGTTTATTTCTTGTTGATATAGTTTCTGGTAAATATTTATTTTTATCAGTACAGTCAATTCAGGAGAATCTAATTGAAAGATTTTGGTCCTGCTGATAAAAGGGCATAAGAGCTGAGTAAACGTGGTGAGTATTAATTTTTTTAAATGGGGTAATTTTTAGTAGTTTAAATGAGAAATACTAACATGTACACTACAAATAATGAATTCATTTACGAACGCATTGAATTTAATAGGCAAAATAAAATAAAAACATATAGTGTGAAAAAAGGCGCTATATGTTTTTTTTTTATTTTAGTTTGTCTTTTAAAAAAGGGAAAACCATGAATACAAAGGTAAACATTCACCTGTAAAAAAAAATATAGACAAAACACACATCAAAATGTTCAGCTAATTAACACGAATACAACATCACCACCGTCGGCACACCCTCTGAAAATTCTCGTTTTTCGCACAGTTTCGTGAACTTAGCAGCACGTATTAACGGAGGTTGATCGCGAATAACACGCGCCCCCCAAAAACACACAGAAAAAAAAAAGTGGACTGTAGGCACGACCGTAGACACATTCAACACAAGCCACGGAGCGAAAGAAAACACACCTTCTCCCAGCGAAAGCTTTCGGTATACTGAATCGGGCTCAATCTCAGGAGCCTCGCCCTCCCAGCATCATTCACTCGCTACCCTAGTACTCGTGGATTTGGTGGAACGGCCCCGCGATATTAATTGGCTTCTCAAACTCTCTCTCTCTCTCTCTCTCTCTCTTATATTTTGGGATACATAGAATTCTCCTTTTACCCTTCCATTTGCTCTCTCTCTCTCTCTCTCTCTCTCTCTCTCTCTCTCTCTCTCTTCTATTTTGGAATGCTTAGAATTCTCTTTACCCTTCCATTTACTCTCCTCTCTTCCATTCTCTCTCTCTTCTATTTTGGGATGCCTAGAATTCTCCTTTTACCCTGGCATTTGCTCTCTCTCTCTCTCTCTCTCTCTTTCTTTGTTTTTCTATCCCTTTTCTATTCACTTCAACATATTTCCGTCATACGAAGGTAACTTTCACACAGTTCCACTGGAAATTTAATGAGAAAAATTTTGAGATCTTTATATCACTAAAAAAAGGAGAAAATTCCTGATAATTCCTTCAGTATTTCATTGCCTTCATTAATAAGCAAGAAACCACACTGGCATCGGCAAAATAAACGAAAACAACAAGAACAATAGCGGAAATATTCAACATCAAATATCCACAAACGCCTCAACTAAGGCCGCCTCAAGGAGATATGTAGATCTGGTTAAATTCTTTCAAACGGTCTTCACAACAAAACTCTTCTTCTATGAATGTGATTCGTGAAACTACAGCAAAACAGAAATAGTCATGAATTAAAGCTTTCACGTCTGACCATTTTCGCGAAGTAGTACAAATTTCGAAGAATTGTAAAACACTTCAGTCACGTGATTTATGAATTTCCGTTTCCTCGTGACTTGAGCTCGACTACTTAAAAGCCGAAGACATCTTTCTGATTTACTTATTACCAGTTATAGATACGTGGTAATAACTTGGACCATAAAATTTCCTAATATCTCTTAGCATTGCGCTTACCAAAGGTCCAGTAATGAACTATAATCAACAGATTTATTCCAATCAAAATGGAGAAGCGAAGGAACATTTTGGGAATCAAAATCTTTCAGCGTTCCTTGCTCAAGCAGCATTCGAGGACAACCTCTTTTTCTTTCTTTTTTTTC
>NC_089755.1:44297620-44300120 GCF_040412425.1 Macrobrachium rosenbergii
CTTCCTTTGTTGACTCAGTAAACAAAGGGCCCGACTTGCCTCTTCAGTCTGCCGAAATGAAAACTCGACGGGACTTCAACCTTCCAGTTTTTTTCTTTTTTTATGTTTTGTGGCACCGAAAAATACCAAATGTCGAAACGCGATCTCGGGTAGCTTTTTCCAGTGTATGGGAGGGTTTGTTTTCCTTTTGGGGGCTGGAACTCGTCTACTGGAACGGGATAATCTGGTTGGTTGAACGTGGAAAGTTATTCTCGCGGTGAAACGACGCCGCCTTTTCCTAATATCGTTTAGGACGAAAGGTTTTGGAAGGGTCTCTGGAACAGAGAGAGAGAGAGAGAGAGAGAGAGAGAGAGAGAGAGTAAAATGTAATAAGGCAAGTATCCTTCAAACGCCAGGAGAGAGAGAGAGAGAGAGAGAGAGAGAGAGAGAGAGAGAGAGAGAGAGAGAGAGAGAGAGAGAGAGAGAGACCATTCAGTTACCTGTACAGTGGGAGCGGGAGAGGGAGAGTGAGAAGGAGACAGAAAGCAGTAGAGACTTGTATCATTCAGTCACTGAGAGGAGAGAGAGAGAGAGAGAGAGAGAGAGAGAGAGAGAGAGAGAGGACAAAAACTTCGGTTACCTAAAGTGAAAGAGAGAGAGCAATATTTTGGGTCTTATAATTATTGTTTTTGGAATTCTTAAATGAATAAAAAAATGCTTAGGCATAATGCTTTCTTTCAGTTGTAAGAACAAAATTGACTTAACATCAGACTTCGTTAAGAATGGCAATAATCTTATCTTTAGTTATCGAGTAGCAAAACATTAATTATTTATAAATAATAAATCTGTTTTGTAGTTTATAAACGACCTATAAAGTGAAAATATATTTAAAATAAATATACATTAATACTTTGTGCCTCTTTATAAGGGGGGAGTTTTTCATAATTTCAGTATATAAGCCAATTAGCACCAACAAATTTCTTCCGAGGTCCCAGCTAAATTTGGACGTAGTACGCACCTTCGTCTTAAAAAGAAAAAAAAAAGTGAAATTGTCCAGCGTGGAGAAAATAGCAAAACACGCAGGGATACTGAGGGATACCTGATGAGAATATAAATATTCATTCATGGATATCTTTTCTTTTATCGATCGATTTTGAGTTCTGAAAAGCAAACTTCGAAGGAAACGTTTAACTTTTTTCATATTCCACGAAATGATGAAGGATTTTCTTTAAGAAAGGTTTCTGGTTTTTAAGGTTCTGAATTGCTAAAAAAAAAATGAGACCTTTGATCTGGAGAGAGAGAGAGAGAGAGAGAGAGAGAGAGAGAGAGAGAGAGAGAGAGAGAGAGTCAATGTTGTACATGAATAGAAATGAAGTCTCCGATCATTTTTATTGATTTTACTTTTTTTCCTTTATTATTATTATTATTATTATTATTATTATTATTATTATTATTATTATTAGTAGTAGTAGTAGTAGTAGTAGTAGTAGTAGTAGTAGTAGTAGTAGTACTACTACTACTGGTAGTAGTAGTTGCCATTACTTTTTTTTTTTTGCAAAAACTCGAGAGGCATTTATGCTCTGATACGTACAGCACTGAAATATTTATTTAAATTTCAATTAATTATTTATCATAATTTATCGTGTAATTACACCTATTTATTTACTAGATTTCATGACTTTACCTGGGAAGTTTTTACACCATCAATACTGCCTGTGAAAGTAAACTTAGAAAGTTACCCTTAAATTGGCATCAGAAAATCGATCACCAAATAGAAAATGGATCAGAGATAAAGAAAACGTTGGCAGTTGTCGTGAACTGAATGGGAGACTACTCTATATGGTAAACTGTTTGGCACTTCCAAAACTTGCATTAAAATAGAGAAATGATAGTCGAACTACGTGTACAAAATTTTATAATTCACTTATGTACATATTCATACCATATTCAGTATTTTTCTTGTATTATTTTATTTTATACTGCTACCGATATTGGTTAACATAAACAAATAATGACTGAAGAATTGAAAGGCGGAAGGAGCAATTTTAACCGCGACATCCAAACTGTTGAAGAGGATTCAACAATCTCTTACAGGAGATTGGTTTAAAAATGTGACACTGGACTGACGAATTTACTCGTGCAACAAAATCGCTTACAGTATATTTCAACGTCGTCTAGAAACCTTGTATAACGAATAAATGTATATGACACTTAAAAACAATAAACCACATTGTATATTAGTCACATAAACTGCTTTACGCTTATGTTTAAGAGATTACTTCGGATTTATACGCGAAAACAGGAAGAAATCAGATGTAGCTTAAAGAAGGATAATAATTGCGAGACACGAAAGCTTCGAGAATAGATTAGCGTTCTAAGATTGATAACGTTCCCCCTCCGTTTTATTTACAAATCTTGACAAAAGTCCTACGTAAGTTGAAAAGATATCCTGCTTGATGTCATTATCGTACCTTCAGGAATTAGGCTAATTACAGGAAGCGTGCAAAGGAATCAGTGTGAA
>NC_089755.1:44305120-44312620 GCF_040412425.1 Macrobrachium rosenbergii
TATCGGCCTAGGTTTTAGTAAGAGAGAATTCTCATTTGAAGACATGAGTCTGAGTTAATGATTATGAAATGAAAAACCTACTATTCAATCGTCAAACTGAAGGTGTGAAAAGATTAATACCGGCTTCTATTTTCGCCGTGGTAACTCTTTATTCACCTAACTTGTCTCGAACAGAAAAATCGAGGATCTATCAACATATGGAGAGAGTAGTCTTCGTTTTCTGGTCTTTACAAAGAGCGCTCCGAAGCTGTAAACAAACCAGGAGATTTTCACGACAACTTCAACTCATTTTGATTATTCACAAGAAAGAGGTAAAAAGCACAGAATTACAATGTTAGACCGATGTTTAAATCAGCTGTTCTGGTACCTGTGATGATCAGGCAGAAAGCGTTATTCAACCGCACAATCACAAGCATATTGCACATGTTATATGAGCCCAGATTAAGATTCACACTTTCAGCACTGTGGTTGAAAGAAGAGGAGAAACAGAAGTAGAAGAGATAATAGCATTCAGGGTTTCAGCATACCAGGTGAAATTCAGAAACATGGAAAAAAATCGGTTATTGATCTCTGAGGATAGTTGGAGATTCCATTCACCACACATCTTTCATCTTTAAGAAACCTAATTTGCATGTTGAGAAACTTCCTGACAGAGAAGAGAAACTGGAACATCGTTTCTTTGTCGTATACTGAGGACCCAGTGGTTGAAGTGATATAGAAAGGGATACAATGCCTACAAGATAAATACATACACAAAACCTCGACTTTGTGGAAATCAGTGATTTCAATCTTCACAGTTCGGTGACTGTTTCTTTTTCTCACTGTTAAGCTGTGGAATTTTCTCCCTGTTCCCTTTGTCCCTCAATAGGTAGGTCTAAGAACAATTCTGTCTTTTCCTATTTCTTCCATTCTTTCTAACATCTGCAACATCCGCGGACAATGAGTCTGAGGGCTTCATTATGTGGCCTAGGATACTCTGCTAACGGTGCTTCCGATTTCATAACGGTAGATTGCCAAGGCACAGTAACGAAACGTACAGATTATTGTTAAATGAACCTGGTTGCCTGTATCATGTGCCCTGTATATATATGTGCATATATATGCATGTATATATATATATATATATATATATATATATATATATATATATATATATATATATATATATATATATATATACATATACACGTGTACACACACACATATATGTATACTCGTATATTTACCAAGTTTCTCACTAGATTTGATTTCAGTAAACATGTTGCAAGTATGCGTTGCATGTACAGAATTTTTTTTATCAAGAAAACTATAAACACAAGATTCATCTCTTTCCCTCTTAATTCAAGCTTTATTGTTATTTATCAATTGGCTGGAAATATGAGATGGTTGGAGAGTTGGGATAGCAACGAGGAAGAGACAAACTCCTAGAAATATTGTCTTCTTAGAAATGTTAAGAATCACTCGTCATATCGACCTTTCATTTTTGTTCATTTGCTCTTTTAAATATAAACTGAATAAAACTATTGCTCTTTGAAATGACACCAAAATGAGGAAATCAGTGCGAAAGAAAGCTGACTTTACGTAGGACGGTGAAAGAAATATATCGATGAGGAAGTTCTGTCAAGAGAATCATAGTAAAAGTTCCTTGTAGCAAGTTCACTACAGAGTATTGTACTAAAAATTTCTTGTTATTTTTGAAAAAGTTGTAATGCACAATAGCTGGTACAAAAAAATGGAATACATACCAAAGAAACATCACAAAAATCCTATACGTCTTTTTTACTTTACCTTTAGCTTAACCAGAGACCTGAATTCCAAGCTAAAATCAACCAGCATGACCTACGTTACCCCCAGCCTTCTAACCACGACAAACAAAATAGGCCTAGGCTTTCAGCCAACTAGGAAATCACGTATGGTTGGAGCTGTGTGGCCCAAGGCTGCCTTTCATATCAAAGTAATTAAAGCTGTAGGATAGCTCGACTTGGCAATCGCCATCAACTAATCAACTTCTAGCTCCAATCTCTCAGAATCCCATAAAGTTGCCAAGTTTCCCTCATGCATGTCTAAATTCCAGTGAAGTTATTATTATTATTATTCAATGAAAACTGCCAAGTTTCCCCTCCCGCGTGTCTAAATTTAAACGAAGCCATTATTATTATTATTATTATTATTATTATTATTATTATTATTATTATTATTATTATTATTATTATTATTATTCAATAAAACCTTCTAAGTTTCCTCACGCGTGTCTAAAGTCAATATTATTATTATTATTATTATTATTATTATTATTATTATTATTATTATTATTATTATTATTATTATTATTATTCACTAAAAAACTCCTAAGTCTCCCTCACGCGTGTCTAAAGTCATTATTATTATCATTATTATTATTATTATTATTATTATTATTATTATTATTATTATTATTGTTGTTGTTGTTGTTGTTCAAGAGATGACCCCTATCCATACGGAACGAGCCTTCAGGAGCCATTGAATTGAAATTCAAGCTTCCAAAGAATATTATGGTGTTTATTTGAAAGAAGTAACAGAAGTATTAGGAGAGACAGAAAGAAGGAAGTATTCATCAGAAAAAAATTAAATAAACAAATTAATAAATAAATATATATGTATATATTTGCGTGTGTGTGCACATGCATTTGTATACGCAACCGAATAATATGTGAACATACATAAAATATATAATAAAGCAGAGAAGCTTCCTAGGCAACCTTCTAACGGTAAGCGAATTAGCACCAAATTCGATTAGCGATCCATTAGGGATGATAATAAGGGCTCCAAAAACTAATGCGAAGTTAACAAGGATCCATCTTCCTTCCATCTTCATCCATCTCGTGCTGCTAGAGGTGAGAGAGAGAGAGAGAGAGAGAGAGAGAGAGAGAGAGAGAGAGAGAGAGAGAGAGAGAGAGGTGGGGGGGGGGCAATAAATCCTTCGGTAGTAGTGTCCAAAATGTTAGTTTCATGCGAGGTGATATAATTTTGATATATTTTACTTCATTCTCTGTAAGTACACACACACATACACACACAGAGAGAGAGAGAGAGAGAGAGAGAGAGAGAGAGAGAGAGAGAGAGAGAGAGAGGCAATAAATCCTTCATTAGTAATGTCCAAAATGGTGTTCCTTTAATACTCTCTATGTTACAGTTTCATTCGAGTTGATATAATTTCAATATATTCTACTTCATTCTCTGTAAGCACAAAGGCTGAGAGAGAGAGAGAGAGAGAGAGAGAGAGAGAGAGAGAGAGAGAGAGAGAGAGAGAGAGAGAGAGAGGCAATAAATCCTTCGGTAGTAATGTCCAGAATGGCAGGTCTTTAATGCTCTCTATGTTACAGTTTCAGTTGAAGTGATATAATTTTAGTGTATTTTACTTCATTCTCTGTAAGTACAAAGGCTGAGTACAGAGAGAGAGAGAGAGAGAGAGAGAGAGACTAGGCCATATCAAGACTAAACATCAAAATTATATTGCCTCCAATCAAACTGCAACGTAAGACTATTAAAGAACCACCATTTAGGAAATTCCTCGGCGGGTTCACTGCCCAAGGACCAGAAAATGGATTCCTTGGACTTTGCTATTGATTTTTTGGGCCCGCCGCTCTCGCTGACACGTTAATACCCGTCAGATTATCTTGATTTATTGATTTGATTAACTGGCGATGCAGTAGTCATCAAACGGCTTTGCCAGTCCTTCAAGGCTTTCACTCCCAGAGTGAAGGGTTTCCCATTTTCTTTGCACTTTTAATATACGTTTTCTGTTGTGGTGAACTTACGAAACACTTTTCATTGTATTTCAAACTACTTTTTATATGTTTAAAATTACTTTTATTTTCGCTCTATACCTGAAGCAGTCCATTATATCGCTTAGGTTTCCCGTTTTCTTTCGCTCTTAATATTCGTTTTCTGTTGCAATGGACTTATGAAAAACTTATTTTATTTAACTAAACTACTTTTCATATGGTTAGATTACTATTAATCTTGTTTTATTTATATTTCAACCTGTCCATTACATCGCTTAAAGCTATTCAGAAGTTCTGTTTTTCCTTATATTTGCTTTATTTTCATTTGAAACTGTCCACCTAACGGCTTAAAATTATTCTGATGACCTGCTTTTCTTTATTTTTCGTCAGACATAATTTATTAAAATCGTAAAATGTTTAATTATGAGACTGCAGTAGCGTTTTTTTAAGTGAAATTCCATTGTTTCGTCTGGGTGGATTAGAGTTGTAATTATACAATTATATATAATTACCATCCCTGAGTGAACACTTTCTAAATCAGACCTCTGACCTTTTTCAAGAATTTTTGTAGGTTTTGTCAAAAGCAATTTACTTGGCGGTAAAAATGCAAATAAATGTAGTCTTTTTTACGTGGGAAATTAGTCTCTTTATCTAATATTTTGAAATTGTTTTTCTCTGATTTTTAATTGTGATATTTAGGACCCATTTACGTTAAATTTCTGTTGAAAAAGAAAATACACTGGAAAAATAACCTGACACCCCTTTGGGTCTAATTTTGTCCAGAAATTTAAGATGCTTTTTGATGTCTTCTTTCACCCGCTTCGTTCAACGTGGGTAAGGATTTTGAGATCCTGAAATCCTCTTAATCTTTCAAAGTTACTGAGGCGTATTTAGATCAATAGAGTTTATTGATTCACTTTTTTTCTGCCTCTTAATTATTCATAGACTGATACCAACCATCATGTGATCACGGTCTTGTTGCTTGCCCAAGTGTTTTGTTTATGCTTGTATCTCTACTCCATTTCCAAGCTGTTAGAAGTGACGTTCATATATAGATAGATTCACAACGAAACGAAAATTTTTCACTCACCGTCATCGCCAGAAGAGATACTCGTGTACTGATAAATTCACTTTGAAATGGATATCGAATCTCAAGTAGCCAACTCACCGTCTATGTCGATTTCGTCCAACATAGTCCTAAGCTCTTCTTCGGTGGCGAACTGACCGAGATTCCTCATGAACCGTCCAAGCTCTTGTTTGGTGATCGTCCCGTCGCCATCTTTGTCGAAAAGGCGGAACGCCTCGCGGAATTCTGCAAAGAAAAGGGGAAAGAATAGTGTCAGATCATACGGAATTCTTCGGTACGATAACTTTTGACATCTTGCACGATAGACTTTTCCTAGACACCGATGGAAAACTCGAACTTATTCCTGGAAGAGTGAGTGATATCTCCACTGCTTTCATGTGCCTTCAAACATTGCAAACTCCTACTTCTGCATTCCTGGAGTTATGTTACCACTCTCCTCACTCCCCTGTCCCCCCCTCCCCCACCCATACTTTAAAGGTGGTGCCACAAGACGTTTCGGCCGTAAGTCAGTTAGGCGTTAACATCCAAACTGGCAAACGGCCGAAATGGGTGTATATAATGCTTAGATCCACGAGGGGCTAGTACTAAACACGGCGTCCCAAGGAGCTTCTGCCATGTTTTACGGCCTAAACTTCATATGGCCTAAAGTTGTGACGGCCTAACAAGTTCACGGCCGAAAATAATACGGCCTAATCATCCCGAACTCGTTTTCAGCCATCAGTCACCTAGCAAGCAGCGAATGATTATTGAGGAAGTGTCACGCAAATGCAAAATGCGAACCTTGAATTTTCTTAATAATATGGCTATTTGCTAAGAAATTTTTGTTGCCAGAATAGGCGTTCGTGCGGTACGGCTTCAAAAGTCGACCTGTCGTACTGCAGTAAAACTTATTTATAAACACGTCACGAATGTAATCATATATATATATATATATATATATATATATATATATATATATATATATATATATGTGTGTGTGTGTGTGTGTGTGTGTGTGTGTGTGTATGTATATATATATATATATATATATATATATATATATATATATATATATATATATATGTATATATATATATATAAATAATATATATATATATATATATATATATATATATACATACATATATTATATATACATATAATATACATAATATATATATATATAGTATAATTAAGACAACAACAGACTAGACGTAAAATGTTTAAGCGATAGCCATAAAAAGAGAGCTCTAGCGAGATTGCACAGAGAAATGTTCATTTAATGGTGTAACGAGCGGAAAACTATTAAGTAATTAAACGGGACTGCTGCATATCCGAGTATAGCCTGCATCATTAAGGGGATATACTTAAAGCGTGCATAAGGCGAGAGCCAAATCTCTAATAATGTAAGTCACTGAAATTCAGTCTGGACGGTCGTTGCAAAGGCCAAACCTTTCGTTTAGATATTGAAGGATAATGCATCTCTCACGTCGCATCATATTCATAATTTTCTATTGTTATTTATTTATTTATTTATTTAATTTTTTTACAAGGGCCAAGACGCACGTTGCAAGTTAAAAAAAAAGTTAAGTATACCTTAAGTTTTACCAGACGACTGAGCTGATTAACAGCTCTCCTAGGGCTGGCCCGAAGGATTAGACTTATTTTACGTGGCTAAGAACCAATTGGTTACTTAGCAACGGGACCCACGGCTTATTGTGGAATCCGAACCACATTATAGCGAGAAATGAATTTCTATCACCAGAAATAAATTCCTCTAATTCTTCATTAGCCGGCCGGAGACTCGAACTCGGGCCTAGCGAGTGCTAGCCCACGACTCTACCGACTCGCCCAACGAGGAACTGTAAATTTAAGCAGACCAGCACTTTAATTGTTCACACTTGAAGGCATTCAAACACAATACTTGACCAGACTTGAAGGTTATAGTTCGGCTTCCTTTAATTAACGAACTGGATAGTTGGCTGACCAGCTGTGATATACGCATCTTCAAATTAATTTAACAATAACTTGAACAATACAAAATAATAGTCTAGGTCGGCTTAAACAGTATGCAATGATACTCATGATCACATTAAACAATGTCACCTTAAACAATGCTAAATAATGCTCTTGATCATCTTAAACAATACGGAATAATAATCTTGGTCACCTTAAAAAACACGGAATAATACTCTTGGTCACCTTAAAAAATACTCTTGGTCACCTTAAACAACGCTAAGTAATACTCTTGATCATCATAAAACATACGAAATAATACTCTAGCTCCTTAAACAATAGGGAATAATTCTCTTGATCACCTTAAAAAATACGAAATAATACTCTAGGTCACCTTCAACAATAGAGAATAATACTCTTGCTCACCTTAAACAACGCTAAGTAATGCTCTTGATCACCTTAAACAATATGAAACCATACTCTTGATCACCTCAGACAACACCAAATATTACCCTGGGTCACCTAAGAAGCAACTGTCCAACAGTACCAAGGGAAACATTACTCGGGGTTATTTTAAAGCCAAGCGCTCGAAGACACAGCGTTCCATAAAATACACATCTTTAAAGATTCCAGTCCAGCGTTCTCAAAAAGTCGATATTATCCAGAGAGAGTCGCCTTTTTTTTATTTCCTTTTATTCATTTCTTGTGGAATAC
>NC_089755.1:44317620-44327620 GCF_040412425.1 Macrobrachium rosenbergii
CGACTCTTCAGGAGGATGGCGAATGTCGCTTTTATGTGTTGCGACGTCTTGATCGCTCTTCACTTTCGCACTTTCTCTTGAAGAGAGAGAGAGAGAGAGAGAGAGAGAGAGAGAGAGAGAGAGAGAGAGAGAGAGAGAGAGAGACTGGGAGGTAGGGGAGGATATTAAGAACTGAACGATATGAGGAGAGATACTGGTGTAAAAGAAAATAGACATGAGAGAGGGAGAGAGAGAGAGAGAGAGAGAGAGAGAGAGAGAGAGAGAGAGAGAGAGAGAGAGAGGTGGGGGCTGGGAGGTAGGGAGGGTATTAAGAACTGAAGCGGTATGAGGGAGAGATAGTGGTGTAAAAGAGAAAATAGACATAGAAAGGAGAGAGAGAGAGAGAGAGAGAGAGAGAGAGAGAGAGAGAGAGAGAGAGAGAGAGAGAGAGAGAGAGAGAATTGAAACGGAAAGAAAGAGGGATAGCAGTGTAAACGGGAAGAGAGACATGCAGAGAGGAGAGAGAGAGAGAGAGAGAGAGAGAGAGAGAGAGAGAGAGAGAGAGAGAGAGAGAGATTTCACTAATAAAAGATATTTTGTCTACCTTTTGACAGTGGAAACGTTCTATAGTTATATAGTTACAAATGCCATAACCAAACAGCACTAGCGGATGCAGAAAAATTTCATGGGGACACCAATTTTCATATAACACACTCACACACACACACATATATATATACCTATATAATTGTATTATTATCTTTTTTCTCAAAATTTTATTATAGCTATAATAGATTTTATATATTTTTCCCATTTTTATATCTTTCATTTATGTTATTATTATCTAAATCTTCAGTATTATTATTTTGTCATTATTTTTCATGGTGGGGGGCAACGTGCCCAGGTGCCCCCCCGAGCCCCGTAACCGCTAGTGCCAAACAGCAGAATTCTAAAAACCGGTTTCATTTATATTTAAGAACGGCTAAATTTGATTATCTATAAAATAGCCTTGATTCGTTTAGCTTTTCTGTGACCTAAGTGATGGACACCTTTGATGCCTAGTTCTAGGATATTAGACGAATGGTTAGAGTTCACTAGATGATTATAAAGTAATAATCAATTGTTTATTCTCTTATGATTATAAATCAGTTGTGGTCGCAATACCAGAGACTGACATGAAATCTTAATTCTGAATTTAGATGTAAAAAAACAACATGGATCTGATTATTACAAATTGTTATAATAAATATTATTCTATCCTTTGCTCGCGTGTACAAATGAAATAGTAGTTGATTATTTATTCTCTAATTATGATAAATAATTTGTGGGTGCAGTATCAAAGACTGACGTGCAATCCTGATTCTGATCTTAGATGTAAAAAAAAATATCAGCATGAAATTAATTATTACAAAACGTCGCTGCTATTAATATTATTCTATCCTTTACCTAAATACATGCACGAGTTTGCTTGCCCAATACCTTTTTAATATTACTCTTTAAATGTATGAGAATTTTGCCAGGAATCTATAATTCCATTCGCTGTAAAACCGTCTATCCGACTTTTATTGCCTTTTGTTTTGAAAAAGGGTAAATATTTGCTTGTTTGGTAACGCATTTTTATTAAAGTCTCTCTCTCTCTCTCTCTCTCTCTCTCTCTCTCTCTCTCTCTCTCTCGCAAATATCGTACCTTCACGACATGAATTTTCCAATCATATAGACTTTAATACATGATAAGGTCCATCATGATGTAATTCTAACCCAAATGAGATCTTTGTTAAATACACATACACACACAAACAAATATATATGTATATATACACACACACATATATATATATGCATATATTGTGTGTATCTATATATGAATTATTAGTGTTATTCAGTAGATGAAACATGTTCATTAGGAACAAGTTCACAGGGGCCATTAACTTGAAATTCTAGCTTCCAAAGAATATGTTGCTCATTAGGAAGAAGTAAGCGGAAGGAAAGGGAAATACATACATATATGTATATACATATATATATATGTATATATACTGTATATACCGTATTCCCGACATATACAAATAACACCTACAACCGTAGACCTAACGACGCCTATTTGCCGTTACCAATCAACCAGTCAGTCAGTAACAGGTAAGACGACAGGAGCTTCTGGACCGTGGACTTACTCCAAAGTGGACCCCCCGCCCCACGAAAAGGTCCATTAGGATACAACCATAACCCTTCCGATTCCAGTCCATTAAATGGTTTAGGTAATAAGACCAAGAAATCGAGCGGAAACGGCGGCCAGAAATGACAGAATATTCCTGCAAACTTTCCCGTTTGGACTGGTAATAGCACCGTCATGTTATGATTACGCCCAAAGGTACTTATTACTATTACTATTCCATATTCAATTTATTTTTGCTAAGACATTTCATCATTAAGGAAACGTCCTTTTCAGGACTGAAAAGCAAAATATATCCGTTGCTTTTGTTTTAAGAGTATTTATCTGAATCTGATCATCTCAGTACTTTTAACAGTTTGACAGTTCTTTAATTTAGACCTTAATCATTACACATCATTTGCTTCTTTTGATTCGCTGAGGCAAACATCTGAAATCCCATAAATGTAATTAGTAGTCATACATGTAGCATAATTAAAATGTATATAGTATATATATATGTATATGTATATATATGTGTGTGTGTATGTGTATATATACATACATATATACTGTATATATACAGGCACAGATAGAGAGAAAATAGAGTATATACACTCTCACAATTTAGTTTTATTCAGCTGACTTATATTTTTATGACTATACACAAACACAAGTGTACAAATAACGCATCTCGGGGGGAGAGAGAGAGAGAGAGAGAGAGAGAGAGAGAGAGAGAGAGAGAGAGTTTGAATAACTGACCCAATACTAAACACTGTCGGTCCTGTGAAACCGAATATAGGATTACAGCCGAAACCTTTCGGGATCAAAACCATAAAAACAAAATTGATCGTGCGTTTGGCAACCATCGCAATAACTCGCCCTGAATAAAAAAAAAATATATATATTATATAAATATCCCTCATCCAGAATAAAAAAATATATATATAAATATCGCTCATAGATGAAAAACAAACAAACTAACCGAACTATGAAATAATATCTAATCGCCAAAAGCAATTAGATAAAGGTTTTGTTTGTTTGAAAGGCATTTATTTTCGGAGCAGTGTTTTCACAGGGGTGACACCGCAAAGGGGTAGTGTCGTCAGTGCACCTGATGCGGTGCACTGTAGTCATTGCTTTGAAGGTTCTTCGCAGCGTCCCTTCTGCCCCTAGCTGCAACCCCTTTCATTCCTTTTACTATACCCCCGTTGATATTCTCTTTTTTTCCAACTTACCTTCCACCCTCTCCTAACAATTGTTTCAACGTTATTTTCAGCGTTGAATGACCTCATACGTCCCAGCGCTTGGCTTTTGGCCTAAATTTTATATTCTAATTCCTATCGGAAGGGTGACATACACGTACCAAAGTGTATTCCTTTTCATTTTGCATAACTTTCTCAAATAAAATGTATGAAATAAAAAGCGAAGATTGTATTATATCATGAAACCGATATAAGTAATGAAACAAGTAAAAAATTAGTCGAAGTTTCTTCTGGGATATCGAGTTTTCTGTACAGCATATAATCAATGCCACTAAAAATAGATTTAACTTTCGATGGTCTCGGTATGTTACTGTATAAGCCGCGGCCCATGAAAATTTAACCACGGCCCGGTGGTGGCCTATCCTATATTGTTGCCAGACCCCCCGATTATGGCTAACTTTAACCTTAAATAAAATAAAAATTACTCAGGCTAGATGGCTGCAATTTAGTATGTTTGATGATTGGAGGGTGGATGAACAACATACCAATTTGCAGCCCTCTAGCCTCAGTAGCTTTTAAGATTTGAAGGCGGACAGAAAAAGTGCGGAAGGACAGACAAAGCCGGCGAAGATTTTACTGTATCATCAAACCGATGTAAATAATAAAATAAAAAGTGTTATATTGTGAAAATAATAAAATCAAGGCATCTTTCTTGGCCGGGGTTGACGCTTTTTATGGCTATGCAATTCTAAGAAAGGAGGTAAAACTAGTTTAAACCTCCACGGGACATTGTTATAGTTTTTTCTCTGATTTGTTCTGGTGTGTTTTTTTTTTTGTGCGTGTTCAAAATATTTATTTTTCGCTATTTTTTCTGTGTTGTACCTTTCCTTTCGTAATTATTATGGGTCTCTTGCTCTTCAGTAACTTTTTAACGTGAATGTTGACTCATTTTGAACTAATAATAATAATAATAATAATAATAATAATAATAATAATAATAATAATAATAATAATAATAATAATAATTACACAACTCTGTCTGATCAACAGATATTTAATTGAACCATATAATATGCACAAACGTAAAAGAAATAAATCTGTCAGATGTATTTCTAAATATAACATAGGAAGCCACCCTACCCCCTCCCCCTCCCCCTCCCCCTCCCCGCCGTCTCCTACCCCACACACGAGCGCACAATCTATCACAGGCACAAAGGACGCCTCACTCCTGCCGGCGAAACGTAGGGAACTCCCAAACGCCGTCCGCCGTCTTTATTACAGGAACAGAAGGACTTGGAGGGGAGAGTTGGGGGATTTAAAGGGAGAGTTGCCTCTTGGTAGACGTGGCTAGTGGACCAAAGTTTCTTTTTTTCTCTTTTTTTTTAATTTAATTTTCTCACTTCTGAAAAGGCCTTTCAACAGGATTTGGTTCTTTATTTGTCCCTGTGTGTGTGTGTGTGTGTGTTTGTTTTAGGTGAGTAATATATTTTACGTATTTGATTGATATCAGTGGGAACATAACTAAGGAATGCAATTCAAAGCACTCATAGAGTTCAAGATGCAATTGTTTAATAATGATAGTTAGATGTTGTTATTAAGAGAGAGAGAGAGAGAGAGAGAGAGAGAGAGAGAGAGAGAGAGAGAGAGAGAGGACTTATAAGCTTGTTTACTTGTCAGGCCATCTATAGGAGACACATATCCATATTCATAAAAATGTATGTATGATGGATGCATTTATGTATACATAAATCCTCTTACACGCATACATACATTCATGTATATGTATATATATGTATGTATGTATATTATATATATGTATATATACTGTATATATGTGTGTGTGCATGTATATATATATATATATATATATATATATATATATATATATATATATATATATATATATATATATATATATATATATATATATATATATATATAGATATAGATAGATAGATATATATATATATATATAGATAGATAGATATACAAGACTTGAGTATCAAGACTTTAGGAATAGGATCTAGCTTCCAGGAATCACTCGCAGTCGTAGTAGACATCTGGTCAAATTATTGACCAGCTGTCAGGACCGGATGCCGGTCTCCTCCACCGGAGAGTTAGGTCCTTCCACGACCCAGTCCTACATAGGCTTAGGATCCTCGTACTTCGTATATAGGTTATCCTCTATTGATGATCCTCTTCTCCGTGACGTCACAGCAGAGGTCATTACCGGAATGAGGCCACTGAAGCGGAAATATGTCATCGTCGAAGTGAGCAATTTGCTCCCGGGGAGAGGAACATTTGTCAGAAATTTTCCCGGCGAGGCTGACGATTGATTGATTGATTTCGTGTTCCCTGGCACTTGACAACTATGGTCCCTGGCGCCGTTATCATTTGCTGGAATGGACTGGAATATGATATTTAGGCCAAAGGCCAAGCGCTGGGACCTATGAGGTCATTCAATGCTGAAAGAGAAATTAAGAGTAAAAAGTTTTGAAAGGTGTGACAGGAGGAAAACCTCGCAGTTGCACTATGAAACAATTGTTAGGAGAAGGTGGAAAGTAATACGGAGTAGAGAGAATATGAACGGAGGTACAGTAAGAGGAATGAAAGGGGTTGCAGCTAAGGGAGGGTCGAAGGAACGCTGCAAAGAACCTTAAGTATTCTTTGGAAGCTCGAATTTCAAGTCACTGTACCCTGCAGGCTTGTTCCATACGAAGAGGGTTCATCTTCTGAATAATAACAATAGTAATAATAATAATATAATAATAATAATAATAATGAAAATGCCTACAGTGTACTGCGTGAGGTGCACCGGTGGCACTACCCCCTACGGAGGGCACCATTTGTTGAGAATGACGAAATTTATTTGAAAACAATGGACATGATGACAAGATTATATGTGAAAAAATATTAAATTTTTAGCTTTTGCAAAAGACCCACTTCTGATACAGATCTAAAAAAATGCCACTAAAAGGGGTCATTCTTACTCTGACGTTATTGAAAATATTAAAAATATCGCCAGCAGAGAAAAGAGAGCGTTGTTTGACGTATCCCTTACGAGAGGTGTGCAAAAAAAAAAGAAATAAAGGAGTCAAAGCGAAGTTGAAAGAAAAGAGAGGAGAGAGAGAGAGAGAGAGAGAGAGAGAGAGAGAGAGAGAGAAGGAAAAAAATCTTGTGCTTAAAACTTGGCTCTCTGATGAAAAACCGAACTTTTATTTTAGCTCCGCAGGAGAAGGCAAATGTCTGGGACTCGCCTTGTTTGGAAAGTGTCGGTATTTGCATCCTGCTAAAATCGTCTTATTTCACGGCATTTTGAACTTGTGTTGGCAATATTTATTGGAATGCATTGAAATAATAATTAGGTTAAATCAATATTGCTTGAAAGCAGTCAGTAATTTATAGGCTAAGTCAATAACTTGTTCAGTCATAATTCCTAATATTCAGTAGTTCAGTAGTATAGTCTTCTTTGAGTCTTAAGATAATGTTTTTTAGAATTTTCAGATGGCCTGCGTATCCTCTGTTAATTACCAAGATAAAATTATGAAATAGTTAACTAATTATTATTTTGGTATATATTTAACAAGCAGAAGACATTACTACAATCAGTTTCAAAACAGAGATGAATCCAAGATATATATATATATATATATATATATATATATATATATATATATATATATATATATATATATACATACATATATATACATATATATATGTATATGTATAATTATACTTAAAAATCAAATTACTGTTCATGCTCAGCGTAACCATCGATTTCACTTTTAAGAAATAGATATAAAATTTAATTTAACCGTGCATATACATAGCTATATAGATCCAAAAATACAACAATAAACACATCTGTGACATTTGAGTATGCAGATACAGACACTTGCGTGATATAAATACAGAACATACTTAGGAATAAATACAGAACAACACGAAATCATAAAAGTATAGACTTCCCGGGGTGGAAGGCAGAAGACATTCCACCACGCGCACTAAGAACTTCCCCGGCAATTCTCTTAGTGAGAAGGAAGTGACAAACGGAATTTTATGTTGGAGTATGGAATGGATAATATTTAGTGATATTATTTACCTAAAGATTCTCGTATATTGTAGATTTGTATTGAATATAGGGAATTCTAAATGACAGTGTCCCAAGATGAGGATTACGATCTACAGTGAGTATCTAACTGTAACGCTCTTAAGTGAACTGATTACCGTGAGGCATATGAGGTATAATGTGAAAACAAAAGATAATCTTGAAGTGTTACCCATATATATATATATATATATATATATATATATATATATATATATATATATATATATATATATATATATATATATATATATAATATATACATATATAATATATATATATATATATATAATACATACACACATATATATATACACAGTTAGCCTGTCAGTAGTGGAAAACAACAATACGAAAAGAACATAGCACCTAAGAAACGAATATATCCGACGAAAATGATCACGCGGGGAAAATGCCGGTAATTTCTGAAGCCTTTCGTGATTTCCATCGGAAAGACGAGACTTTTTTCCTCCCGGAAAAGTTAAAGCAATTTTGACCAAGTTCCACCGAGACCGAACTTTCGGAGACGGGCTAATTGGAAGAAATGACCCTCGCCGTTAAAATATGCATGTATTCATGAGTCTGAAAGCATTTTTCCTTTTTAGTTTTCTGTAAGAGAAAACTATTCAGATGGCTCTTTGTCTGTCCGTCCGCACTTTTTCTGTCCACCCTCAGATCTTAAAAACTACAGAGGCTAGAAGGCTGCAAATTGGTATGTTGATCATCCACCCTCCAGTCATCAAACATACCAAATTGCAGCCCTCTAACCTCAGTAGTTTTTATTTTATTTAAAGTTAGATTTAGCTATGATCGTGCGTCTGGCAGGCACCGCTATAGGTACCAAGGACACAGGTCACCACCGGTCCGTGGCTGAAAGTTTCGTGGACCACGGCTGAGAGTGTTATGGGCTGTGGCTGAGAGTTTCACACAGCATTATACGGCGTACAGAAAACTCGAATGCGCCGAAGAAACTTCGGAGCATTTTTTTACTTGTTTGTCTCGTTTTATTTTGACATGAAGCTCTGCTATTTAAAATTGAACAGGAGAGAGAAACTCTGAGTGAGTCTACAGAGTCTGAATCGACGTGGAATGAAATGATCCGGTCGATTCCTTTCTGAACCACAGTTCGAATCCGGACGGAACAGCAGAGATCTTTCCGAAACAGAATGGACACGGGTAATTCTAAGTATTAGCTCCGCGCCTGTTTTTACCTTGGAAACTGGTTTTTTCTACACTTTGAAGGCTTCTGATACTGGCGGTGCATTTGTTTGTTGTCGGCCAAATGGAATGTCCCTTCGCCGTGTTTAGTAC
This sequence comes from Macrobrachium rosenbergii, assembly GCF_040412425.1. NCBI lineage: Eukaryota > Metazoa > Arthropoda > Malacostraca > Decapoda > Palaemonidae > Macrobrachium > Macrobrachium rosenbergii. Next base: position 44,326,370 of record NC_089755.1, read on the forward strand.
TGGCCCGGGGGCGGGTACCCATACGTCAACAAGTTATTGCACTTGCCGGACGGGGTATGAACCGTTCCAAACAGACGTAACCGTGCTCTGTCTTGTGAAGATCGCGTATGGAAACCCTTTGTTGGATGGACTTCAGGGGTTAATTACAGGTTAATTACATTCGTGCTACAAAAATTGAAGGTTAATTCATAATTAGCAACTAGAAAACCGTAGAAAAAGTCAAGTTAGAAGGAAATCGCCGCCGCGGAGCTACTACTTAGATCTACCTGGACACGTTTTAAGTTATTCTGATTGCATGAGATTAGCTATCTTTAACTAAATTATAATTGTTAGAGTCTGAACGAAACATAATTACTTTTTCTGGACATCAATTTTAAAACTTTAGTTAGAGTGTAACCGTCTCCCAAACTGAGGTGAAACAGTTATACCGTTTTCGAAACTATAGCTACGGACTAAAAGCGTCTCCGAAACTGAAGTGAAACAACAAAACCAATTACATAAAATTACGTAACTTGTTCGGAGCTGGACGAAATAGGATGCATTTTTTCGAAACAGAAGAAACACGCACGAAACTTTTCTGAATCAGGCGAAAGAGGGAGAGAAAGAAAAACTGTTAAAGTTCTGGTCATCGCGGACAGAGAGCGGGGAATAAGGGCCTTCGATCATGTACTGAATGAATAAGTCACGTTCTTGAAGGGGAAAAGGAGAAATATATATCATTGGCGATGTCTTATCCTTATCTTTATCTTTATCTTTAAGTTTATTATATCTTTATCTTTTCATCTTAATCTTGATTGCAGTGACCTTCAAAATCGACTCAACGAAAATATCAAATACTGGTTTTCATATGAAGTTTGCTTGTCATTCAGACATACACTCTTAAATTGCACTATTTTCAAAAATATTTTTATCATCATAGCAATTGCACATATACACATGTGTATATATATATATATATATATATATATATATATATATATATATATATATATATATATATATATATATATATATATATATATATATATATATATATATATATATAATAGATACATAGATAGATAGATATTTGGATAGATATATTTATAATTATATGTATAAATATATGTGTGTGTGTGCGCGCGTTTGGCCTGAGTGGACATACTTTACTACGAGTTTTTATTGTATTGTCACATTAATTTCATTGAACTGTTAAATCAACTTTTAGCTGATTGTGTATTCGAGACACAGTGGAACATTCTTCCCTTGAAG
>NC_089755.1:44332620-44355120 GCF_040412425.1 Macrobrachium rosenbergii
TTTCTTGATGGAAAAAACGGTAAAAAAAAAAAGCTACGTCACCTTAAAAACCAAGTGTTTTCTGACACTCCTTCATCGTAGTTTAAGTTCTGACGAGAAACAAAAACAAAAAAAGTAAAAGATGCACCGAGGTTACTTCGGCGCAATCGAGTTTTCTGTACACCGTATAATCAATGCCACCTAAAATAGATCTATCTTTCGGTGGTCTCGGTATAATGCTGTATGAGCTGCGGCCCCTGAAACTTTCAGCCACGGTCCGATGGTGGCCTGTCCTGTAGTGTTGCCAGACGTATGACCATGACTAACTTTAACCTTAAATAAAACAAAAACTACTGAGGCTAGAGGGCTGCAACTTGGTATGTTTAATGATTGTAGGGTGAATGATCAACATACCAATTTGCAGCCCTCTAGCCTCAGTAGTTTTTAAGATCTGAGGGCGGACAGAAAAAAAGCGGACGGACGGACAAAGCCATCTCAATAGTTTTCTTTTACAGAAAACTGAAACTAACGGAAAATAAATATTTCTTTAAAAAAAAAAAAAAAAAGGAAAACATTTCCGTTTTCCATCAAAAAGCCTAAAGGCACCTTTCACATCATCAGGGACAAAACAAACAAAAAAAAAACCTTTCATTTGGAAGTTAGAATCATTTCGCAAAAATTACTTCGAAAGGCGACATTTCCTTTAATGAAAGCAGAGGTAGTTGGGGGTGGGGGGAACCTCGGCCGCGTTCAGTAGCTTGTTTCCTGGCCTCGTTTGGTATCCAGCCACTAAGTTCCGCTCGCCCTCGTTCGTGTGATGTCACCTAAACGAATATGAGGGTCTTCAGCCTTGCTCTACGCGATGTCACAGAAGCACATAAATCTTTGTGACATCGTTTAGCACCTAGATGCCAAATTGTTCACCTTGAGGCCAGAATTCGTAGGGAATGAAGTCCAGCTCGTTCATGCTTGTGATGTCATTTAAATAGTAGACGACTGACTTCGATTTTCGTCTCTTTTGATACAAAGATTTTTAAAAGATTTCTAAATTCTTTTAATTTGTTTAATTTATAACATTTTTAATTTGTTTAATTTTTTAACATTTTTTATTTGTTTAATTTTTTAACATTTTTTATTTGTTTAATTTTTTAAATTTTTAATTTGTTTAATTTTTAAAAAATTTTTATTTGTTTAATTTTTCAATCTTTTAATTTGTTTGATTTTTGTTTTTAATTTTTAATTTTTTTTAATCTCAAAGATTAGAAAAATTAAAAATTCAAACATTAAAAAAATTAAAAAAATTAAAGGTGCTCCTGCAACACTGTCTTCATAGGAGTTCAAATCCCGTCGATCAGGATTGAGATACTTAGGCCTCATCATAAGAGGATTTTTCACGTGAGAGATGGGGTGATAGGATAAGAGAGGATGAGATAGGATTATATTACGGGATGGATGCTGGATTGAAGAAAGGCTTCCTGCTATAGATAATGATAATTTTTTCAACAATAGTCAATGAGATTGTAAACCGGGTGTCATTAACCATATAAGCCTCAGTGGTCACCTGGATATTGAAGGTGGGAGATACGAGAGTGGGGCTTGACCCAAAGGACTGGAAACACAGAAGTGGAAAGAGAACTGCGAAATTCTATATCGAGAGACATGAAACATTATGGTTAGCAGATATTTTATTATGATGCCAAATATCTCAGTTATAAAAGGCAAGAATTGCAATTATATATACTAAGAAAAAAACGAAACAGAATAATAAGTTGGATAGGGAAGAAGATATTGAAAAATAGTAAGAACAATTATCGAAAAAATATATATATATAAACACACATGTATATATATACATATATATGTATGTATATATATATATATATATATATATATATATATATATATACTATATATATATATATATATATATATATATATATATATATATATATATATATATCAAAAGAGAGGAAGAAGTTCATCCAAACCAAATGCATTTGAGTGATTTATTCGTTTACCGAATAACATACACACGGCAAAGGCTTACAGTTTCATATAAACTTGCATATATGGCCAGGGTAAATCCTTTTCATTTTGGCCTAACAGGGTCAAGTTGGAGATATATGACCCTAAACAAGAGGGTTATTGGCGCAATCAAAGTGAACGACACTTTACTCTGTAAAATGTTTCAATGATCGAGTGCTTCAATGATCGAGTGTTCCCAGATCGAGTGTTTCAATGATCGAGTGTTTCAAAGACAGAGCGTTTCAAAGATCGAGTGTTTCAAAGATCGAGTATGTTTCAAAGATCGAGTGTTCCAAAATCGAATGTTTCAAAGATCGAGTATTTCAGTGATCTACTGTTTTAAAGATCGAGTGTTTCAAAGATCGTGCCCTTCAAAGATCGAATGTTTCAAAAGATCGAGTGTTTCAAAAGATCGAATGTTTCAAAAGATCGAGTGTTTCAATTATCGAGCGTTTCAAAGATCGAGTGTTTCATAGATCAAGCGTTTCAGAGGTCGAGTGTTTCAAAGATCGAGTGTTTTAACATTTCGTGCACAGATTCGATCAAAATTACTTGATAGGATATTATCATAGATGATTATTAATGTCGAGACAGTGATTGGCATTAAACTATAAGCAAACAATATTGCCTTATGATATCATTATCAAAGCCACACATGTTATCGAAACTGTAATTAAACCAGAATAACAGCAGATTCAGTATTATATTATTGGATGTTATTATAAAATTTATGATATTCTCGAGATAGCAGTAGACGTAAAATCACTATAATCTAGAAAAATAAAAATGTAATTAAGAAAATTATTTGGTTTTTAAAACATAATTTTCGTTCAGTTTTATTCAAAAGAAATTGGTTTTTTGAGATACGCCTCTATTATGTGAATGTTATTGCGCAAAATTAATATAAAAGATTTTCTAGGTCAAATCAGTTAAATAAATAATGAATTTCCAACATGAATAACCACCATTGTCATCACGACAGTTTATAGAACCAAACACTCGATAATTTATCAGTCCAAACCGCGTTCATCGAGCAATGAGCTTGTTGTAATACAGGAAAAATAATCAAAAAGGTCATTTAAATGTTTATAAAAAAAAAGTAGAAAAAAGGCCACCGAAAATAGATATATCTTTCGGTGGTCTCGGTATAATGCTGTATAAGCCACGGCCCTGAAGTTTTAACAACGGCCCGGTGGTGGCATGGTCTATATTGTTGCCAGATGCACGATTATGGCTAACTTTAACCTTAAATAAAAAAAAAATACAACTACAGAGGCTAGAGGGCTGCAATTTGGTATGTTTGATGATTGGAGGGTGGATGATCAACGTACCAATTTGCAGCCCTCTAGCCTCAGTAGTTTTTAAGATCTGGGGGCGGACAGAAAAAGTGTTGACGGACAGACAAAGCCAGCACAATAGTTTTCTTTTCAGAAAACTAAAAGCGCCTGTTTATAACAGATTAAGGAGACACCTGTTGTCGATTAAACGTACCTCAGGCAGCTCGCACGTTCTCCAAACAGATGAGAAATTGGTCACGCATGAGAGGAAACATGAGTCGTTGATTAACTGAGCTTGGCCTCTGGCGCCATAACGATTACACTGACTCTGGGGCCAAGAACTGAAACCTCCTGACTCACTGACTCAGCAGTGACGGAACTAAGAAATGGGCGACTCACTGTAGAGACGCGAGCGAGAAATGGGTGAGTCGCTGATTATGGGAAGGTGACCAATACGCTGGTGATTTACTGCGTATAGCCAAGATATGGGTGAGTCATTGGCTCTTTAGAGACTCAGTTGAGGAATGAGTTGCCCACTCACCCTGGCAACGCAACCAATAAATGGGTGACCACTGACTCTGGTGACGCAGCCCAAATAAAGTGGGGAGTGACTCACTGACTCTGTGTGACCAACAATGATCGACTCACCGAACTACTGATAACGCACTTAGAAAGTCGTGACTCACTGACTCTCTGGAGACATACCAAAACATTAACTCACGCCTCTGGAAATGCGATCGTGAAATAAATGACTCAATGACTCACTATACGCAACAGAATTAAAGTGACAGGGTCTGAAGATTTACAGTAAAATAGATGATTCACTGAATCATTGACGAGACTACCTATAAATGAGTGACTGGCGACTCAATAAAATAAGGATGTCTAACTGACTCTAACTGCACAGTTGAGAATTAAGTGACTCACTGACTAGGAAACAATTTTTGACCGGAATTTGTACAAAAGAAGCAAGTTACATTGCTCTCTTTTCATAATGTTTGACATTTTTCATTATATCTCAATATTCTTTCTATCATTCGTAATTTCCTTCACTTCTCTTATTTTCCTCATATTTCTTATTCATCTCTATACTTTTGTATTTCTTCTTTCTATCCCTTAATTATCATTTTTTCCCGTTAGCATTTTTCGGGTCCATTGGTAATTTCACGCTCTCCCCGTTATTATTCTTTCTCTCATTCTCCGCGTTTCTTGTCCTACCTTATCGATTCGCATCCTTTATTATGCTGTACCTTTCTCCTCTCTTTCTCCGGTATTTCTTTGACTTCATTTTCTTCCATTGCGGTCCGTTTCTTTCGGCAAATTATCTGTTTCACTATAACTCTTTTTCATCATCAGTCCTACTCTCTCTCTCTCTCTCTCTCTCTCTCTCTCTCTCTCTCCTTTTCTGTCTATCTGTTTCCTTCCCTTCAAGATATAGCAATATCTGTTGCTCCATCCCCAAAATTATATCCTTACTCTCTCTCTCTCTCTCTCTCTCTCTCTCTCTCTCTCTCTCTCTCTCTCTCACAAACTTTCCTCCCCATTCAGACTAGATCTAACTTGTAAGTTGTTCATCTACATTTCCCAAATTACCAGTCTCTCTCTCTCTCTCTCTCTCTCTCTCTCTCTCTCTCTCTCTCTTTGTTACCATAGCCTTCCCTCCCGATATCTCGACGTTAGGCTTAGCATTTTCCTATGTCGCTCACGTCTCTATCCAGAGAACCGATGACGCCCTGATGCATCATAAGAAGAAGAAGAAGAAGAAGAAGAAGAAGAAGAAGAAGAAGAGAAGAAGAAGAAGAAGAAGAAAGAGAAACTTGGTCGATATGCTCAGATGAACTATGCATAGAATCACTTGAGCGTAAACATACTAAAAGTGAGATATACATACATATATATATATACTGTATATGTATATCATATATGTATATATACATATATATACATGCGTATATATGTATATATATATATATATATATATATATATATATATATATATATATATATATATATATATATATACTGTATGTAATGTGTGTATATATATATATACATATATATATATATATATATATATATATATATATATATATATATATATATATATATATATATATAAAATATAAAATCTACGTGTGTACATTTGGTGTCAGGGTATAATGCACACTCTAAAAACCAATGAAAATTCCAGCAAAATGATTTAATAATTGTATCATAAAATTACTCTTAGACGGCAGTGAAATTTAGTATTCTGAAACGAAATTGTAGAGCCTAATTTTGAATTCGAATAATGCACAAAATTACTCGGTCATGTTCCTTCTTCTTTCAAAAAACGTAAATAAACACGGCATTTGTACGAGAGCAAATATCTTGCACTTATTTCCGGGGCGTCTGGTTCATCAATACGAGGCTTCACTGGGTCACGCCAGATGTATAATAATCAAACTGATGGCACGATAACGAATATTCGGGAACGTCCCGATTTAACACCGAATTTCCGCTCCAAATTTCGCCACCATTTGTAACTGGGAGTAATTAAACATACACTACCAGTGCCGACATATATGGACACTTGTATATAAGTGAATTTCACACATGTTTTCACGCACACACATACACACACACACACACACATATATATATATATATATACATATATATATATATATATATATATATATATATATATATATATATATATACATATATAATTTATATAAATATATATGCATATATACTATTAATTAATTTATATATATATATATATATATATGAATGTCTTTTCCTGTAATACTACAGTGTAATATGAAAATAAGTGTTTTATGGGCCTTCTTATTTTCATATATATATATATATATATATATATATATATATATATATATATATATATATATATATATATATAAGAAAAAACAACAGAACAAGCATCTTGATACCATTTTCTAGCCCAGACCCGAAGGAGCAAGGATTAAAAAAAGAAAGGACGAACAACTGGCAAAAACAGAAGCAGTAAGGGAATTCCAAAGCTTACCATACATATATATACATATGTATGTATATACATACATAAATATATATACCGAATACTTGGAAACCTAGAAAGCTTCAACAAAGCCTTTAAATGTTTTCGTGAAATGATAATCGCCATTGTGCCTTTGAAATGTCAGGTATCATCGCCAATGGCTTTTACGGGTGTTTGTCGAAAAGCGAGAATATTTTTCCGAGATACAAAAGGCGTCGGAAAAATACAAAACTGTATGGTCTTATTTTAGTCGTATTGTTCATTCTTCGGCACCGAATTATTTTTCTTTAATCTTGCCGATGCGAAAACAAACGCTTTTAAAAATGATTTTTTTTTTTCTCAAAAGCATGTAGGGTAAGACTTTCTAGGGCATCGTCTCTCTCTCTCTCTCTCTCTCTCTCTCTCTCTCTCTCTCTCTCTCTCTCTCTCTCCGTCTATGTCTCTGTCTGTCTCTTTCTCTGTCTGTCTGTCTCTCTTGCTGTCTCTGTCTGTCTCTCTGCTGCCTCTGTCTCACTCTGTCTATATACAGTATATATATATATATATATATATATATATATATATATATATATATATATATATATATATGTATATATATATATATATATATATATATATGTATATATATATATATATATATATATATATATATATATGCGTGTGTGTGTATGAATGTACGTATGCTTATATATATATATATATATATATATATATATATATATATATATATATATATATATATATGCGTGTCAAATGTATGAATGTACGTATGCTTATATATATATATATATATATATATATATATATATATATATATATATATATATATATATATATGTATATATATATATATATATATATATATATATATATATATATATATATATATATATATATATATATATATATATATATATATATATATATATGTACATGCAGCAAAACTCATGCAGAGACAGACAAATATTGCCTTTTAACAGAGTTATTTCAGGCGACTTCTATGCAATATGCAGCGACAATTTCAAGGCACCTCTGGAGCTGAGCTGGCATTCAACGAGGGATTTTCTCTCTCTCTCTCTCTCTCTCTCTCTCTCTCTCTCTCTCTCTCTCAATCACTGTGGCACAGTTCCTCAGAGTCCTATTGAGACCAATAGTTCCCTGTCACTGTTCTTGAATGCAGGATTTTTTTCCCCCTGCACCCAATTCCTATGGAGGAGTCCTACCAGATTTCTTATTTGTAGATAAGTCATTTTTATGTTTTATTGTTATTTTTTTGAAAAGAATAAACATGTGAGATTGCAAAGTTATATAATGTACGTGGTTATTCATTATTCATTTTATTAATTGGCCTTTTTAATTGTTTTTCCCCCTTTTATTCTTCTCTTTAGAAATTGTACTTTGCCACATTTGCCCCCAGCAATACTGATTAATGTAAATAACTAAAAATGTGAATGTTTCCTCAAAGCCTGTCATCCAGAAATTCACCTGACATCTCTCTCTCTCTCTCTCTCTCTCTCTCTCTCTCTCTCTCTCTCTCCACTTCGAAAACCGACCACAAGAAATCCACCGAACATTTTCTTCTTCTCTCGACGTTTGGTGACCAATAGTTGAAACACTTAGAGGATACTAACCTGACGGTAAAAGATCTTTTTACCTCTTAACTACCCAAAAACACCAAAAGGGGGTATCACCCCCTCCCCCTAAAAAAAGAATATAAATACATTTGTTCGATGGGGGATGCCAAGGAGGGGGGCGAATCCCCCCAAGCCTTGGCCCAGACCGCCTCTAATTCGATTTTCCGAGAGGGGAAACTGAAGCGAAATTGATTACAGCCCTTAACGGATGAGGCAATTTTCGTAGGAATGCGTTTTGTTTTACCTTATTTATTTTCTCTTTTTTTTTTTCTTGTCGCTTTGGGTCTTCGAGGTGGCCAAATGCCTTCCAAGTGTATATGTGTGTGTGTTTGTTTTTATCTGTCTTTTTCGCTTCGTTAGTTGCAATGAGTTTAAGGTGATTCGTCTCAGCGAGTTTGCCTCCAAACATTTCAGGGTGAATTACCAATATCATCACACGTCGCTGCCTATACGTCAGCTTCTCAGGTGCCGCCCCGGGGGGCTAAAGGGGCGCCCGTCTCTCTCACCTTCTCTAGTATAGAATACAATCCTCTATTTGTAGGTCATTGGAAAGGGAAGATATTCTTACTAGATGTTTCGGTATACTGAGGTCTTCGATGTCAGGTAATGTGTCAGTGATCCTGGATTTCAGTAACTTTGATGGCAGTCTGGCGCGGAAGAACGAAGTGTCGAGTTGCATTTTTGCGCATGCGCGTGATATGCCCTTCTGGAGATGACAAGACCCTTGTGAGAGGCTAGTAGAAGTTTGCTCATTGTATTATTATTATTATTATTATTATTATTATTATTATTTGAGAAACAAATCCACATTTATGTATGGATAATATGTACCCCTACATAACTGTAGATTTGTTTCTCCATTTCAAGATTCATGCTACTATGAGCATTTTATCATTATTATTATTATTATTATTATTATTATTATTATTATTATTATTATTATTATTATTATTCAGTAGATGAGCCCTATTCATGTGGAACAAGCCCACCAAAGGGGCCACTGACTTGAAATTCAAATTCCAAAGAATATGGTAATCATTTGAAAGAAACAACAGAAGGTAATGTGAAATAGAGAAAGATGAGGTCGGTTATCAGAAAAGAAAGAAAAGGAAAGGGTTGGAACATCCACCTTCAGGGCATTTAAATCGGTAGATGAAATTCCCCCCATCTTCGGGTAGTCTTCAAAGGGTGTAGTGCTGTGACGGAGAAATTTGGCTGTTTCCTGATTCTTACAATATATAAAACACTTAATGTTATCAGCAGGGTCATTAGAGGTGACTGCCCTGCTAATGATACTTCTAGACAAGTAAAAAATCCGCCGAAGTTTCTTCGGCGCAATTGAGTTTTCTGTACAGCCTCTCCAGCGTATAATCAAGGCCACCGAAAATAGATCTACCTTTCGGTGGTCTCGGTATAATGCTGTATGAGTCGCGGGCTTTGAAACTTTAACCACGGCCCGGTGGTGGCCTATCCTATACCGTTGCCAGAAGCATTAAAATATGGCTAACTTTAACCTTAAATAAAAATAAAAACTACTGAGGCTAGAGTGCTGCAATTTGGTATGTTTGATGATTGGAGGATGGATGATCAACATACCAATTTGCAGCCCTCTAGCCTCAGTGGATTTTAAGATCTGAGGGCGGACAGAAAAAGTGCGGACGGACAGACAAAGCCTGCACAATAGTTTTCTTTTACAGAAAACTAAAAAGGCTTTACCTTAACGACAGTTGTGATGTATAACAACGTTTATTGAAAAGATGATGGCCTTGCTGTCGTCAGCATCAATCCTGGATATGGTTGCTGTTTCATGTTATTTATTCATCACTGAGGACATAGTAGAGTATTCTGTTCGGCTAACTGTCTGTTAGGACCAAGACAAAACAATAAAAGAATCCCGGTTTCCATCTTCCGTTAACAGCCAATGCCTCGGGGGTATTATTGCCTTTAGGGCAAACAATTCTCGACGTTTTATTATCCAGAGCGATAGGAAATGGCACATTTATCACAGGATCATTGCGCATGCGCGTGGGTGCTTCGGGGGTACTGTTGGTATCCTAGGAATGATGTTTGTTCAACATGAAACTTCAATTATAATTTTTGAACTAGATGGTTAACCTGGTTACTGTAGTTTTAATGATGATAATGATGATGAAGGTGGTCGAGGAATATTAAAAGGTCATTATAATATTATGAGAATGGCGAAATTAATAATGGCGTTTGGACGCCATAATCCTGTTGAAAAGTAAGAATAGAAATCATTGTATCATAAGTATTTGCTGAAATATTTATAACTGTATCATTTATCTTCAAATGCTGAATGGCTAAATGAGTTCTTAATATACTTTGACAGACAGACAGACAGACAAACAGACAGACAGGGGACTATTATTACTGCCTTCCACGACAATCGACCTCTTTAATTCTCTTGTGACCTCACCGAATGCAAAAAAAAAGAAAAAAAAATCAGTCAGTTATTCGTGTCATTAACTCTATCAACTATCTGTCCTGCTTCAGAAACAAAGTCCAAAATAATAGCATTTAAACTTGCGAAAGTTATTAATGAGCATTTAGATTTTCTCCAAGTCCTGGATTTCTAATCCGAAGCCAAGCACAAATCAAGGTATCCGAACGCGGGAATCGATGCTCTGATTAATCACTGGAAGGTAAACTAACTCCACTTATAAGATAATGAAAGCTCGGGGCCGAATTAACTTTAATGAAAGTAAGAACATTGTGAGATTTCAATTAAATCGTTGCGTTCTTATAATTATCTTCTTCGTCCGTCTGTCACGTTTTCTCTCTCAAGTCGCTCTGAGAAAGTACTGGAACGCTGAGGTAAATATGGAGTTACGAAAACTGAGAAACAATACCATATATCCCGTTTCTGAATCAGCAAGGAAATGGCTTCATTGTCAGATAGGGGTCGGCAATTAATTATTCTTAGCAGGGAAGATTGTTCATTACCGCGCTCCATTTTTAGATTTTTAATGAAAGGCATACTCTGCGCAAGCGCAAGCGTGGTCGGGTTAACCCCCTGCGCCCCCAGCCCCACGCCCCCACTATTCAGTTCTCTTACAAAGTTAATAGCAACACTGAATTGAATTACCGTAATTTCTTTGTCCCGCGATTTGCTAAAGCGCTCTTCTTCGCTCGCTGAATAATGGAGATAAAGAGTTACTTAGAACAGGTATTTCCATTAAGCATTAAATCATATATATATATATATATATATATATATATATATATATATATATATATATGTTTATCTGTATATATATACTGTATGTATATATATATATATACAGTATGTATGTATATATATATATATATATATATATATATATATATATATATATATATATATATATATATATATATATAGGTAATAGAGAGACTAAGAATTATGCATAACTTTAATCATTATACCACAGAAGCTGCATAGTAAAATTTTTTACTGGGGAAGCGTTCACCATGAATGAATAACGTGTTAAGTTTCAGAGTGAAAGGAAAAACTGTATGTGGCGTACGTGGACCTAGAGAAAGCTTATGACAGAAATGATTTAGAGGCAGCGTGACGTAGAGGCCTTATGTTATAGACAATATATCACTGAGATCGATAAAAAGCTTTAATGATGGAAATGAAATTTGCTTGATTTATAGAAGGGAGAGTGACTGGTTTCGTCTGAAAGTGGAACTGAGGCAACAGTGATATAGATTTATAAAGGAGTGATGGTCTTGAAAATGAGGTTCTCTGACACTAGCGGATCGGGGCGGGGCCACTGGTCATGTGCCCCCATGAAAATAATGACAAAATAATAATATTGAAGATTTAGATAATAATAACATAAATAACAAATATAAAAAAAGGGGAAAAATAAAAATCTATTATAGAAATAATAATAAAATTGAGAGAGAGAGAATATATATATATATATTAATATATATATATATATATATATATATATATATATATATATATATATATATATATATATATATATATATATATATATATATATATATATATATATATATATATATATAGTATGAAAATTGGTGGCCCACCATGAAATTTTTCTGGAACCGCTAGTAGTCTCTGACCTGGGTAAAAAGATAGGCCTACTCTGTCTTAAACTCGGTCATCTAGCATAGACCTACTATTCTTAAAAAGAATGGAAGCCATTTACGTAAAACAAAACAAAAAAAAAAGATATTGGTTCCCGTTCCTTGTTCAAGACAGGTATTTCTCAAACGACATTTTTATAACACCAAAACGGCTCATAGGTAATTTGTCTTATAGCTTAAACTGACAAAGCTGCAAGTAATCTATTTTTTAGCAGAAACCAATATTTGTTTTCCATTCAATTCTTTAAATCGAAAAGGCGGTTTGAATCTTTAGCGGCGATAATCGCCATTTTCAGCAGGAAGCTGTAAGGTCGAAATTCTAACTCTGTGCTCGTGTAAACCTGCCTTATGGTCAGTGACAAAGCGTCGTCGTTAATCACTCTTTTGCCTATCCGCTGTTTTTGATCGTGCCTTTAAAAAAATTACACATTAAAGGATGAATAATCGTGTGTCTGTTTGTTTAATCAAAGAACTTGTTTGTCTGTCCCAGAGTTGTTTACAGTATTTTATATCATTGTAGTAAGGTTTTTATTATTTTTTTAAATTTAATTTAAGTTAAGTCATGTTAAAGCTATCTCCTTACCTGGATTATCTTTTTACTAGCTTTCTTAAAAAGCCCTCATTTTAATCTTAATTTAAATATTTTTTGCAAATAAATAGATTTGAACTAAGCACAGAACGCCTAGTTGCAAGTGAATTCAAGATCCGTTCTTTGTAAAATGCATTTTCCTTCTGAATGTTGACAATTTTCCTCTTTGTGATAAATTGATTGTTTTCAGAATAATGCTCGATACTCATAAGGTCTAAGTAGCACCTGAAGGAGAATAATCTTAATTATATTCTAAGATAATGAGGAAATGAAGCCCTTCAAAACATAGACTTAGTGTTGTTGTCAATGCTATAGCTCAAGCTAGCCTTTTGCCAGCGAGAATCTTGTTCCTAGAGGATCTCCCAAGAAGAAGACAGCACTTACATCTGTTTCTGGACCGATCTGTCTCGATTAAAAGTACCAGAAGAAGAAAAAGCTATGCCTCTCCCTTTGTTAACGATGGAACCTCCAGAGAGTAGACATTTAAAAGAAGAAAGAAAGGCCTTTTGTGAAGGAGAAAAGCAGAGAAAGAAAGGTAGGAGGCGTTATCTTCGGCTTATCTGCTTACTTTCCCCACCAGTTTTCGAGACTGGGTCTTAACCTCTGTGCTTCAAATCTTCCGTGTTTTAGGCGAAAGGAATTTAGGTTCTTTTGCCTTCCCTGGTGATGACGTTGTTAGACATTTGAATAGAACACACCAGAAAATAATTTAAACATTTTCACAAGTTAATAATTTATGAGACTAAAGTTGATGTGAATATTCATATATAATACAGAATGCTCTTCGATGTTCTTGCAATTCTGAATTGCAACAGATATTGGCATTGGGTGTAGAAAAAATTCCTACTAACCAGAAAATACTTTAGATATTTCCATAAATTAATGATATATGTTGAATATTCAAATACAATATAGAATGCTGTTCGATGTTCTTGCAATGCTGAATTGCAACAGATATTGGCAATGGACGTTGAAAGAATTCTTTTTCTTCTTCTTCTTCTTCTTCTTCTTCTTCTTCTTCTTCTTCTTCTTCTTCTTCTTCTTCTTCTTCAAGGCCAAGTACCTCAAGCACTTGGAGTTTTTGAAAGTGGTCTAATCAAGGAATTCCATTGACGAGGGCTCTTCTTGATTTGAATTACATCACTTGCACTTGTGAGCGAGAATGTCTTCTTTTTTTTGTAACCTTGGGGTGGCTTATGCCTAAAGAGAGGTAAGTACTATAGATGGAGCCATTCATTCCTCACTTCGGGAGGAAAAAGGAAGTGTTAGCAAGTTATTCAGAAAAGACATGTCCACAGTACAAAAACAGGCTTCTGGTACCTTGTTATCAGTTGCTGCTCTCACGAGACTCAAAGGTCCGTGGAAAGCTTCGTTAAATATACAAGAAAACGATCTCAACCAGGTAAATCAAGGAAATTAAATAACTTTGGAGGTATGCCTATCTAGTATTGAGCCTAAATCCGCCCAACTATGTAGGTCTAATGTTGGAAAGGACAGAGCCAAGGTAGGCATATTCACGTCTAATACTGGATAGACCTAACCTCAAACGTAGGTTGATGTTGTTCTCAGTAATTTCTCCTCCAGTATGAGAACAACATCAACCTACATTTGAGGTTGGGCCTATCCAGAATTAGACGTGAATAGGCCTACCTTGGATCTATGTCCTTTCCAACATTAGACCTACATCCGACTACCTTTGAGGTGTACCCTATTCAATATTAGGTTTAAATATGCCTACCTTTGAGCTGTGTATTATCTAGTATTAGATCTGCATCCACTTACTTTTGAGATCGGGCCTATCCAGTATTAGAACCAAATATGATACATTTGAACTGTGCCCTTTCCAGGATTGGGCCTATCCAGTATTTGACATGAATAGGCCTACCTTGGATCTGTGTGTTTTCTAACACTATACCTACATCCGACTACCTTTGAGGTGCACCCCATCCAAAGTTTTAGATTTAAATATGCCAACCTTTGAGCTGTGTAATGTCTAGTATTAGACTTGCATCCGCTTACCTTTGAGATTGAGCCTATCCAGTATTAGAACCAGATATGATACATTTGAACTGTGTTCTTTCTAGTACTAGGCCCACATCCACCTACCTTTCAGCTGTGTCCTGGAAATGTTCCTGCCAATGGAGGACTTCCCGCAAAGGAGTCTCTTTCCTTTTTCATTCTCTCTGTTAGCGCCTTCAGAGTCTGTGGGTCTAGGGTCAGTTCCAGCCAAGCGCGGATTCGTCATTCTGGAAGGAAAATAGAAAGCATAGAAAATAGAAAGTATTTAGTGGATTAGAATCAGTAACATTAAACTAAATGCTAAAATCATACTTGTTATAACTAGAGGTATTAATTTTTATAACAGCAAAAACAGCCTATCACGGGAATCGCATATATATAGACGCATATGTTACATACTAATCATAACCTAAAACATTTTAACTAGCTCTAGGTTCCTATAGCATTGTTCGCTGTATCGTAAAATAATGCTTTAATTTTCATAGTTTTGTATTTATTTCCTATCAAAAGGTAATACATAGATCGTTTTAGCTTTTTGTTACGGAATAAATAAAACTACGAACATCAAAGTATTATTTTAAGATACAGAGAGCAGTACTGTAAGAACCTACATCTAGTTAACGTTTTTGATTATGATAATTTTGTTACATTTGCACCTACATCTGTGAGCTCCTGTGATAGGCTGATTTTGTAGTAAGTTACATTTGTATATTCGTAGGGGAAGTGATTCAGAAGTAGCCTTGAAGTACCGTCTACTTTTGTGTATGTATGTATGTATGTATGTATGTATGTATGTATGTATGTATGTATGTATGTATGTATGTATGTATGTATATATTACTGTATAATCAAGACAGACAGACAGACAGACAGAAAGGGAAAATCAATAAAACCATCACAAAATGAATATTCATCTTTTGAAAGACACCGCTTTCTCATTTCTGTATATTCTAAAACTCGCAATAAAAACACAATCAAAATGATTCATTTATTAATTATTAATGGCGCTCAAATACGATATACTCTCAGAGTTAACTATTTAGCATTGTGCAAACTTTTTTTTAAAAACGTTGTAAAAAGGGCGAAAAAGAAAGAGTAGAATGTCTTTCAGTAATGAGAGAGAGAGAGAGAGAGAGAGAGAGAGAGAGAGAGAGAAAGATAGAGAGAGAGAGAGAATCATAGGTAGATGAAGAACTGATAAAAACTTCAATGGAAAAACAGTTAAATAAGAAGCAGTGTATATATGTATATATATATATATATATATATATATATATATATATATATATATATATATATATACAATATATATATATATATATATATATATATATATATATATATATATATATATATATATATATATATATATATATATATATATATATATATATATATATATATATATATATATCACAAAATAAAGATCTGTGCTTTTACTATTAATCAAGAAATACCGACAATGTAGGGTAAAGTTGTCAATGACATCACGTCAGAATGAGCGTGAATGTCAGTAATATTTTCACTATTTATGGACATCACCGATAATCCCAACAGTTATAAAAATTTCAGCAAAAAATATATGTATATACATTTTCATTAACAGAAAAAAGGTGCTATTTGAAATTCCCTTTCCAAAAATAACTTGACCCGACAACAAATAATTGCGTTCAGGGATTATTCAAAATAATTACGCGTTAGTTATTTGCTTGTTCGGTGATTGTATCATACAGTAATCAGATCAGCTGTATTGCTCTTTCTGATTTATCGTACTGGGCGCTCTATAAACAAGTGAAAAATGCGCCGAAGTTTCTTGGGCGCAGTCTAGTTTTCCGTACAGCTTATAATCAACGCCACCGAAAATAGATTTATCTTTCGGTGGTCTCGGTATAATGCTGTATGAGCCGCGGCCCATGAAACTCTCAGCCGGCCGTAGTGGCCTGTGTTGTTTCGTTGCCAGAAGCACGGTCATGGCTAACTTTAATCTTAAATAAAATAAAAGATACTGAGACTAGAGGGCTGCAATTTGGTATGTTTAATGATTAGAGGGTGGATGATCAACATACAAATTTGCAGCCCTCTAGCCTCGGTAGTTTTTAAGATCTGAGGGCGGACAGAAAAATTGTTGACAGAATAAAGTACGGACAGAAAAAAGTGCGAACAGAATGAAGTGCGGACGGACAGCCAAAGCCGGCACAATAGTTTTCTTTTACAGAAAACTAAAAACTGAATAAGACACGGCTAAAAAGAAAAAACTGGAAATTGATAACATTAATTTCAGCTGGACCCTTTGCAGAAATTCCATTCATTGCGAAGCCGAAATTCGGACATCTTGTCCCTCCCCGTCGTGCAGATATTGCTGATTCTGCAGTTATCGCAGACGTAATGTCTTTTTGAAATCCAGTGACCCTGAACGGGGAGAGCGATTAGCAAGGCCAGGCTGTGGTGCCTTTGACCTTTCTTTTGGAAATCAGCAGAGGTTAGGATACGACTGAATTCTCTTATCTTTCCCGGGGCGCGCATCCGCGTCACACACACACACACACACACACACACACACACACACACATATATATATATATATATATATATAGATATATTTACGTATATATATTTATAAATATGAATATATTGAATATATATATATAAATATAAATATATATATATATATATATATATATATATATATATATATATATATATATACATATATATGTATATATATACATATATATATATATATATATATATATATATATTTATATTTATATATATATACATATACATATATATATATATATATATATATATATATATATATATATATATATATATATATATATATATATATATATATATATAATTCTGATTCATTTCAAACAAAAGATGCAAAGAAAACAAACAGTTCAACGCCTTTCGAGGCATTTATTTTCAACCTTGGCAACGCAACGCTGTCATGACGAGGGTATTGACTCTGTGACGTATTGAAACTTGCAAAACCGCAAAGCAATGTTGAAAACCCGCTTAGAGCTTTGGTGCAATAGGCAGTGGGTTACGTGAGGCCCTAAATCCGACGGGGAAAAAAGCGAAAGTGAGCCAATTATCGTTACGATATCATCAGTGTATCGTAAAAGTCATAGAAAACGGTCGTTGCTCCTGACGTGAATCTTGTTTATTGAGGCTAGAAAAGATTTTGCTACATCGTTTCTAATCTTTTGTTTCTTTTTCTCTTCTTTTTTTTATTTTTGGTTAATGTTATGCCCTCTTTGTGTGAGGAGAGAGAGAGAGAGAGAGAGAGAGAGAGAAATCTGAGTCAGGAAGGATTTCCTTACGAGATGTTGAGAGAGAGAGAGAGAGAGAGAGAGAGAGAGAGAGAGAGAGAAATCTGAGTCAGGAAGGATTTCCTTACGAGATGTTGAGAGAGAGAGAGAGAGAGAGAGAGAGAGAGAGAGAGAGAGAGAGGGAGGGAGAGATAGAGAGAGATCAATTTCCAAAGAGAAATAGGGGCAGGTCCTTAAAGAGAGAGAGAGAGAGAGAGAGAGAGAGAGAGAGAGAGAGAGAGAGAAATTTGAGTAAGGAAGGATTTCCTTATGAGAGAGAGAGAGAGAGAGAGAGAGAGAGAGAGAGAGAGAGAGAGATCAATTTCCAAAGAGAAAAAGGGGCAGGTCCTTAGAGAGAGAGAGAGAGAGAGAGAGAGAGAGAGAGAGAGAGAGAGAGAAATCTGGGTAGGGAAGGATTTCCTTAAGAGATGTTGAGAATGCGCGCGCGTGAGAGAGAGAGAGAGAGAGAGAGAGAGAGAGAGAGAGAGAGAGAGAGAGAGAGAGAGAGAGAGAGAGAACAATAACTGACTTGATTTCATGAAATTTAGGCTCTCAATGCAAGACGGAGTTGGAGCGGTTTGACAGCAAAATCAAAAGTTTCAGAAAACAAATGGGCGAAGCACAAGGATCGAAAGATCGAATTAAGAAAACACCCTAAAGCTGTACTTAAGAAGCAATAGTTAGAGAGGCTGACCAGCATCCGAAAGATTGCAATAAGTATGCGGGGATGGGGGTAAAGTAAAAGATTAAAAAGTGGGGACATCTAAGGGCCTAGGGAACGCTGCAAAGAACCTTAAGTAATGCCCACAGTGCACCGACGGTACTACCCCTATACGGGGTATCTAGCAATGAAAGGCATTCGAATGTATTCTCGTCTTCCTTTGAAATACAACAGAACAAAGGCGACAAAAGAGCTTCTCTTTCTTTCTCCTTCCATTTGTAGAGAATAAAATGAAACCTTTTCCGGGGAGATCCATTAAATGCAAATTTTCTGTCGTCCGAAAAATTCTTCCCTGATCTACCACAGCCGGGAACAATAAAAGACTTTATTGAAATAAAAGACTTTATTGGCATTTCCACAGCGTACAATTTTAGAATTAGGCAGACGACATCCCTCTTGTAGAAGAACTGGGTTTCCCCTTGAACCGATCTTGCATTCAGAAAGAGAAAACTCTAAGGATTCTAATAATCTATGGTGCATCACTATAATGTGAACGGAATTTTAATAATTAAAAAGCGATTGTATTTTTCCAAAATACAAACAATCTTTTTTTTTGTATTTTGGAAAAATATAATCGCTCATATGCATTATTGTGGCTTTTTAATTATTGATTTTAATGATGGCGGAGATTTTAACAAGAAATGAATGTCTAATTTAAAAAACAAAAAAAAATCTTCATTAAATTCCCTCAGTAGAAGAACTGTGTTTCCCCTTGAACCGATGTTGCATTTAAAAAGAGAAACGCTAAGAATTCAAGTAATCTATGGTGCTTCACTATAATGTGAACGGAATTAATAATTAGAAAGCCACAATAATGTATATGAGCGATTTTTTTTACCAAAATACAAAAAAACCCTTTTTTGCTTTCTTTTGTTTTTTGCATTTTGGAAAAATACAGTCGCTCATATACATGATTGTGGCTTTTTAATCATCAATTCTAATAATGTTGAAGATTTTAACAAGAAATGAATATCTAACTTAAACAACAACAAAAAAGTCTTACATTAAATTCCCCCAGTAAAAGAACTTGGTTCCCGTTGAACAGATGCTGCACTCATAAAGAGAAAACGCTGAGAATTCTATAATGTTGAAGATTTTAAGAAGAAATAAATATCTAACTTAAAAAAAACTTCATATATCAAATCCTAACAAGGACTGAATATTAACTTCAACAAAACAAATCTTCATATAATAAATGAACTGGGTTCTCTTTAACAGATGTTGCAGTCAGAAGGAAGAAGCTCTAGGAATTCTAAAAAAAGCAAAAGATTTTATCAAGAAATAAATATCGAATTAAACAAGAAAGCAGAAGACTTCAACAAGAAACAGATACCGACTTGAAAAAAATAAGAAAACAATTTTATGTTAAAGGCTGAGCGTAATTTACCTAGGATACTTTGCACCTTTAGGAATGTTGTACCTTCATAAACATTTTATCTTTTGTAGCATTAAGTTTATTTGCATTCTTATCGGGAATATCTGTCATCTGAGTAAAATGACATAGCTTCATCTTGGGTGGCTTATCAAAAGTATTAAAAAAAATGGTGACATGACCTATTAAGAAAACCAAATGAAAAATCATGTGATAACTCGTTGGAAATTGAATCTGAATCGACTCCTCACTAATCGATATGTCTAGGTTTCAAAGACCTGGTCATCAGCCTAACCAAAAATCGCCATTTTTCGAAATTACAGATAGCTTGTGACTGTATTTGAGAATTAATTTAAATAATCAGTTTTTTTCATTTATAATGGGTTTTTTGTAACAACATACATTGCTTAAAAAGCCACAGTAATGTAAATGAAACAGTATTTTTCCAAAATACTCTTCTTCTTCTTCTTCTTCGTTTAACGTGTTTTTTCCCATTTTTCATATGGGTAAGCGCGATGCCTTCTATTGAAGGACTTTGATTTTTCCAAAATAAAAAAGGGTTAAAAAAATCTCTCATTTACATTTACATTATTGTGGCTTTTTACTCATTATTTCCGGTCACAATATAGTGATGCAGCATAGATAACATACAATCTAGACACACACACACACACACACACACACACACGCATACACTCTGCAAGCCTTCGCACAAGACTGTTCTGCTATTCCTCATTGATATAACAACACCAGAATACTTCTGATTAATTTCCCATGATAAGTGCTTCGAAAAAGTCTCCATCCCCAAAATGCAAACGAGGTCAAACTCGAGAGTCATCCGAGAGAGAGAGAGAGAGAGAGAGAGAGAGAGAGAGAGCGACGCATCGTCTTGGAGCTTTTCAGAAGTTCGGGCTCCTGAAACTTTGCAGATTAATGGACTTTCTCTCTGATTAATGTGCAAGGGAACGTGGCAAGGTTGAAGAAGGACGGTATTGAGACGGAGAGGCGAAACTGAAGTCAATATTTTATTCATACTTTTCATCTCGCACACACACACACACACATACACACACACATATATATATATATATATATATATATATATATATATATATATATATATATATATATATATATATATGTATATATATATATATATATATATATATATATATATATATATGTATTTATATATGTTTATATAATATATATATATATATATATATATATATATATATATATAAATATATGTATATATATATATATATATATATATATATATATATATATATATATATATATATATATATATATATATATATATATATATATATATATATATATATATATATATATATATATATATATATATATACACACATTCAGAAACTGACCTCGCATACGCAATATTTCTGCTGAAAGTGTATGTGTGTTGATATTACTTAACATCGTTCCTATTGAACGATTATGATATTACATTTCACCAAAAAAAACTGGTCTTTTGTTTCCATTCTTGCATTGTGACATATAAAAAACAGCAATGCTAAAGGTTACAGTGGAAAACAGAGAATCACACCATCACAGTATATTTTTTTTTATATCACACTTTCGTTGACCTGATTTCAACATATTGCTGAAATTAAAGTACCGTGTTGGCTAGCCTCTAACAGATAATTAGATTTTTCAATCAGCTTTCAACGCTGTACAGATAATATATATTTTTTAAAATTGCTTTAATCTTTTGTGTTACATTATTTTTCCTTTGATTTATATTAACAGTTTCACGTTTAATTGTATACACACACACACATATATATATATATGTATATATGTATATACTGTATATATATATTTATATATATATATATATATGTATATATATGTATATATATACATGTGATGTGTGTAAGTCTCACTCTCTGAAATCAACCATGTCCGAATAGCAAGAAAAAATAAGAACATTCATTGATCCTTGAAATGTTCATGCAGTATGTTTTTAACTACCAAAAATCACCTTGTCTCTCATGGTATACAATATATATATATATATATATATATATATATATATATATATATATATATATATATATATATATATATATATATATACATAAACTTTACCATTTTCCTTGAATAAAATTCGTGCGATTCTCTCTCTCTCTCTCTCTCTCTCTCTCTCTCTCTCTCTCTCTCTCTCTCTCTCTCTCTCCCCACACCCAAAGCCGCTGGCCACAACCCCAACTGGAGCAGTTTACATGGCAGCAAAGGCCAAATTGCCAAATTGCCCAGCCGTGAGCAAATGGCGATTTACCTGTAACTCTTACCTGTATAACTGTGGCGATTAAACAGCTTTCAGAGACTTATTATAAAAGCAGGAAAATGCTCGTCAATTGAAAGGGTAATGAATGATCAACCTT
>NC_089755.1:44362620-44372620 GCF_040412425.1 Macrobrachium rosenbergii
TGAAAATGTAATATAATTCTAAAGAAATTTTATTATTTACGTTTAAAATAAAATCCCTCAACCGACCGGTCTTCTTTCTCGCAAGGAGAAAATCCTTTGATTACCTATCTTTCAAATATAAACATTATCAAACAATCAGTTTTAAAATAGAACTAAATTCCACTTCATTCGCCTCCACTTTTCGCAAGGGAATGGGTTTATTTACGTGTCATTTACAAAAGAAAACGTGCTTAAGAATGTATCAAGTAAGTTAAAAAAAAATCGCTCCCCTACTGACAGATAGAAATCATTTTAAATATCAGCCTGTATTAAATTTAATTGTTGGATCTATCCGGTTATTTTGTATATATTTAGGTGATTTATCTTGTTTTTTTATCGTCATGTGTATTTCATGCGTAATTATATGCATGTTATTTAATTTTGATTATGTTTTGGTTCCACATTTACATCCGTCATTATTTCTCTATATTTTACTATATTTCATTATATTCCTCTTTCCTATTATGACTAGGATGGCCTAATAGGTAAGAGGAAAATAATTAGATATAATGAAATACAGGGAAATAATGAAGTATCTAGTCTTGGAAGGCTTTCTTGCTATATTAATGGCCTCCGCAAAATTCTTTAAGAAAAGCTTGCAGATTCTGGAAAATAAAAGCTTATGAAAACAATAGATAACCATCTTTAAATTTGTGAAATAAACTTCATATACATAAGAACTGACTTACATTACGTTTCTCTGGATATTTTAACTTCGCATATTTCAACTTTATTTATTTGTCACATTCTGTTTACCTCATCCCTGACGTTTTGCGTCGACAAAAAAAAATTGAAAGTAAATAATAGACTCATACTTCACTTTGTTGTCCACGGATACAAGTAAGGCGTCTACAATGTCGAATGAAATAAAGATTATATGTATATATATATATATATATATATATATATATATATATATATATATATATATATATATATATATATATATATATATATGACTTATTTTTTTATCACATCACCGTGATTCATATTCAGTCAGTAAGCTACAAACGTCCTTTAATATCCACCTCGCTCTACCTCGGAAATAATATATCTTCTTATATGTTACCGAAGGGGAATTTTTAGTCGATAATAAGTTCGTCGTCTCGTGGGCTCGAACCAGCGAAGACAAGAACTCAGGACCACAGTGGACCATATATATGTGTGTGTATATATACACATTTATATATATGTTTATATATATATATATATATATATATATATATATATATATGTATATATATATATACATATATATAAATATATATATATATATATATATATATATATATATATATATATATATATATATATATATATATATATATATATTTATATATAATATATACATATATACATATGTAACATGTTTATATTTTACACATTAAAACACGAATGTAATGTTTCAATTTAATTGGCTCTTATTGTACTAAATGCGATAATGCCAGACTGGTTTAAGAGGAAAACAGTCTTAATAACAGACCAAATTCTCCATTTGATACCTTACAGTCCAATAGAAGTTCCTCAAGTAACAATCCCCTCTTTATTCTCCAGAACAATAGGGAGCACTTTCCAAGTAGGGCAAATCCATAAGTTCACCTTCCCTTATTTGTTGCAAAGATCGATAACGCTTGCGCAATGGAGAGTCCGGTCAGAGAGGGTATGCATTGTTAGAGAAATTTATTAGGTTGAATGTAGTGCATCGAGTCGTTTTAGACTGAAATTTAAACGTTGCTGAAAGGTGTCTGTGTATTTTTCTTTCAGTAAGTAAATGAAGCATATTATATATATATACATATATATATATATATATATATATATATATATATATATATATATATATATATATATTATATATATATATATACATATATATTTGTATATGTATGTATGTATGTATGTATGTATATATATATATATATATATATATATATATATATATATATATATTTACACATACATATCCATACATATCAGCACAATTATAAAGCAGTCGTACCTCGGCAGGCGTCAAATAAAAAAAAACAGCTCAGATCGAAAACTAATCAGCTTTTTCGTCCCCGAAGTTCGACCCAAGACAAGGTTAGGTTGAAGTCGATCGACCATTTTTGAATTATCCTCCAAACATAGGAACACGCACGGGTGAATTCGACGGTAAACGAACGCAGTAATGCATGCGCATTTAAAAGCACTACGCTCGTATACGAACTAACAAGCACATGAATAGAGTGTGGTATACGTTTAGATTTTCACTAAGAACCTGTTTTTCTTTCATTTGTTGTCAAGTGATTTTCGGGTGGGGTTGCTGGCCTCATGCCATGCTTATGCACCGATGGTGTCTTGTATTTTATGGTGGTCACACAAAAAAGCACTAACGAGACGCACAAACATACACACACACACACACACACGCACACGCACACATATGTATATATATATACATATATATATATATATATATATTTATATATATATATATATATATATATATATATATATATATATATATATATATATATAGGAAAGAGAGAGAGAGAGAGAGAGAGAGAGAGAGAGAGAGAGAGAGAGAGAGAGAGAGAGAGAGAGAGAGAGGGTTCTGTAGAATGGGAGGAGGTTGGATTAGGGGGAGATGTTAGTTAACACGTCCGGGGTCGATAACCAAAGCCTAGCGACGCCAGTATGATGTAAATCAATCATTCACCAACCCCCACCAATCATATCTTGCATTCATTGTCGTAGCAATGAAAATAGGAGAACCATAACTATGCAAATTCAAATCATCGGCCGCTCCGAAGGAAATTGATTCAGGTTAGCTGATTCCATCTCTGCAATGAAAAGTTGCTCAGAATTCAGAATCCACTTCTCAGATACAGAATGATCAAACAGATTCATCCCGACTCAAAGTTACAGAATAAATCTGTGATCTACTTTTTTTAAATTCTGGAATCCATTCCTAAATTTTAAAAAATTATACATTGATAATTGAACTTGATTGTAACTGACAGAATATATCTGGTATCCAAGCTAATTCATTCCACTTTAAGTTTAGATTTTGTTTTTGTTAACGTTCAGCTTATTTTCACTTGAAAGTCTTTGTTAGCGTCCGGGCATTTTATGGTTCCATAGCAAAAAATAAGCCAATCAAGAGAGCTAAGAACATGCATGTGAGGGGGGTTGGCGGGAGGAGTGTGGGGCGTCAGCGGATCAGATGGATGGATGTGGTGAGGAGGGACATGGGTGAGGTGGGACCTCAAGGAGTTGGGGGGGAGGGGGGAAGTAGATGCAAGGAGCAGAAATAGATGGAGAAAGCTGACTCCAGCGGCCGACCCTGCTATACAGTGGGACTAATAAGGTCGAAAGAAGAAGAAGAAGAAGAAGAAGAAGAAGAGCGATATAATATGGTACGGCACTGTTGACATACTTATCTACGACAAACATGACAGCGTGGCAATATCACTTAGACGTCGACGATACCATTGAGTAACATTTTCAGAGGTAGGAAATTATAAGTGAAATCTAGTTGTAATTCATCTTTGTATTAATGCATCAGATTTCTTTTATTCTTTACAATCTATTCACATCCTCATTAAGCTTAGCTTGTTACATTTACTCAGTATCTAATTTCATGGGTCCTGATGAAGTTCGATAATCTGTAAATTTCATATTTTCCCTTATCGATTTGTGTCATATTTTCTATATGTGAAATAGTTACTAGTTGTACTTTTAATGTTTTTTTCCATCATTTTTTTATTGTTCTAATATTTATTCTTTGATCGAGCAAGGTTGTTCTTCATTCGAATTCAGATGATGATTTCTTTTAGGTTTTCGAAACCCTGCGCTATTTGTTGAATATTTGTTCTATATTTTGTATCTAATGTTATCTCCTACAAATATCTCATACAAATGATATGTCCCACAAATATTGTTTCAAACAAATTAACTATCGTACAAATGTTATCTCCTACAAATGATTTCTCTTACAAATGTTATCTCCTGCAAATATTCTCTTCTATAATGTTATCTCCTACAAATGTTATCTCCTACAAATGATATCTCCTTTAAATGTTATATCCTACAAATATTCTTTACTACAAATGATATCTCCTGCAAATGATATCGCCTACAGATGTAATCTCCTACAAATGATATGTCCTACAAAAATTATTTCATATAAATGATATCGCCTACAAATGATATCTTCTACAAATGATATCTCCTACAAATGATATCCCCTACAAATATTATTACCTACAACCTCAGACTACATTCCCCTCCCCAACTCCTTTCTAAAATAGATATTATAAAATTAAATTAAATTCATGACCCATTTTCCAACCCCTACGCCTTTTTTTTTTTAAATTAATAAATTTCAAAAATATCAGTAAAGGTCCATGACTCGTCTTCCAAATTTCCATTCACACTCCGACTGACGTCACGGGGCACTTTTCCCCTTTCTTATTTATTTTCTGTAAAAGAAAACTATTGTGCTGGCTTTATCTCTCCGTCCGCACTTTATTTTGTCCGCACTTTTTTTCTGTCCGCGCTTTTTCTGTCCGCCCTCAGATCTTAAAAACTGCTGAGGTTAGGGAGCTGCAAATTGGTCTGTGGATCATCCACCCTCCAATCATCAAACATACCATTTGCAGCCCTCTAGCCTCAGTAGTTTTTATTTTATTTAAGGTTAAAGTCAGCCATAATCGTGCTTCTGGCAACGATATAGGATAGGCCACCACCGGGTCGTGGTTAAAGATTCATGGGCCGTGGCTCATACAGCATTATACCGAGACCACCGAAAGATAGATCTATTTTCGGTGGCCTTGATTATACGCTGTGGCAGCTGTACAGAAAACTCGACTGCGCCGAAGAAACTTCGGCGCATTTATTTACTTGTTTATTTTCTCTTTCCCTGTTCGTTATTCGATAAACTCTCGTTTCCTCTCGCCAAAATGCTGCCATTTCCCAGCGCGGTTCCTTTCCGCTCTCTGTGGCGCCAGGTAAAAGCTCCGATTGAGGTGTCCTTATCACACATTCCATCTGACATATCGTCTTTTTGTAGGGGGGCAAAATTTGCTTAAACCTGTTTGGGTAACGTTTACGAAATCTCACGGGTGATTTTTTTTAATGGAATATATAATTTTGTTTTCATAGTTACTTAAAGTTGCGAGAAGAAAATACTAAATATAACAAATAATAAATTCTACGGCAGCATCTAACACCCATGAATAATTAAATTAGAACACATTCATCTCTTTAGTAACACCCTTTCCTTATTTCTTTCTAAAGTCATTTACTCAAAAGAGGAAACAAAAACACAGGGTTTTTTTTTCAAGTTTTGTTTTCCCTTTTTCACGACAATCTTCCACTTGAGCAAATCCACTGGAGAAAATTTCTAGACGATAACCTTGAAGGTTCTAGTGTCTCCACTGTCTTGTTTTGTTGGCTGGGGGTTTTGGGGCGTGGGGTTAAGCAGGGGTAGAGGATGGGGAGGGGCTGGGGCTGCTGGGTTGGAGCAACGGAAGCAATGTTTCTCCTCATTTTAGCTTTTGGTATCTTTATCTTCCAAGGGATGAAGCGATGTCTCCCTGAAACTTTACGATTATATTTGCAAAGAGAGAGAAACCCTTCACAATTTTTGCTAAGAATCTTAAAGGAGGGGAATAATATGCATTAGTATTCTTATGGGGAGAACAACTCCGGAGGGGAATAATATGCATTAGTATTCTTATGGGGAGAACAACTCCGGAGGGGAATAATATGCATTAGTATTCTTATGGGGAGAACAACTCCTCCCAAGGTTATTTTCCTGACATTCGTAAGGGAAGTGATGTTTCTCATAATTTTTCAAAGCAAAATCGACCTTTATTTTCTGATATCCGATAATTATGTAGAGTTAAAATGAGATGACGTAAATCACAAAACTCTTGAATAAGCTTGTATAAAAAAAATTGCTTAGTATTTTACGAAAAATGATAATCACAAAATTATGATGAAAATATGACAGAATCAGAATCGCATATTCATGACGATAATACGACAGAATCAGCAGAGTTATTTCTATCTTCCATCTCTTCTGTCGTGTAATTTCATTCCATTCCCGGTTGATTACATCTTTAATTTCTCCTGTTTTGTAATTCCATTCCATTTCCGGTTGATTACATCTTCCATCTCTCCTGTTCTGTAATGTCATTCCATTTCCGGTGGAATATCGATCATCCAGAAACTGACCTACTTCAGTGTAATTCAGGTCGAAGCGTCAACGACCTTCGAAAGCTTGATTTGTGTACTTCCGTGTCGTTAGGAAGGGGAAATAATGACCTATTTTAATGAGGTGATAATAGTTCAACTCGCGAATGATTGATGTCTCGTGGAGAGGGGAATGATAAGAGAAAAATGAGGTTAAAGATACCGTTAGTTATTTGCTGGTGCAGATATTTTTTGTCATAAAACCTGTTTAGAAGAAGGTCTGCTTTACTAAATAATAATAATAATAATAATAATAATAATAATAATAATAATAATAATAATAATAATAATAATAATCGTTTCGAAATTGTACTGCGAAACGGGAAAAATTACTAAAGAAAACGGATTACTTATATATATGTATATATATATGTGTGTGTGTGTGTGTGTGTGTGTGCGTGCGGAGAGAGAGAGAGAGAGAGAGAGAGAGAGAGAGAGAGAGAGCGCAAAGACTGAGACGATGTGTTAAAGTACTTCACTTATTTTTATATAACACTTTTCTTTAAAAATGCAGGTAAAACGCTATATGGAATACAGAAGAAAACAGAGAGTTATTTATTTTGAAAGTGAAAGCCATCAAGGACTGCTCAGGCTGGTTGATTCTCGAGTTTGCGATTTCCGTACACAGTAATATTTGTGTGTGTTGCATATACACACACCCGTTTAAATTATGCCTGGGTGCATAGGCTTGCCTATGTGTCTATAGGCCTATACTTCCCTAAAATGGAAGACTGCAGTATCTGCAAAAATACAGAACTGAGAAAAATGGTAGATACTGCAGTTTCCCCTTGCCTTACTACTGATTTTGCAGATACTGCAAATGGGACCCCCTAAATAAAGCACTGAAGAATCATTCTGAAACTGCAGTAACTTGTGTATTAGTGTTTCACGAGCCCAATAGGTGGCATATCTCAATTTCGAAAATTTTGCAGATACTGTAGTTTTCCATTTTAGGGCACTATAGGCCTATACATCTTGCTTCTTACTTTCCCTCCGAAAAGGGCGGGTGAGCGTGAAGGGGAAGGTCGAGGGTTTGTGTGAACAAAGGTGAGAATTAACCAGCCACTTTCGTTCACGATGAAAGCGTCTCGAAAATAAAAGCGGACCAATAAATCAATGGATGATGACACTACTTAATACGGTCCGCGCGTAAGGAGAGGCGTTCTGATCTTTTCATCCACATCGAGGTCTCGTTTCTCCTCCCCCGGCGCTCTGTCGGTCTTTCTGTTTTGTAAGGAGGGTTCTGGCAAGAACCAGTTAGACCTCCTAATTGAGAGAGATAGTCTGAACAGTTTATTCGGCTGCATTTCCGAAGGAGTAACTCGCTATTGTGACGTCCAAGGCAGCCATATTGGTTATGCATGGAAATACGCTTGACGAAGCGCCATCTAGTGTTTCCCTGTCTGTTCTGTAGCCTTCCTTAACTAGATGCTTCGTTGTGTGACACATAATATTTCTTAGTTTATAGATTTTGCGTCGCGAATTACCTTGTGGGTTACCTTTTAAGTACGAAAACAGAGGCTGTGTGTCATGGTGACTCTCTCTGTATACGGGAATACTGCCGGACTTAAAAACATTTCCCCTAAAAGAAAATATTTAGGATAATGATGAAACGTTAATACTTCTACGCAGCATCCCATCCATAGCTAGTATACCATATCAGAAAGAGACAAAAAATTGTAATGAGAGAGAGAGAGAGAGAGAGAGAGAGAGAGAGAGAGAGAGAGAGAGAGAGCAAAAATCTGATTGCAGTTACAAACTACTTAGCCTCCTTTCCAGTGTCTTATATCAGCCATTAATCTAAAGATTGGGCCTGAAGGTTGTCATCTACTGAGATGTAAAACATTCCAAAGACGGTTGCGTTCGAAACAGTTTAAACCCAACCATAAATAAGTGCCAAAGGAATGCGCTTGTTCCAGGGTACCTTAGAGGTGGAAAAAATTCAGTCATTTTTCTCCATAATTCTTTGGTCGAGTTTAACTAAGGATTCGTTACACAAGTGTTCTGGGATTGTTTAAACAATATCTGTGGTTAATATTTGCGATTAATCAAAGCTAAGTATTTATTTTAGGTAACATCGCGCAGACGCGAACTTATATGAATTCACATGACTCCATTTCTGGTATTTAGCTGTTTTGCAACTTAGGTTTATAGATATAAATCATTTAGTTATTAGCGGCTTTTTACAAAGTCTGCTGACGAAATGGTGTATGGTTCCGGAAATAATTGCTCGCTTGACATCGCAGTTATTCTTTATCTATAACAAATCATTTAGTTTTGCCTCTAAATTTTAACAGCTACGAAAATTTCCTCACCGCCCATATACCTTAGTCATAATGAAGATACGTTTGGAAAAATATTTAAATCAATACAGAGAATTTCCTACAATTGACTTATTGATCCAACGGAAGGAATCATTTCAGGTAATTTTATCTTCGCCTCAACAGCCACTCCTATTTGATGTTCAATTAGATCTTTTAATGTGACATTATCTGTCTCTCTCTGTTCACACACACGCACACACGTGTACGTACATGTGTGTGTCTGTGTATCTATGTGTATGTGTATGTGTGTGTGTGTGTAAAAGGCATTGATAATGACCGAATAGAAAGCTTTGAACTTAGAAGTTGGCAAAAACTGAATTGCTACATCCATATGAATTAAGGCGGACTGAGGTAGGCAGCCAGACAAAAATAATAATTGTTTATTTTAGCATTAAAATTGTGATTCGGGAGAAAAACTTACTGAAAATGATAAAGGAAGACCAGAATGAAAAACAGTGATATCTACAATGACTCACTGATTACTAAGATAAGGTTTTTGACGCACTGAAAACTAAAGAAATAAAGACAGGCCTCTGAGATCCGTTGTTTGAAAGACGCAGCAGCGATCCTGACAAACAATTAGTCAAGCAGACTAACAACTAAGCACCAAGTATTTCCATGAGACCTAGATGACACCTTGAGCTTCATTTCCCTTTGCATTTCCCACGAAATGTCGATTCTCTTCTGCCAATCTCCTATCAAATGGTAAAAGTTGCCAAGGAAATTTGCCGCGGTTAGAAAGAAGTCCAGATTGGGGATCGAGAGAGAGAGAGAGAGAGAGAGAGAGAGAGAGAGAGAGAGAGAGAGAGAGAGAGATCGAACTGGATTAGATTGCATGAGTTAAGCCATGGTCTAAGCTCAATGAGAAATTTGGCAGAAACAGACAGACAGACAAAGAAAAATATTCTTCGTAAGGTGAAAAAAAAAAAATAAGTAGAAACAGGAGACTAGAGACTGGAAGCCAGAATCGACCTTTAAAAGAGCAAAACATGAAGTAATCAGGAGTCAAATCCCATCCTGATTGAGAATGGAGTTTTGATATATCACAGTGCAAGAGAAGGTACTCTTGCAACCCGGTATTGAAAATGGGACAGTATCGAGAACGATGTTCCAATAAAATCTGGATGCCTGTCAGTTTAGCTTCGTGTTTTCGTCTATGTGCAAAATCACGGACTCGGGGAGGTAAAATGATGTGTACGTATATTCCTCCCGATTCATTTGCAAATTAAAAGTATGAGTGCATTGGAAACTAAAAGGACGTGTGTATTGAAATCTTACAGAATTTTATGGATCACTGTCTCATTTATAGAGTATCGTCCTATGACTTATTTACTTTATACTGATTTATCTCTTTTTGTTAGCAGAGCGATGCCACTGCACTTCACAAAAAAAAA
>NC_089755.1:44377620-44382620 GCF_040412425.1 Macrobrachium rosenbergii
CACGTATCCCCATCACCTAGATTGAATTTCTGGCAATACTAGCAACAGAACATTAACCTACATCCTAACGCAATCAGTCAACGAAAAGTGGCTAATTTCCGCCTCAGTAAACCACCGGACGCCCACTTCAGAAACTGACTGAAATTCAAATTAGACTTAATTGCCTCTGGATCGATGAGAATATAATTCAGTTCAGGATAATTGAAGTCAAACGAAGTGAGATTATCAGTTACGCAAATGACTTTCGGGTAATGACGTTGAACTCTCAGTCCTCGTGAACTAGCTTAAAGCTACACTGGCAACGGAACTCCTCCTCTACAGTTTATGGCGATGTTGGAAAATGAATTACGAGCTTTCCTGCATAATTGATCGGTGAAGAATGATGGATGAACGCTTCTACAACGTGCTGCCTCAGTTCTGGAAAATTACCAATTTTACAGGTGTCAGTTTTCAAAAGTGGAATGAGAGCATATCTTTAAAATATATAAATATTTAAACTTTAACCCCTCTAATGCTAAAGAAATGTGTCAGGCAACATATGTAGAAAAATGAATAGGAACACTTTTCCAAAATTTATCAATGTCGAAAAATAACAAGTAAAAAAATCGCCGAAGTTTCTTCGGCGCAATCGAGTTTTCTGTACATCTTATAATGATGTATGAGCCGCGGCCCATGAAACTTTCAGCCATGGCCCCCTGGTGGCCTATCCTATATCGTTGCCAGAAGCACGCTTATGGCTAACTTTAACCTTAAATAAAATATAAACTGCTGAGGATAGAGGGCTTCAATTTGGTATGTTTTGATGATTGGTGGGTGGATGATCAACATACCAATTTGCAGCCCTCTAGCCTCAGAGAGTTTTAAGATCTGAGGGCGGACAGAAAATGTGCGGACGGACAGAAAAATAGCCATCTCAATAGTTTTCTTTTACAGAAAACTAAAAACGAAAATTTCGTTTTTCAAAATTTATCGATATCGAAAACTAAAGAAGAAACATTATTGCCAAAAAGACCGATGGTGATAATGAAGACGGAACACTTCTGCAAAAAAGCTGATATAGAAAATAAAAGATGTCTTCTTCTATGCATCTCTCGAGCGAAAAGGGTCATTTTTAGAAAATTTCCCAAAATTGGGAGAGAACCCTTTCACAAAATAGACAGACTTACAAAATAGCCCTTGGCTTAACTACCTCGGGACAGTCAAATGAACGCTTCCTCTCTGTACGCCAAGACTGAACCAAGTAAAAAAATGCGCCGAAGTTTCTTCGGTGCATTCGAGTTTTCTGTACAGCCGCTACAGCGTATAATCAAGGCCACCAAAAATAGATCTATCTTTCGGTGGTCTCGGTGTAATGCTGTATGATCAGCGGCCCGTGAAACGTTAACCACAGCCCGGTGGTGGCGTATCCTATATCGTTGCGAGAAGCTCTATCACGGCTAACTTGAACCTTAAATTAAAAAAAAACATACTGAGGCTAGAGAGCTGCAATTTGGTATGTTTGATGATTGGAGGGTGGATGATCAACATACCTATTTGCAGCCCTCTAGCCTCAGTGGATTTTAAGATCTGAGGGCGGACAGAAAAAGTGCGGACAGAAAAAAGTGCGGACGGACAAAGACGGCACAATAATTTTCATTTACAGAAAACTAAAAGTGCATGACTTACTGGAACATTTTAGCTGAATATCTCAGAATGATGAAGGAAAGTTTCTCTAAAATATTCAAACCCTGGCAGTGCAATAATACCAGCATAATATCCCAACCCTGACAATGGAATTCTTATAAAAAATATCGCAGCAGTGACTCTGGGGGACTACAAAATACCTGAAGATCGAGTGGCAAAGGACCGCCACAACCAAACATCCCATTCTGACAAAGAAACACTTCTCTACGTAGTATCAAATGACTGACGGATGAGTTAACATTGTTACACAAAATATCCCAGACTGATTCAACAAGATATCTCAAGACTTCCTGACACACACACACACATACTGTATATGTATATATGTATATATATATATATATATATATATATATATATATATATATATATATATATATATATATATATATATATATATGTGTGTGTGTGTGTGTGCGTGTGTGTGTGTGTGTGTGTTTGTGTGTGTGTGTGCATGTGTGAGTTTGAAACACCGAAACCTTGACCGTTCGGATAGTGCAAATAAACCCTTTCGGCAGGTGGGAAATTTGTTTACATCGCAGGGGCACCATTGTTTCGAATATGGGGAACGGCAGGCTCTACTGGCTTATATAAATATAACGTGTTCGTAACGAAAACACAGAATCGGAGCTGCAGAAGCAAAGGCTATATATTCCAGTGGACTGAAACGAGTGATATTTGTACACGTATTCTTAATTTTGCGAACAAACACAACGCAGCATCATTGACTCAAAACAACAGAATCGGCAACTCCGGTTGCAAGTCGAAGGGGCTGAGTGGCGGCCATATTTGTAAGTGAAATAGTCTCATTGCTACTGCGTGTAGTTACAAGTATATAATTATTGTGTGCTTCCGGAAGCACCTTTCTGTATTCCCCATTACCTTCTGTTGCTTCTCTCGAGCGGTCGCCATATTCTTTGGAAGCCTGAATTTCAAGTCAGTGGCCCCCTGTGTGGGCTTGTCCCATATGAAGAAGGTTCATCTTCTGAGTAATAATAATAATAATAATAATAATAATAATAATAATGTGAAAAGAATAAAAAAAATCGTAATGTTAACTCTTCTACGAGAAAGACAATTGAATTAACTCCATAGTGTCTGTGAGTATTTAGAACCCTCTTGTGGCTGTCTTGAATACTGAAGGAGTCACTTATAGATGCCGGGACGCATTTTCCTGAGAGGTAACTGAGTACGGGACCTTTCCCTGAAAAAAGCGGGACGCCACATCTTAAAAACTAACCATAGAATTTTCTTCTCAATAACCTCACTATGTTTCCCACCCCCAAATTGCTGAGAAAATTGTAACCTAACCTAACCTAACCTAACCTAACCTTAGGGGCATGAAAAAAAAAAACCGGGGCTGGTGCAGTACTAGCATACGTCTCAGGAATTTGCTGCCGAAGTTATCCCTGGGGAATAGATTCTCATCTTGAGGGACTGAAACGTCCACATACGAATGATTTCTCCTTGGGAGCTGTAAAAAAAAATTAAATAAGCAAAAACAAAAATCGGTATCTTACATATGGATCTTTCCGTTGATTTAGATCAGATTGGTATATGCCAACAAATAAAGAAAAAAGAAAATAATAAAAAAATAACGGATCTTTCCTGGATAGTGGCCCCCACGTGTTTTAACCTGGTATGTACCCACCTTCGCGGCGTGTTTATTACAAGCCCGTTGGGGATGACCGTAAAAGCATAAACAAAAGACTGTAAATATCATAAAGATAATGATCCCCCAAGAAATATTAGTCCTAGATAACGACCCCGAACTTTGCAGGGGGTCACTACCTAGGAAAGATCGAAAATACCAAATGAAACGTGTCTTTGCCAACGACAATCGTCTATTGATTGCATATTCTGAAATCTCCATAGAGCGCAGAGCACCAAAAACCGTCGCCAGTTTTCTCCTTTGAGGGAAAACTTCATCATCGTAAAGAAGAAGTCATGTGTTTTTCTGATACAAAGGAGGCCTCTCTGTAAACGAAACCCAGTTGATTATGTCTTCCCGGGAGCGCTTGCGCATAAGCGCGCCCCATCTTCACGTGAATGAGACACGTTAGTCCCCCCAAAGACATTTTCCAATAGCGGAATATTAAATCAGCCAGTGAACGGAAGCGTCGTATGAAGGATGACTGGAAGTATGTCCTTCAGAATACACTGGCGAGAGGAAGTGAATATCTTCTTATTTTATTTTCATGAACTTGGGAACGTTTGTTATTTCAGTGATCTTGATCCAAACTTTATTTGCTTCTTGCATTTATACGTTTTACGTATTTCTACTGGAACATATATATATATATATATATGGAACGTTTTGGTTATTTCAGTGATCTTGATCCAACGGCAGTCTGAATTATTAATGATTAATTTTCTGTACATCTCATTTATATACGTTTTACGTATTTAATATATATATATATATATATATATATATATATATATATATATATATATATATATATATATATATATATATATATATATGCTATATAGTAATGTGTGTGTGTGTGTGTGTGTGTGTCTGTGTGCGTGCATTGCATATATATGTATGTATGTATGTATATATATATATATATATATATATATATATATATATATATATATATATATATACAATACATATATATGTGAGTGTATATACAGTATGTATGTTTGTGTATATGTATATATATATATATATATATATATATATATATATATATATATATATATGTATATATATATATTAATTATACATATATTTATATACATATATATACACACACATATATATATATATATATATATATATATATATATATATATATTGAGAGAGAGAGAGAGAGAGAGAGAGAGAGAGAGAGAGAGAGAGAGAAATAAACTCATGTATATTCATAATGCAAGTGTGGATACAAGGCTGTAGAAACTGGGATCGATCTATTTCCAATTATTTTCAATTAATCTTGGTTCTTGAAAAATGTAACAACAACCTGAAAGCATTCGTATTTTCAAGCTGATCAGTGGCTGCAGTTTCTTACCCAAAATGAAAATGAATTAAAAGTGAACTATTTTGATGCCCAATTTTGTTAAGGTAACACTCCATTCAAAAGGATGTGAAGCCGTGAAGCCTACATATTTTCATGCAGATCAGTGGCTTCAGTCTTATTCAAAATAAAAAAGATATAAAAAATATCCATTTTGAAAACTAGTTATGTTAAGGCACTCTCTAACACTCAGTTCGAAAGCATGTGAAGTCGTGAAGCCTTCGTATTTTTATGCAGATCAATGGCTTCAGTCTTATTCAAAATAAAAAATATATATAAAAATATCTATTT
>NC_089755.1:44390120-44392620 GCF_040412425.1 Macrobrachium rosenbergii
CGACAATGCATCCGTCCTGCAAGAACGACAATACATTCAGACTGCAAGAATAATTATGTATTCGTCATGCAAGAACGATTAAGTATTTCCACTGCACCGACGACTATATCATCACTGAGGTCCTAATTCATCAGGACACGAAGGCACCATCCCATTTGTATGTTAATGGTCCTCCGAGGTGAGTGAATTTGGAAGGGAGGAGAATGCAACAGATTGTCTCCTTGTTTTGCATATGGAGTGGGATAAATCGTATGGGTGTGCCATACATATGAATATGAATGGGTCAATCTTTAGTGTTTATGCAGTGCAAGTGTGGATAGGTAAGTTCCGTATGTGAAAGGTACACTTTATACTTCTGTATACAGTGACACGCTTATAAATAAATCACGTGTGTGTTAATTTCACATATGAATAGCTAAATCGCATGTCCGTAAAGACCACATGTTAACCATTCATATATGCGAACTTGTACATGTCCATAGACATTTCACATGAGTGTAAATTGTACATTTGATTAGAAAAATATCATGTGTGTAAATTGTACATGTAATTAAAAAAAATATCTGATGTATAACATGTACAAATGATCGGATCATTCGCATGTGTGAAATACAAATATAAACACACAAATCTCACATGTGCAATTTATACAGATGATTAAATAAACACGTGCATGAAAGACTCGTAATTAGATATAGAAGAGACAAACGAAATATAACTCCGTAGGGAATAGGTTAAATATACTGTAAGTTGAATTGTGAATGGAAAGGTTTTTTGGGGTACGTGATTTGAAGGGAAAAAGTTTGCCCAAACTATCTGGGTGCAGCCCAGCTGAACTTTTTCCTAACAGTTCGACTTTACTTTTGAAAACAACTGGAAATTGAAATGATTGGTAATTGCTCTCTGTTCGTACAACGCGCAGGAAATTTGGGAGATCAAATTCGTATGTATATATATACATATATCTATATATAGATACAATACAGATATAGATATATACAGTATATATAAGTATATATGTATGTGTATATATATATATATATATATATATATATATATATATATTTATATATATCATTAAAATTTTCCCATAAGGATAGGTGGTGCCGGGTTGGTACAGCCTTGTGGTTTTTATGTAAATATTTTGGGATGAGGTTGCTGGACATGCACCCGTTTTCCTGATCACGGAAAACGCTTTCACCCATTAACAACCTGGTGGACTGATGATAGATCTGGAGCATTTCCACAGGTTCATCGTTGTTTCAGCAATAATAAATAAGAGAATCAATAAATGAATAAATAATTAGATAAATTGATAAATATATATATATATATATATATATATATATATATATATATATATATATAGAAAATTGAATAGATAAATAGGTGAATCAATAAATAGAAAAGAGAGTAGAATTCTCCGGCTTCTATTACTAGTCTATCTATGAAATGAAAACATTTCATTAAATCCCATTTAACAGTCATCTGTCAAATGATTTCAACCATCCTGAATAATTGCGATTTCTCCAGACTGTTACAGTCTAAAAGCGAAAGCACAGACTACTCTAAAAACTAATATAACTAAGATTCACCAATCGCCAAGATGTGGTGGTGATCAAATATTAAAAAATAAAACGCTGCTTCTCTTACCAGACTGTGGTCCAAAAAAAAATTTTTCAATTTCCTAAACATGAAATAGAGAAGAAGACCCTTTGTCCTCACAACTTTATTGCTAGGGAATTTGCCTTTGATCTTAGGAATAAAGATAAAATAGGCTTTTGCTACAAGATATAAATCGACTGAAATTAATTGTATTTTTGTGCTCGAGAACACGCTTAATGCAACATTTTTTTCAAGAAAATGTTGCACTGACTTTTTGTAGTTATACCCAGAGCACGACTCAGAACTATTCCTCCTGGATTTTCTTAAAAAATAACTTGTTGTCGGGTTAGAATTCTACAAAAAAAAAAAAAGCTTCAGCAGGCCTTTCATTTTGTACAGGAAAGCTATGGTGTTGGTGCAACACAGATTCAGAATATACAACATCTTAATAACTTGTTGTAGTTATACCCAGAGCACGACTCAAAACTAATTTAGCTTTTTTTAGACTTCTGGGTCACGCAAAACTATAGTTTTGAGTCCTGCTCTGGGTATAACTACAACAAGTTATTAAAATGTTGTATATTCTGAATCTGTGTTGCGCCCAACGCCATAGCTTTCCTGTACAAAATGAAAGGCCTTCTGAAGCTTTTTTTTTTTTAGAATTCTAACCCGATTACCGTAGATCTCGATCTTTAAAGTATATGCATACAAGTGTATATTTTACTCTGCTTTTGTCACAGTACCTCCCGGGTATGTACTTGTTAGAAATTTAATTCATTTGTGAAAATAGTGATGCTAACTTTATGTAGGGAATTTTTAACAAGATTTGAAACATTTTAGTAAAAAATGTTAGTCAAGTAAAACTTTTCAAAGTAAGCATTCATAACAAACAGGT
>NC_089755.1:44397620-44400120 GCF_040412425.1 Macrobrachium rosenbergii
GCTTTTAGGTGGAGAGGCCGTTGGGAAGGGCAGATTAATGTCCATATCTAGCCCAGAGTCAAAGAACACAGACAAAACAAAGTGGGATTAAGATGGTCATCCGTTCTCACATCTCAAGGTTTTGATGGCGAGACAGGCTCAGATCTCGAGTTTTTTTTTATAATAATTCATTCAGATCTCAATATTTTGATAGTAATTCAGGCTCATGTCTCAAGATTTTGATAGTAATGAAGACTCAGATCTCAAGATTTTGATGGTAACTCAAGCTTAGATCTGAAGATTTTGATAGCTCAGATCTCAAGATTCTGTTCAGACTCAGATAGCAAGAGTTTTATGGCATTCCAGACTTAGATCTCAAGATTTGGATAGCAGTTCAGACCTCTAGATTTTGATGTTAATCTGGACTCAGGTCTCAAGATTTGGATAACAGTTCATACCTCGAGATTTTGATGTTAATCCAGACTCAGGTCTCAAGATTTGGATAGCAGTTCAGACCTCTAGATTTTGGTGTTAATCCAGACTCAGGTCTCAAGATTTGGATAGCAGTTCAGACCTCTAGATTTTGATGTTAATCCAGACTCAGGTCTCAAGATTGGATAGCAGTTCAGACCTCTAGATTTTGATGTTAATCCAGACTCAGGTCTCAAGACTGGATAGCAGTTCAGACCTCTAGATTTTGATGTTAATCCAGACTCAGATCTATACTGTTGGCAATTCAGTCAAATCTCAAGATCTTAATAATAATAATAATAATAATAATAATAATAATAATAATAATAATAATAATAATAATAATAATAATAATAATAAATTAGAGTTTTATCCATCATCCTGCAATAAATCTAAATATATTGGTGGTGGTCCCGTCCCGATTTCATGGTTCTATCAATAATTAAGACTCGGATCTGAAAACATTAATAGAGTATCTGAAGATTTTTTTTTGTTGGGGGCGGGGTGGGGTGCTGATACCGACCCATGTCTTGAACGTTCTGATGGTGATCTGGAACCGGATCTTGGAGTTTTACAAATGAATTTCCAACAAGCTTTTATGGACGAATCGACCACAGATCAAAACCCAGACTGTAAGATTGATTCGTCACAAGATTAATATCAAACATTTGTAAGGTGAATTATTTGAATCTTATCGGAGAAGTTTTATTTGGTTCACTGGCGAAACTCTGCCACTGGAAAAGGATGGATCCGTTGATTGCTGTAAGTGAACTAGGTCAGGATCCGGCTAAATCCAGATCCAGTATATAAAAACTGCCCAAGCTTGTAAAAGTGTAAATCAAGTGATGTAAAGGTATTTACGAGTATGTACTGATTAAACGAAATATTACAGTCATTACCAAATCATTCCAAACACTTGCTCTTGGAGTCATTACCAAATCATTTCAGATTCTCTTGATCGTAGAGTCATTACCAAATCATTTCAGATTCTCTTGATCTGAGAGTCATTATCAAATCATTTCAAATCCTCTTGACCTTAGAGTCATTACTTTGTCATTTCAGATTCTCTTGATCTTAGAGTCATTACCATATCATTTCAGATTCTCTTTATCTTGAGTCATTTCAAATTCTCTTCATCTTAGAGTAATTACCAAAACATTTCAAATTCTCTGCATCTCGAGTCATTTCAAATTCTCTTGATCCTAGAGTCATTTTCAAATAATTTAAATTTCTTTTGATGTTAGAGTCATTTCAAATTCTCTTAAGCATCTTAGAGTCATTACCAAACCATTTCAAATTCTCTTGATCTTAGAGTCATTACCAAATCACTTCAAATTCTCTTGATCTTGAGTCATTTCAAATTCTCTTGATCTTAGAGTCATTTCAAATTCTCTTGATCTTAGAGTAATTTCAAATTCTCTTGATCTTAGATTCGTTACCATATCATTTCAAATTCTCTTGAACTTAGAGTCATTACCAAATCACTTCAAATTCTCTTGATCTCGTCATTTCAAATTTTCTTGATCTTAGAGTCATTACCATATTTCAAATTCTCTTGATCTTAGAGTCATTACCAAATCATGTAAATTCTCTTGACTTGAGTCATTTCAAATTCTCTTGATCTTAGAGTCATTACCAAATAATTTCAAATTCTCTTCAACTTGCGTCATTTCAAATTCCCTTGATCTTAGAGTCATTACCATAACATTTCAGACTCTCTTGATCTTAGAGTCATTACCAAATCATTTCAGATTCTCTTGATCTTAGAGTCATTACCAAATCATTTCATATTCTCTTGATCGTAGAGTCATTACCAAATCATTTCAGATTCTCTTGATCTTACAGTAGGGTCATTACCAAGTCATTTCAGATTCTCTTGATCTCAGAGTCATTACCATATCATTTTAGATTCTCTTCACCTTAGAGTCATTACCAAATCATTTCAAATTCTCTTTATCTTTGAGTCATTACCATATCATTTTCGATTCTCTTGATCGTAGAGTTATTACCAAATCATTGCAGATTCTCTTGGCCT
Source organism: Macrobrachium rosenbergii (assembly GCF_040412425.1). NCBI lineage: Eukaryota > Metazoa > Arthropoda > Malacostraca > Decapoda > Palaemonidae > Macrobrachium > Macrobrachium rosenbergii. Next base: position 44,400,106 of record NC_089755.1, read on the forward strand.
CAGAGTCATTATCAA
>NC_089755.1:44405120-44435120 GCF_040412425.1 Macrobrachium rosenbergii
TACATATATATATGTATATATATATATATATATATATATATATATATATATATATATATATATATATATATATATAATATAAATGTGTGTGTTCGTATGTGCAAAATTGTCTTGCTTGAGAGAAGCTGAAACGCATACAAAGGATAAAAAGCGTGTTCAGACTCTTTCATTACAGGCCCACGGGACCTCTGAATGTCTCCAAGCTCACATTGAAAGGAGAGGTCAAAGCACACCAATACAGTAAACAAAAACACGATGAAGTCGGAGAAACGAAAAACAAACAAAAAACAGTAAATATTCACTTTCATCAACCGGGTTTTAGCTCGAAAGAGGAGAAAAAAAAGTCCATTAGTTATTTTCTTGTCTTCTCGTGTTTGTGTAGTTCTCTGAATTAAGAATTAATGGCGTCTCAAATTTAAAGGTTGTCTGGGCCTTTCTTGCAATCAAAGCGACTGAATATTTCATACAAGGGGTTCATCCATAACTCAGCTGTTAAAGGCTGAATATGCTAGTGAACCATTTATTTGTTTTTCTTTAGAGTCACAACATATTATGGGAAATGGTTCTACACATACATACATCCATGTATATATATACATATACACATACACATTTATATATATAAATATATATATATATATATATATATATATATATATATATATATATATATATATATATATATATATATATATATATATATATATATATATATATATATATATATATTTATATATATACATCGAGAGAGAGAGAGAAAATTGGACCTACTGTAAAAGTTCTGACAGCTTTGTCAAATTCTTTTTTTGGCTTTAATTCAATTGAAATTTTTATAGCCGAATTGGGAATTTCTTACTGTCTTGTTTAACTTCACAGTTGGGTTTGCCTTTATTCCTCCAGACCGATTTTCCTCTCTCTCTCTCTCTATCTCTCTCTCCTTTCTTTCTCTTCGATACACACACACACACACACACACATATATATATATAGTATATATATATATATATATATATATATATATATATGTGTGTGTGTGTGTGTGTGTGTGTGTGTGTGTGTGTGTGTCTGAGAGAGACCTTACTTACAGACCTTACAATTCGTTCAGGTTGCCCCAGGTCCCTCAGTGTGAGGCGCCTTTGATGTCTACCAGAGAGTTGCTAACGCATCTTCCGGTATATTTTGCATCTTCCAGTCTTGGATGGTCTGGGATGCATCTTAGATATTTGTCGAGCTTATTCTTAAACACATCTACGCTCACTCCTGTTATGTTCCTCAGATGAGCTGGTAGCGCATTGAATAGACGCTGCATTATCGATGCTGGTGCGTGGTGGATTAATGTCCTGTGTGCTTTCCTTAATTTTCCTGGTATAGTTTTTGGCACTATTAATCTACCTCTGCTTGCTCTTTTGATCATTTTAGTTCCATGATATTTTCGGTAATTCCTTCTATCTGTTTCCATGCTTGAATTACCATGTAGTTCTCTTCTCCTTTCAAGACTATATAAATTTAGAACTGTAGTCTTTCCCAGTAGTCAAGGTCCTTAACTTCTTCTATTCTGGCTGTAAATGACCTTTTGTACACTCTCTATTTGTGCAATATCCTTTTTGGTAGTGTGGGTACCATATTATATTGCAATATTCAAGTGGACTAAAGACGTACGTTTTATAAAGCATAATCATGTGTTCAGCTTTTCTTGTTTTGAAGTGCCGGAACAACATTCCCCATTTTTGCTTTGCATTTTGCCAATAAATTGCTATTTGATCATTGCATAACATATTCCTATTCAACATCACACCAAGGTCTTTAACTGCTTCCTTGTTTGTGATTGTCTCATTATTAGGTCCTTATATGCATATAGCATTCCTACTTTATCACCATAGTTCATTGATTCAAATTTATCAGAGTTAAATACCATCCTATTTATCTCTGCCCATTTATATATTTTATTTAGGTCTCTTTGTAGCGAGTTCTATCTTCATCACAAGCAATTTCTCTACTTATTCTTGTGTCATCTGCGAAACTTCTTACTACTGAGTCCTTAACATTACTGTCTATGTCTGCAATCATAATCACAAACAGCAATGCAGCTAACACCGTACCTGTGGTACACGGATATTACCGTAGCTTCATCCGATTTCTCATCATTTTGCAATCACTATCTGTTTTTTCTGTTTTGCAAAAATTCTTTTATCCATCTTCCCTACTTTGTCAACAATGTTATGTTTTCTAATTTTTTCTAATATGTTATGATCTACCTTGTCAAAAGCTTTTGCAAAAGTCTAGGTAAACCACATCTGTATCTTTTCATTTTATCATATTTTTATATATGCTTTTCATGGTGGACTAACAGTTGGGTTTGTACTTTTTCGGGTACAAAACCATGTTGTCCTATATTGAACAATCTATTCTTCATTAAATGTTTCATTATATTTTTTTATTACCCTTTCATATACTTTCATAATATGAGATGTCAGACTCACAGGCCTATAATTACTTGCTCTAGTCTTGAACCACTTTTGAAAGTAGGAGTAATATATGCTAATTTATGCTCATCATAAATCTTGCCTGTATCTATACTTTGTCTTAATAATATTGCTAGCGGCTTTGCGATTGAATGAACCACTTTCTTTAACAATATGACAGGTACTCCATCTGGTCCTGCTGCTGATCCATTTTTAATTTCATTAATAGCCTGCACAATATCGGCTTCTGTAATATCTATATCTGATCTGTATTCAGTATTTTCATCTCTTATTTCTGTATCATTATCTTCATTTTCAATTCTAGGTGTAAATTCACTCTTATATCTTTCTGCTAATATGTTACATATTTCCTTTTTTCATTCGTTAATCGCCCTTCCAATTCTTAGAGGGCCTATTTCTACTCTTATTTTATTCATCTTTTTGCATATGAATAAAAAAATTTTAGGGTTTTGCTTGATATTTTGTAGTGTCATTTCTTCTAGGTTCCATTTTTTCATTTTCTTTTGATTGTATAATCTTTTGTTCTGCATTTTCTATCTTACTTTTAGTTCCATCACTTTCCATGCATTCTTTTCTTTTGCAAGAGCTTTTTCCACTTTCTAATTTTCTGGAACAAGATCCTTCTGTCTCTTGGAATTCGTGACTGATGATTACTTTTTTCTTCGGTATATATTTTTCCACTATTTCTCTAATATTTTATATAATATATCAGTATTTACCTGTATATCATCACTTACAAATATATTTTCCCATTCTTTGTTTAATTCTTCATTTATTTTTTGACCAATTTATATTCTTACTATAGAAATTGTATTTTCCATATCCTTCCCATTTTTCGTTTCTTGCTTTTCTCTGTTTTCATATGTTCTGAACGGACTGTTAGTTCTATGACATTATGGTCCGAAATACTCGTGTTATATACTATTATTTCTTTAACATAGTTCACCTCGTTCACAAATACTAGATCTAAAATATTATCCTTTCTTGTTGGTAGGTGATTTATTTGCTGAATGTTATGTTCTAGTAGCATATCTAATAGCTTTTCAAATTGCCTCTTATCTTCTGCACTACTATTGTTTCTTTTTTATATGTATAAATACAACCACAGTCTCTATTCGTTCTTTCCATTCTACAAAAGGAAAGTTAAAGTCTCCAGTTAGAGTATAGTCCAGTCCTCAGGATTTCTACATATTTCATCCAATTTTTTCAATTATTATGTCAAACTCTTTAGTATTAGGGGTCTATATATTACAATGTTCACTAATTTTTCATATTCAAATTCTACTGCTATTAATTCACATTCTGTGTTACTATATTTCTCACAGATTTTTCCTTGATTATCTCTCCCATATATCATGGTTCCCCCTTGATTTCTATTTTTCTATCTGATCTATAAGTTTAAACCCTTTATCTGGTCATCATTACCAGTCTCTTGGGATACCAGGTTTCACTTATATTCAATATTTCTATTTTTCATTTTTGGGTAAGTTCTTCTAAGAACTCTATCTTTCTTTTTTGAGTTACTGAAACTAAACCCTGCGCGTTCATCACTATGATGGTTGCGTATTATCTCCATAATCTAATATGGGTAATAATAAGGATTTTCCATGTCTCTTTCCTGTTCTGATATGTTGATCTTTTTCATTTCCAGAAATTCATTAAAAACCAACTTTTCCATTACACTTGTTCTTCCAGCTTCATATTTATTCACTTTTGCATAAACCTGCACTTATCTCCATATCTGCACCATCCCTTAGCATCATAGATACATTGCTTGTTCCTTGTGCTATATCTAGGTGCTGATGGCTCATATCGTGGTGCTGACATTTCATAATGTGTTGTTGGCTTGTTTTTTGCCTTCATCACATGATCTTTGAGAGAGAGAGAATAAGATCCTTGTAGATTCCACAACCCAAACCTACTGTACATCCAACCGCAGAGCGGACGTCGCTGTAATTAGCCTACCTCAAAAAGGAGAGAAAAGCTGAAAGTGTGGCGTTAAGAGTCTGCCGAAAAAGACAGAAATATTTTCGTTTCTTAGAATTGGAAAAAATAATGGATGAGGTTAAAAGGGAGGAAAAGGGGTCGAGATATAAATGTATGTGTGTGTGTGTGTGTGTGTGTGTGTGTGTGTGTGTGTGTGTGGGAGAGAGGTATACAGTAGATTAAAGTCCATAGGACTCAAATAAAAGGAAGCAGAGAATGAGAGCTGTCATTTATTTTATTTCTTTTTTTGTGGGGGAGTTCATCTTTTTAGAGGGGTTAGCGATAATTAACTACAGGTGGCCACCTTTTATTTACCTTAGTTTATATTATTTTTATTCCTTTTATTTTTTATTCTTTTTTAATTTTTATTTTTTATGATTTTCGTTTTTCTTATTTTGTTTTTTCTTTATTTTTGGGCTTATTTCATTTTTTTTCTGTCAGTAACATTAAATAGTGTTTTCACGCCAAGCCAGAGGTTGCCGCCTCCCCATTTTTTACTTTTTTTTTTTTTTTTTTAGATTTTTAGCTGTTATTGTTTTGTATTTATTTATCAGGATTTTATCGTTTCTGGAGGATCAATGGCATTAACTTCCGGATGCCTATGCCCCTCCGAAGTTGCCATCTTCCATTATTTTTTTTTTTTTTACATTTTGTATTTTTTATGTTTATTATTTCTACTTTCTATTTTTTTAGGAGTATCTTATCTTTTTGGGGGGTTCAATGGCATTAACTTGTGGGTTTCTAAGTCACGCCAGAGTTGCCACTTCCCCATACTTTTTATTCAGTTGTTGGGGGAGTTTTATTTCTTTATTTTGGGGATTTTATTATTTTTTTTTTTTTGGTGGGGCTGCTTTCTGCAGCATGAATTTATGGGTTTTAGCCATACCAGAATTTCCCTGCTTTTTTTCTGGAGGCTCCCCCTATCTGGCTTTTTTTTATGTGGGGGATCCCCTCCCCACCTTCGTTTCTTGGGGATCGCCTCCCCACCTTCTTTTCTCAGGGATCGCCTCACCTGTTTTTTTTTTTTTAATTTGGGGGTAGAAACCTACGCCACGCCAGAAGTTGCCATTTCCCGACTTTATTATTTTTTATTTTGGGGTTTTTATTTTTTATTTTTTATTTTGGGGTTTGTGGCATTAACTTACAGGTTTCTATGCCACACTAGAGGTTGCCACTTCCTCATTTTATAATTTTTTTATTTTGGATTTTTAATTTTTCTTAGGGTTTGTAGCATTAACTTGCAGGTTTCTATGCCACACCAAAGTTGCCACTTCCCCATTTTATTGTTTTTTTTTTTGGGGGGGAGATTTTATTTTTTTGGATTTGTGGCATTAACTTGCGGGTTTCTACGCCACGCCAGAGTTGTCACTCCCCATTTTATTATATTTTTTACACTATCACAATATATATATATATATATATATATATAAATTATATGTATATATATATAAATTATATATATATATATATATATATATATATATATATATATATATATATATATATATATATATATATATATTCTGAAGTTCAGTAGATATATGTAATTGTGAGTTGACCTACGTTCCTTTCATCTTTTGCGCATAGTTCGATTCATACCTTACAATTAGGGTTTCTTGATTTGGACTGAAACCTTTCAAGTGACAAACACATAAAGTATCAGGAAATAGTGAAGTCAAAAGATTCTGGCTATTGCAAATAACACAAGCAATACTTGACGTACACACACACACACACACACACACACACAGACAGTCTATATTTATAGGCTATACAGTATAGCTACGATGGCCTCTTAACTTATCGAATTCTTCACACTTTTTGGATACGCTTGTCACTACAAAGAATTAGATCCAAATTCAAGAAATATGAGGCATTTCTGATGTTCCAGACATCAAAATTACCACATATTTCTTGCGTTTGAATTCAAGTGTGAAGAACTGGAGGAGTTAAGAGAGCATTGTGGCTATTACAATTACTTACGTATCTGATAAAAAGTGACCAGTAGGTTCTATATATCTTTATATATATATATATATATATATATATATATATATATATATATATAATGTGTGTGTGTGTGTATACATTATTCCATCGTTTAACTGCCATGTTCTTGAGAGATCAACATCGTGTTTCTTACATCTGAACATTCTTGATTTTTCTTGCAAGAAGTTGAGTCCCCGGCTTGACATAAACAAAGATGTCTACGGCGGAGTACATGAAGGATGAGACTGGCAAGTTTTACTACTTTTTTACCACAATAGCAATGGAATTTTTTTACTTTTAAGCTTGGAAGACCGAGCGATTTACATTTATTTTTGTTTTATGAACATTATGTCAGGGTTCAGATAATTTTTATGAAGATATTTGTGTAAAGTTGCTTGCCTGATTTTTGTAAACCGGAAAATGATGGAATGCGATATCTTGAGAATCCTGAACAAGTGATTTTTTTTTTCTTAAACTGCTTATTGACATTATCCTAATGACATTTATCATGATTTAGGTCTGCGTTTGATAGAGCCACATCTGTAGTAAGCTTAGGATTGTTTGCGCTTTTAGGCCTGTCGTGCTAGGCTAGTCGATCTTGCTTACGTATTGTTGACTAGCCTAACCTTGATTAGCCATGACTGCTAATGTACCGTTGCTAGCATAGGTAGTAAGCTGAGTAGGGAAACAGGGGTAGGCATTGGGTATTTTCCCATACTAATAACCTACATTGGGGTAGCCTAGGCCAGTCCATGTGCTTGATGTAAGGCTAAGTGTTACTTGGGGGGGGGGGCGGGGTTCAGAGGGAGCAAAACCCCCCCTCCCCGATTGGTCAGTGCATGGCACCTTAAGTCAGGTTAGAAAGGTAAGCTCTGGTTAGGTTAGGGCGCGACATGTATGTAAGAGGTAGGTTAATGTCATTTTGGTTAGGTTGTAGCCACTGCCAAACATTTATTCCTCCCCCTGCCCCCGATCTGTCTCCAATATTCAGTGTTACTTGGGGAGGTCTGGGAGGGGCAAACCACCCCCCCTAGCCAGGTCAGGGCTTGGCGTCCAAAGTCAGGTTAGGAAGGTAAGTTCTGGTTAGGCCAAGGCACGATTTTCTAGGAAAGGTTATGTTTTGCCCGTTATCACAGTCAGACTTCTTTTGTGTACCCCTGTCTCCCTACTCTGCATCCACTCCAATTGTATGTTTGGAGTAATACAATGACACTTTAATTCAGGCCAAATATATGAACCATATGTTTTCTGAAGGGTTCACCATGTGTTTCAGGCTATACATGTCTGATCATTAATTTTGGTGCAGACTACTTGCTTTTGTGTTTAAACATCCAATATCATGAGTGATGCCATTGAGAAGCTGTGTTGTTTATAGAAAATTAGGAAAGGCATAGCCTATATCACATGATAAAAAAAAACTGTATGGGTATCAACAGTAGCAGTCATCAAGAAATATCAAAGCATAAAAATGTAGCAAAGGTATGGAGGTAGCCTAACCTAACCTTACCTAGGGTATTGGGTTGTTACCTTCCTTGGGGAGGGCCAGCCCTTATCTATTTCTGTAGTACTATATTCTACTTCAAATTAGAATCCTGGTGTCCTAGATGGAGGGGCATTGTGGTGTCTCTCTAGTCAAAAATAAGGTGTCCTAGATGGGGTCTTAATAGTCAAAACTGTTAATTAGCTGATCGTCGACTTCCTCATCCACCTTCAACAAAACAAGCTCTCTCAGTCCCGCAGGTGGAAGCCTGGAGCCAGATTTTCCATTTGAATGACATGGAACTTTCTTGGTAGAGTTGGCCGTGCTCATGTTGAGGTTCAAACATGTTGCCCACCAAGGGAGCTTCAGCCTCTTGAATGAGATGAGACTCTCTTCCCCTGCGGCCTAACTCGACTACTGTACAAGCCATTAAGGGAAATCATGTATTGAAATCTCACCCTCAAGAATGTTTGCTGCTGGCCTTAGCCTTGGCATAGCCTGTAGCGAGTTACACAGCCTTTCATATCTTGTCTGGTTCTCAGAGAGTTGGGAATCCTTCATGTTCTTGTTTGTTCCTAAGTTAATGGCAATGTCTCTGAACCCATATGTTTCTGACAAAAGATTCAAGAACTTTTTGGTTCCCTCCCTCCGAGACTTTGTTATAGGAGACCTGGAGGACACACTTTTGTGCCCAGTGTGAGTCTTCTGCCACTGTCTAAGGAGAACCCAACTTCATAGGCCAGAGTGTCCCGACATTGTCAGCACCTGTTTGTAGAAAATTGTTAGTTATCACCCTTTCTCTCAGGCTTTGTGAAGCAATCAAGTGGGCTTGCAGTTTGTCTTGTGAGGGAAGTGGTCATCCAATTTGAGCTAGAGCTCACAAAGCCAGGGTCACTGGCCCATCCCTAGTCTCAGAGAAACTTTTCAATTCCACAGGTAATAAGGGCAGGTGTTGGGTGGTCATACTACCTTTATCTCTTTTAACTTCAGGTATATCACCCACAGGTCCTTGGAAACAATTTCCTTATGACCTGTGGTGGCTGCTCATCTGGAGTGTCTCCTACGTGAAAGGCAGTGGTTTGTGTTTATATAGGAACAAAAGCCATTCATATTTGGTAAAAAAAAGCACAGTAAACCCCCTGTATTCATGGGGGATGCGTACCGCATCTCCCCGCGAATAGCTAAAATCCGCGAATACTTAGAACCCCACTAAAAACACTTAGAACTGCCTATTATGATAGTTTAAACACAAAAAAACCCTCCCAAAATGCTTATAAGTGAATATTTCTCAGTGAAAAATACTGCAAATTTTCTGCGAATAAAGGGTAGATACGTTCCACAGAGAAATCCGTGAATATGAGACCGCGAATATGGGGGCATTTACGGTACAGTAAACCCACCGTATTCGCGTTCTCATGGTTTGCGGACTCACACATTCGCCGGTTTCTCTGTGGAACATATCTAGCCATCATTCGCGGAAAATTCGCCCATTCGCTGTATTTTTCACTGAGAAATATTCACTAATTACTGTATTTTCATATATTTTTCATGAGTAAATGCACTTTTTGTGATAAAACTATTAAAATACTCAGGTATAAGCATTTTTACAGGGTTTTACTTGATTTAATCTATCAAAATGGGCAGTTCTAAGTGTTTTTAGATGGGTTTTAAGCATTCGCGGATTTGACCTATTCGCAGGGGGGTGTGGGACGCATCCCCCGCGAATACGGGGGTTCACTGTATTCCATTGTATTGAACTGTAGTCAATAAGGATAAATGTTGAAGTTTATGCCGAGAAAGTAAGAATTGGCCAGCACTTAATTTTTTTCTCAGTTATATGCAGTACAGATTTTATAGTAGCTTTTCTTCTGTTATACAGTATACAGTAGTTTAAACATTATAGTAGCCACTTTTTTTAAAGTGTATAATTTGAGAAAACCAGTAACTTGTGTCCATATAAAAAATCTACTTAAATGGGGTTCACTGTTATCGATGATTTCAGGGATAGGATACATTCCAGGGCTTGAAACCAATTTGCCACAGATAACAAAGTACAGTCATCCAGGAGGCCTGGTCCCTCCTTCCTTTCCAATTTGACATTATTGTAGGTAGGATTATGGTCGGTACTTTTATTGTATACAGTGAAAGGAAAATCTACGTCTTAAGTTTTCCATAGTAAATACTGCATACAAACAGCAGTTTTATACCATGAGTACCCACCTACCAATTCTGTGGACTAACTAGTGATTGTAGTTGCAAAAAGTTGATTGTTTCATTCTGATGTGCATCTTTACTCCGCATTGTTTCTCACCTGTGTTATGTATATTTATGAATATCTGTTATAAATCTCTTTGTTACCACTATAGGGCAATGTTTCATCCCAGCTTCACAACGTCCCGACGGTACCTGGCGGAAAGCCAGAAGGGTGAAAGATGGTTATGTTCCTCAGGAGGAGATGCCATTGTAAGTTTTTCTTTTTAGTGTAGCCTAATTTGAGGAATTTACTGTAGAATTGTCTTTATGTTTTTTCATATACATGGTCTACAAAGTTTACCCTTTACCAGATTTTCCATGATCATACGGTTTACATTTTAGACAAACAATTTACATTTTAGACAAAATATTTCCTGACAAACTGTGTCTTTAAATGAAGTTGTGGATTACAAAAGAGTTCCTTATCCAGATCCAGACCTCTTTCAAAAGCTAGTAACTTGTTTCCAGTCACAAGACCCACATATAAAATTTCAGTAGAAGTCCGCACGTAACTGTACAAACATGCAAACAGACAGAGACAAACAAACCAAGCCATTAAAATAACTTTATTGGAAGTATATAATAATGTAATGAAAATTAAGGTGTCCCTGTGCATGCAAAAGGTTAGGGTTTTATCTCTAAATCCCCACTACAGTACTGTATTTACTTGTCAGAAGGAATTGTTAACGTAATTAGAAAATAAATGTTAGTTTCATCTTTATTCTGTTGCCTGTATCTCAGTTTTTAATGTATGCGATCTCTACTTTCTGTGATCTTTTGTCAGTGGTTAAGAACATAGGCAGATGTTGGTTATGCAATTGCTGTATAGGTTACCTTTTTTTCATAGTTAGGTGTGTTCACCTGGATAACCTAAAGATTTTTGTCTTTCAAATGAATTATTTTTATTGTCAAGAAATGGTTTTTTTGAACTAAACTGTTATATGTATCATATAGCACCAACATTGCTAGTTGTCAGCATTGTAGGACATTATTGCACTTGTTGTACGTGTGTTTTGCTTCTTGGATCTTCATGTAGCATTTAGGTTTGCTCTTCTTATATTTTACATTCAGTTTCGAGTTCAAGATTGTTTTGTCATGTTTTTTAATGTACTTTGTAGTGTTTTTTCCTGAGCAGGGACTTTGGGGTTACCATACATTAATTTTTGTAATGATTCCATAAGTTCTGCTAGCTTTAGTAATTATTTTCATTTTCATTGTTATCAGTGAGATAATTTCATTATACCTTTTTTCCAGATATGAGAGTAAAGGCAAACAGTGGGCAAAAAGTCGCTCAGAGTATCCAGTTGGTCTGGCTCCAGATGATGTAGCTGCTGCTAAAGCCAAACAGCAGGCAAACAATGCAGGAATCCCAGGATTGGTAATAACTCCAAAGCCAGGTAACAGCTGTAGTTGATTGTGTTATTCCAACGCAGCCTTTGAAATCTTGTAATACTGTTTAAATGGTAATTGTGCGTGAAAATATTCGTTTTGTCATTTTGGTAATGACAAATTTTCAGTAAATAGTAAAAGTAGGACTGAACTACGATCAGAGGTACTCTTTCCAGTTGAAGAATTGGTTCTGGAGTTGAAAAATTGTTAAGAAGTTTGAGTCTACATATATCTTCTTGACCATAGTTTATCATGTATCCTGTAATTGTTAAATTGTTGAGGAATTATTTGATAAACGGTTCGATAGATGGGTAAATATGACCAGAGCAAAGGCAGCGGTATTAAGATTTTAAGTAAATTCCTTAAACATTATTAGGGGTATGTGTTACCATTCTGCTGTATCTATGCAAGTTAACAGGAAATACAGTCCATTTCTTTACATAAGCCTATTGATCTGTATGGATTAGTCAGACCGAATCTTTAGTCTGCCTTGAGAATAAAGAAGGGGAGCAATGTGATGCTTTGCCAGGGTAGACAGCCTGGTGAAATATTGTGGTGCCATCTTGTATCAACTCTTAGGCACACTCATCTGTCAGAGTTCTCTCTTTAAAGGCAAGTTATCAGAATCATTTAAAATTTTTCCAGTCATTAGGTTTTTTAAGAAGCTATATTAAGTAAGATTCATTATCAGGAAGAACAAACCTGGCCACCCCTACGAGAGTGTTTGGTAACTCAAAGGTTTGGTTAAACTGATAATTTTGTCCTTGCATCTCCTATTTTGCATAGTTTGTGTTGAGTTATTCTTTGGCTCTTTAATTTTCTCTGCTTATATTAATTTACATTTATATGTAGCTCATATTGTACGTACATATATTTTAGCTTAAGATTTTTTCACAGAGAAATCTAAGTCACAGAAGAAGAAATCTGGAGGTGGCAAGAAAAAGTCAGCAGCCCCAGATGCAAGCATAACAAAACAGCTGCAGGAGACTCACATTTCTGAATCCACAGGAGATAAAGGTAATTCTCTCTCTCTCTCTCTCACTCTGTAGTTTTAATTTGTAGTGAATCATAGTTCATAGTTTAGATTGGTGTCTCAGGATTTGTGAATCATAATGTTTTTAGTAAACTCAGTATCTATGAGATATGAGTTTACTTGGGTTTACAATCCAGTATCAGTCAAAAGATTCAATGTTGCAGGGTGAATGGTCCTTGACTGGCATTTAGGTTATGCAGTACTGTGTAGGATATTTGTACGTAAAGTTTTTGACCTTCCAACACTTTAACTATCCATTGACATTTTTCTTCGAGTCGCTAATATACATTTTTCCAATCTTTTAGATCAAACCTGGGAGAGCTTAGATTCTGGCTTATTGTTGTAGTTATAATGTCATACGAGAATAATAATAAACTTTTTCACAATTTGGTCATTCATTTTGTATTTTGCTCTTTTTTCTTAATGCCAGGTCTCATAAAGGACTAATTTTTTATACATTTTCTCATAATCTTTTGAACTTTATTAAAAATTTCTGAAACCCAGTGTTCTCTTTTCATATCTTTTTAGCTTTCCCTGTACAGTTATTAAAAATATCTGAAACCCAGTGTTCTTTTTTCATATCTTTGTAGCTTTCCCTGTACAGTATGTACTATATTTCATAACTTTGTGTTTTGCCTTGTATGCAATTAAATTTATCAAAATTTTGTCAGAACTATCTTCCTTGGGGTAGCTTTCAGTTAATGAGGGGTATCTGAGGTGTTTTTGAACCAGGGAAAAGAAATTTCAAATCTCTCTCTCTCTCTCTCTCTCTCTCTCTCTCTTATTATCTCTCTCTCTCTCTCTCTCTTATTAGTTTTCCCATTATATTATATTCAAATAGTATATGCATTTTCACATTCATTAAAATTTACTGCTAAAATAAACGGGAGAAGGGATCATGGTTGGGAAGGGGCTTGTATTCAAAGCCAGTTGTGAAAGTTGTGGATGATATTAGCCACCCCAAAGAAAGTTTAGACCCTTTTTGGCAGAGCTGTACTTGAGTGTTGGCACATTGGAATCCAGGGAGAGCCAGCCTTTGGGTTATGACTCTAGATATTAGTCCAGAAGCCCATCATTACAGATGAAGGTCAGGATGATTCCATGTTCACATGGTCTTGGTCCTATCAGGCAAGTTTAGCTTACACCATTACCACAATTATTTTAAATTCAGGGTTATGCAAAGATCTCCAAGAAGACTGATGATTTATGGAGAAAAGAGACCCAGGAAAGTTACAACTATACATTTACCAAGTTTATGAATCTTAATTTGGGTGAAATGAGCTTGAGAGTTGTAAAAATTATGGTAAAACTTGGCAGACAACTACAGTATGAATCAGAACACAATTGAGACACAAAACACTTCCAAGAAAGTACAAAGACCTTTGGAAGGTGACAAACCTATGAATGTTACAGGAGCAAATTGCCAACTTATGGATCTCCAATTGGACAGTCTCATCAGATTTTGTAGGGGAATGCAAGAACAATGCTTTGAGTACTTTGCGAGTGTTTTTAGGCTTCTTTAGGTGCTTTGCAGAAAAGGGTCTCTGAAATTTATCCTGCATAGAAAGTGAGTTTTAAAAGTTTATAAATCTGTTTTGGTTAAGGACCAAGCCCTTAACCAGAACAGATCTATGTTTATCTTTTGATCAGTTCTCGAAAAGAAACTTATCATATGCTTAAATGGGTGTTGCTTGTTATAGAAGGTGCCAAGGATATCTGATTGTAATTTAAGGTAGCATTATACCTCCTCATAACCAAACAAACACTAGTCATCCGTAATACTGCTAGGAAGAGACAGTTTTCCTGCAAGGAAACCTGACACAAAATAAATACAATAGCCCACACTGTATAATCTTCGAAAAGATAAACAATAAATGCAATAGGTTAAGTTCTCTGTTGAAATAAAGCTCATAAATTATACCTTCTTTTATGGGGAGTAGCCAGCTTTAATCATGTCCAGTTGGTACTTAGTGACTACTGTACTTCATTACACAGGGGTAATACGGAAGGAGATATGGTGTGTTGAAACAAGGCTCACCTGCAACAATTGAGAGAACAATTGAAGTTTTTTCACCTTCTGATGTATTGCTGCACTCTGCTAGTTGTTCCTTTCCATGTTATAAGTAAAATAAGAGTTTTGTAGTCAAGGAACACCAATATTTATCATATATTCTTCATCCCTGGATTGTAGATCAGCAGGCTGCACCTACAGACCCAGTGAAGCGATTACGAAATCTTAGGAAAAAGCTAAGGGATATAGAGAAGTTAGAGAAGCAGATTAACTCTGGGGAACTTAAGAAACCAGAAGAAGATCAGCTATTAAAGGTCAAGAAGAAAGGCGAGGTCTTGCGACTCATCAAAGAGTTAGAAAAAGAAGTAGGTGAAAGCAATTAGTGAAGGCAGTCAGTTTTGACTCAAGTCCTGTTTTAAGGTAGCCTGTGTGGCAATCATTCTTAAATGTTGCAAAGTACATGCCAAATGCACCTTAACATTCAAGAGTTGAAGTGAAACTTTTTACTTTGACAAGAGAAGAGAAACATTCAAGTCCACTATTGGGTGAAGAAATTTTTAAAGTCAGAAATTTTTAAAAATTGTGCACTACAAGTTGTGGTGAAAAATATGTGCAATGAGATTATATTTAAAGAGAACAATATAATCCATTGAATATGGATTTTTTTTTAAAGGTAATTATGCATAATGAAATGAGATGGCTGTAAGTTGTTTACTGTGTATGAAATGGTTGTGTAAGGAGAGTGTTATTGGCCAGAATATTTGAGCATCCTTTTTGACTTTCGTTTTTGGTACAAAACGTGAATGAGCTCCTTAAACTATAAACTTTTTTATAGAAGAAATTCGAGAGATTTGTAATCTGCAGTCCTATTTTGTATATGCATTACCATAAAAACACAACAGTGGAATCCTGTTATAGTCTTCGATGTTGTAAAATTTGGTAATTGGTAAATATTGAAGAGATAAGTTTTCTTTTTCACTGTTTCCAGATAACCATTTTTATATACGAATCTTTTTAAGGTTTTGAATGATATATACTGTATTATAACAGGATTTTACTGTGATTGCAGTTCAAATGTAGGATGTTGATAATATTACTTTCAGCTTTAAATTAAATATTTTTGTCTTTTAAAAGTCTTAAGTGTGAGTGAATGACAGGTAGGAGGATGTTGAATAGAAGATGAGAATATAGTTCATTTCTTTTACAGTAAAATGTGTGGAAGTAAAATTACTACAATACTGGGTACAATTATCTGCCTTTTCACCTTCAAATGTTTTAGTTACGAGACTGGATTCTCATTTACATTGTTATCACTAAAATATAAAGAACTCTAGATGTTTTGATAAAACTATCAAATTGGTGTATTGATAAAATTTTATCATATTAAAATGATTGTATTTCATGTTTTTTTTTTTTTCTTTCCAAATCATGAGATTGCTTCCCCATTTAAGAAGCATTTCCTGTACTGATCAGAAAAATTGTGTGACATATAATTTGCAACTAAATTATATTAGTGAAAAGACAGTTATATTCATCAGTTCAAAACACAGCAGCTATATTTCCATTTTCTACAGCAATAGGTATTGTTTTTCAGGCATGCAGTTTCCTTAAAAATCAGTATATCGTCTCATCTGTTTGTTTCCTTTAGTCCTCCTGTGATTTTTCGTATAGGGAGTCATTTTAAAGCTGTATGACCATCACAGTTATACTAGTTGTGTCACAGGTCTGTGGTCTGAAGATTAATTCCTAAATGAGAAGGTAGAGCACAATTTAGCATTTTCATTTTTCAGAGCAAGTAATTTGCTTACTCAGAAGCCATATAGCATCCTAGTATGATACAGTACTTGAATTTAAGGGGAAATTATGAAATTCATGACAGAGTATGACCAGCTATTAGTGGATTGTGGTGAGTTATTGTGCAAACCAAATTAGCAATGTTTTTCATCATTATAATTTAGCTGACATATTATACTGAAAGACCAAGAAGTTTAAAAAAAGTGAAATTACAAAAATATTTGGTACAAATATAAAGGAGTAAATTCAGTATAATTTTTAAATATAATTGTAGACAGGTGCATCCTACACTTATGCAGCCATGTACTCGACGTAGTTATTACTGATGTTGGTAACTTTTATACCATTACAGTAAATATAATTCGGTAGCTGTTAAAGTTGGATAAAAATTAAAATTCAGTTGGGTAAATAATAACTAACAGGTCCGCAAATAGAAAACACTGTTGTATTTAATGTCATCTTTCAATGGAAATGTACACTCAGGTTATCAGATGGGAATTCTCATGACTGATAATAGTATGTAAAAAGGTTCTGCAAGGAAATCTCAACAGGATCTGCTGCAGTTGAGGTAACTATCCTATATGGATATATGAGGTAACTTTGGCCCAGTCTTTTTCTTGGTCTCAAAAGATGTCTGGTACTTATCCATAAGGTCTGTATACATGCGTCGTAGTGTTGCAACTTCTTCACGAAGTCCTGCTATGAGTTTGTTCTTTTCGTCAACTATTGTCTGCAAAAAGAAGTTTGTGTTACTATCCACTGATAATTACATACAGTTTTATATTTCATTTGAATAATCTAACTTTTTGCCAACATAAACTTCTTAGATAGTACAATACAACAAACTTGAACATATCATCATTAATTCTTTACTGTATACTGTAGTACGCATGGCTGTAAAAGAAAGCTAACTTTGTTTTATTACTAAAAATAATTAATTTTTTAAACATTTGTGTAGAATTTAAACATATTGGAACAGTTTTTCTTCAGAAATATTTCAAAAAATTATTTGGCAATCTTTCAAGCTGAATAACCTTACCTGGGTGCATCAGCCATGTCCAATTAGACAGAAACAGAGTGTAGAAATTGCAAATGAAATTCCATAACTTTTTCAATTTCTAGATACCATAGATTCTCTAACAAACAACAATAAAGCTGCTGTATGTAACCACTATTTTGTGAGATAGTTCAAATATTACTGAACTGAAGTGATATCAATAGCAAGTCACTATGGAGACCAATAAATTATGTTTTTGATTAGAAGGCACAAGGTACTCACTCTAATGCTGCTTTTTACACTTACTGTATCAAAAGCAATGCAGCTTACTAGTGTGTGACATAAGCATTGCAAAATATATATCTTTTTATGATACTATTCTTTAGCTTACCTCTAACTGATGGCTGACATGGCTAAATGAAGCTGGATCTAAGTTAGCCGCTGACAAAACTTCAGAGAGAACTGCTTCCTTCTTTTCCAGATGCTCAGATACCTTCAAAGCATTTTATGAGATGAAAAAAGGAAAACCATAAGCGTCTTATTTATAGAATTCTATTCCTGCCAAATGATGATTTCCGTAAAGATTCTTTTAGTCACCACGTAATTAATTATGGTGAAATGTTAAGAAGTTAAGTAAATTAGACAATTTCAGTCAAGATAACAACATTCCATACAGATAAGAACACAACAGTAGGAAAAAGGAAATATTTAGGGTATCATAGTGGATGAAGAAAGATGGAAAAGATATGGAAAGGATAAAGTATTCAAAGAAAAATGGAGAAAGTGGATTAATGGTTTCAGTATTCTGAATAAAGAGACTGGATACAAACTGAAGGATATGTGCATGATATGGATCAACAGAGAATGTAAAATCTGAAGAAGTTAGAGACCTCTTGATTAAAATGAAGGAAAGACCCAAGACCATCAGGAATAATATGTGATCTGGTAATAACAGCCAAAGAACCTGTCAAAGATGAATTATCAGAATACATGAGAACCTGATACAGAAAAAATGGAAAAGGAGTACAGCGGTAAAACTGCTCAGGAAAAATAGATGCACTGGTGGGAAATTAGAAAGGAATAAGACTGCTTAAATTTCTTTTGAAAACATTGGAGGACAGATAAGAAAAACAGTTAAAATTGCATGCAAAGATTGTACCACATAATATGAAAAGGCATTAAGGAGCTAAACTTGCATCTTTTCCTCCTGAAAGCCTGCTGATATATTACAGTAAACTCCATTGTAACCTCAACAAATTCCATTGGCAGGTTTATAAAAGAATTTGACTGATTTGACAGATTACCTGATTAAGCCTTTTCTCCAAGACAACGTTACGTAATTCACTTCGCTGTTGTACTTCTCCAACTACTCCAACAAAGTGATCATATAGCTCTTTCCTCTCTTGCTCAATCTGAAAAATGTGCAGAATCTCAAAAATGTTACAAAAAGCTGAGGAAAATTACCGTAAAGTTTTCAATATGTTTAACAAAACATGCAGTTAATATTGTAAAGGCAATTTGGAAAGAGAACAAATATGTATTGTTGCACGTACTAATGATATGTGATCATTGAGGATGATGTGCCTTCATTTCCCAACTGAATTTATTTATGGAAGCAAAAGCAATCTTAGTATTGCAACTCATTTCAGGATTTTATGCTAAATTATCAAATTTAGCAGGCAAAAGCTTTGAGTTTAAAATTAACTTCAGAACGTTTAGTGTATTGGAAACAGTTGAGATATTGAGATTAATCTACTAGAAAAACTTAAATACTCACAATCTTTCACATCAACACAAATCTTAATTAACCTGTGAAAAACTGCAGAGATAGTTGTGAAAATTTAATTTTTTGGTAATGTTAGCTTTCTGTTCTGTTTTGTGTTCATGCTCTTTACTTGCTAATACTATTCAGTTCAAAAGAAAAATACTCGAGCTACTAGCTCACATTCATAATTTTTGGACTGACTTCAGCCCCTTTTTGGGCTGAAAATACTTCATAATACATGCACAACATAAGCACAGTCACAGAAGGAAAGACAGATAAATAGCAATAATACAGTGATATCCCATTTACTACAGCAATTATAAAACAGGCAGCATTTACAAAGGTACAGAAGAAGTAATGCAATCAGGTGCATTATATATATACATGCTCACCTAAGACTTAGGGCAAGGGTGTAAGTTAAATGCATTAGAAGGAGAGATAGTGATGGATTACATGTACAGTACTAAAGTAATCCTTCAATCTTTCACACTTCCCCTACCTGCATTATTGCTCCTCTCTCAGTCTGACAAAGAATATGTGCCAAACTGCACTGAATGGCAAAAATACAAAAATTGCATAGGTGCAAACATATGTGCAGGGCTAAGATTGAACTGTGCGGCACTAGCAACATGGGATATTGCCTACAGGTAAGTAAGCCAAAATGTTCAATTTGGAACTTTGTTAAAATTCCTGTTCAAGATACTGTACTGAAAGATGTATGAGTGAGAGAGAGAGAGAGAAAGAGAATGTTGTATGGTACAATCATTTTACTATATGCACTGCTGTAATACTTCATTTGTTGCTTTTCAGCCAATAATTTAGGGAAAATTGTGCAATGTACAATACAGCACATATGGTATAAACATAAAGAGTTCTGTAGATAGAAAATAGGAGCCATAGAAAATGTTTGATGGCAGTACAAGTTGCTTGATCCTGAGTATAGCGTTGGTAACAAAGCTCTTGAATGGCACATTTTGCTAGCTACAATATATATCATATTTTTTATTGTTTGGTGTTTATTATCCACCTATTACAAAAAGAGAACGTGAATAAGTCTTATTTCTTTAGATTCTATACAATTTTTTAAGTTAGTAGCAGACAGGGTTATGGTAGGATTTTCAATTAGCGTAGAGGTAGCATAGCCTAGGCTAGCCTAGTCAATATTCCTTTTTCCACACTGGATGTTTTGTACTCCCTGGATTTATGAACGCAAATGATCAAGGGGTTACCAAGCTTGAATAACTATAATTATATACATTGGTACTGTAATCTTTTGTCTCGATGCCTGCTTTAATGAAGGATCTACCCTACTTACTGCCTCAGCTTTCTGTCTTAGAACCTCTAACTCCCACTGAAGAGCGTCCTTCTCACTTTTAAGTACTTTTACTTGAGCTTGGCTAGTCTGTAAAATATTGTAAAGAATGAACAAGTGTAAATTACAAATAAAATTCTTATCACAAATAAAATTCTTGCAGCTTGATGCAACACTGAACTGGCATAAGTTCTACTATACACTGCTTTATGGCAAAGATTTGTAGATGAGATATCATTAATTCTTGTTGCAAAACAGTTTCATAAACAGTATTTGTGCATCATGTAAAGATTAAATGTTGCAGAGTGATATGACTACAGTAATTCTGGAAATGCAAAAACTTACAAGATAGCTTTCTTTGTCCCTCTGGGAACGTTGAACTGAACGCTGGGTGTCTGCCAATTTCTTACGAAGAGACCCAACTTCATTTTCTAGACGAGAACGACTAGTAATGGCAGCTCCCATTTCTTGTTCTAATTTATGCTCTTTTTCCTTTTGTTCTGCTAATTCAGCCTGTTTACAACAAAATCCCATTCTTTTGGTCTAGAAGGTCGACTCATAGAGTGTGGTAAATATTTATCAATAGGTATGACACACTATTAAAACCTATGAAAAATAAGTAAATCAAACATATTGTGTATCATAAGAATCTCATGAAAGAAAGTATACCCAATATGATATGTGATATATCTGTACAAACCTTGAGCTCTGTGATGAGTTTTAAATTCGTAGCTGTTATATCTGAATAATATTTCTTCATTTCTGTGAATGTCTTTTCATTATTAGCCATGATGGTGGACAAGAACTTGTTCTTCTTCTCTTCTTGAGCAACAAGTTCTGTTTTTCTCTTCAGTTCGAGCTGGTTTTGAAGAGCTTTAAGTCTCTTCACTGATTTAGCTTCCATCGCAGCAGCCTCGGATTCAAATTCACAGCGTAAAGCATCTAGGGCTTTGCTATTTTCCTGGAAAGATAAAGATATTGTGTTGTTTCATCAGCATCTAGTAGGTAACTTAAATTCTGAACCCATGCTACAACAGAGTATGACCAAAGCATGAAAGAAGGAGAGAAAACGTCAACCGGACTTCCTTTCCATCACAGTTTGCTGTTCCAGCTGGGAGAAGTATCTACAAAAACACACACACAACTGACAAGTTTGGCTGTGGGCCATTGTGTAAAGGATGTATGTTACTTTTTTCTGGATACCTTCCCACCATTACCATCATTTCCCAATAGCTTTACTTCATCCTTCAGCCCCTTAAGACGACCAACCAGTTACCTACCAAACATGGAACCACAGTCACGCAGTAAGTGGCTATTTTGTTGTAATTTCTACTTTTATGTTATGGCACTAACTTTACCAAATAAACCCTACTTGATGCATTCCACTAAATACTATGCAACACATAACCCAAGTATAGACCACAGATGTTGACTAGATTCCAAGTAATACATAACAACACAGTAATGGTCTCCAAAATGCATGCATATGACAGCTTAAGAGTTCAAGTGCCAGTTATCTCAGTTACTTCAGTTTTGAACTGGTAAATGTAGACTGTTCAACTGCATGACTACAAATTCTTGCAAGTACTGTAATCGTTACCAGTTACTATACAGAGCATTTGTTTTGTGTTCCTCTCACCCATTTCAACTGGCACATACCTAAGGGCCACAAGCAGGAACAAATTAAATTTTCTCAGTATGTTAGGTAAGGTTTTTCTCCATTTGGAGTCTCAATCATCTTGTTCAACTACAGTTTTACTAATTAAAGCCACAATCAAACCAGTTCACCACCTCTGATCAGGTGTAAAGTACTCGTAAAAGAAGTTTGTATTAAAACATTTATTTGTATTTTTTGGGCAAGTCACCAATTAACTTCGATGTAATTTCTAAAAGTTGAATGCACCTGGTAATGGAGTTAACGATAGTTACACAGTTTTACTAAACATTATAACCAATTGTAATCTTTATGAGATAAATTTTCAAGTGTGCTTGCTTTCTGATATAATTAACTGCCTGTAAAAAGACTACAAAGCATTACTTCCTGTGAGTTTTTCTGTTTAATGAGGAAAAACCCTTCCCTAAAATATAAAATAAACTTGAGATTAACAGTGGTCATTCTGTATTATGTTACTGTATTACAGTACTGTAAAAATGCTTACCACTTTCATATTAGCTATGATTGCTAAATAGTTGTTTTCAGTTTCCCTCAACTGAGTTCTTAGATCTTCCCTTTCCTGTGCAATACGGTTCTCCTCTGTTACAGAGTCTTGATGTAGATTCAGTAATGCCTGCTCACTTTCAACCTGTACAACGAAATATGATTTCAGATTACCTTAATTACATTCAAGAGCTTTTAGACAAAATTATAAGCAGAGTAAAAAACTATACTGGTTAACACAGTAGTACTGTACTCTATATGACAAAATATTAAAATAATTGTGGGAAAAGGCAGTCTCTGCAGTGCTGTACTGGAAAACTCACACTCACACATACCAAGTTATTATAAACAAATGCAGATGATTAAATTTTCATGAAATAAAGCTGAAGATCTTCACTCAAGTAAATATGGTTATTTTTTGAAGAACAAAGCAGATCTTAACAATAAAATAGCAACGAATACCCTGTATGTTAATCCAGGCACCTGTACTTAAAGTACTGTATATTAAAATAATAAACATCATTCACATAATTTTTATTAAAATAATAAAAATTATGTAAAATACTAAGTGACGGGAACATGGCAGTGATTATTTTGTAATCATTAATAAACAGAAAGTAGTATTTAGTACGTAAGTTCCATCATAGTAAGTGAAATTACTGTGCGTAGAAAGAAATACATTACAGTATACTGAAAATAATACGTCAAAAAGATCTTTCTCATCAAAGTCCTTTATTTACCAAGTAGTTTATTTGTTAGTTGGTAGTTTTCATCTATTTATCTTCAACAGCATTACATCTCATCAAGCAGCCTTCTGATAGTGTTCCAGACCTTTTTAATGTAGAATTTTCAGGATCTACTGAATATAAGCACTGCATATGCATTTGTGGAAATATAATTACATAATAGCCATTGAATCAGTGTAGTTTAAGCACAAAATGGGAGATTGTAATGGTTACTTTTTTATGATAGCATATAGTGTGACCAAGGTCTTTCCACACCTGTTTACAGATAGAGACTGACAATTTCTTGTTTTCTCTTAAGCATCTAATGCACATTACCTGTAACTGTGTACTAAGTGCATTTTCATATTCATGAAAGCCTATAGTATGACCATGGTCCTTCTGCACCTGTACTAAAAGGATATGCTGTTTACAGATGGAGAATAACAATTTCTCGTTTTCTCTTAAAGCATCTAATGTACATTACCTGTAACTGTGTCAGCGTATTTTCATGAGTGAACATAAGGTGTTTCATCTTCTGCTGATACACATTAATTTCTTGTTGGTGTTTCTCTTCTGCATCTGCAATTTCTACATCTTTGTGCCTGTAATGAGATTCAGTGGTATACAGCTGAAATGAGGGCTAAAACCTAATGCTAACTGAACTTTCAATTTAAACAGAAGTCAGCTCAAGCTTAGTAAACTGCTTAGTTAAAGGTCCATACAGGAAAGATTAATTGCAAAAATGCAAAAATATTATGAAATTTTCTTCAACATATTTGAAATAATGCAATGCAAAAGGTTGTAATTCAATAGTGTAACAGTGCATTATAGAGACAGATTGCCTCAACCTCTACCAGTAATAAGCATAATTTATTTATAACACCAATACATCCTAAGTGGCACATGTTCTTTTGGATTCCAAGGCAACTAAATAATGATACAAAAGCTCAAACTTCTCAAGTTTCATATTAGAGTAATTAAATACAAGCCATAAAAATTTTTATAAAATAAAAATACATGCTGTAGGGTATTTAGAAATGATTTGTACTATACTGCAATATACCTTAATCACCACTGTATGGTTTAGCAGTACAGTACAATATACTAAGGATCATCTCTATCTAAAATCTTGCAAGTTTACAAAACTATGCAAAGTTATATGTAGTTGAATGCTAACTTTTATTCACTTTAGCTGGTTTTCAATTACTGTACAGTTGACCAGTTTGGTACAGTGTTCCATTTGAATTATCTGCCATGAAAGAGCTTTTAACAGTTGAACTAACTGCCACCACAAAGAGATAGAAAAGAAACATTAAAGAGCAGTTCTGTACACTCACCTTAATTCTGAGCGAAGATTTTCCAGATTTTCAGCAGCAACTTGCCAAAGTCTTTGGACACGCTCCAGTTCTGTTTGGACATAGTTACGTTCTTCTCTCTCTCTTTCCAGCTCATTTCGAAGCCTGTCAATATTTTACCTTGATTATGGATGAGCTATTAAAATCATTTTACTGTCATATATTACAGTACTTATGTATTTCATGTATTTTGCAAGTCAGAAAAAGTTCAATACTAACATTAACTACAGTTCATGAAAGCTTGTAAATTTCTTCTCAAACCTCTTACCTGATCACATGTCCTTCCAGCTGCTCCTTGCTCATAGAGCTGATTGGAATGCCATCAATCAATGCTTGGGCTCTCCCACTTCCAGCTTTCTTACCTCCTTTCCCTTTACCTTTGTCACCTTTTTTCTTTGGTGGCTGGAAAAAGAATATCATAAGACACATCATCAGAACAGTATATAGTACTGTACTGGAAAATCTTTTCTCTTAGTGCAACAAAAACTTTATGTAGATATTATTATGATCTCTAATTTCACATGGTGTTTCCATAGTATAAGTATTCCCCTCAACATTTGGAAACTGCATACCCTACTTAAACCTCATCTGACCTAAAAACATATACAGTGCCTGTCTCTTTAATCCATTCCATGTGAGAGATTAATTTGCCATACCTAACCTGTCACAGGATGGCTCAAAACTAAAAGTAAAAAACATTTTTATTAGCCTACAGCAGTTGACTACCTGAGCAAAGTTTAAATGAAAAGGTTGATTACTAGTGACCTACTCTAGCATTAAGTACCCAGAAGACATACTAAAGTCCCAATTTGCAAATGTTAAATCTGTAAAAATTCTTGTTTTGCAAATCCAGCGGCTAAGGCTTGTCATGGTGTTTGCCTTTAGGCAAGTTTTTAGATGGGAATTATTTTTTGCACTGGTTTCTTTTAATATCATCTGTTTGTATAAGACAGTGCCCCCTCTTTCCCAGCGAAGTTGGACACAGCATCTTCGATTAAGTTAGAGTAAGGGTGGCTATGTTATTTGTACAACACACACCACTGACTTGTTTTGGCTAAGATTAAGGGTGGTCAACGGAATAACTGAAGATCCAACAGCCAGGTAGGACCTAGAATCCTATATTAGGTTTGGTTGGGAAGAATTAGGATGTAGGCCTATTGATGTAAATATTTTGGCCACATTTTTAAGGTCGTTTTTTTAGTAATCGTTACCGATTACATACATGAACCATATATTTGTCCTGCCGTCTCTTTTATGTGTGTGTGTTTCTTTTAATGTTTAACCATTCATGGTAATACAAATCACTAGCTTTCATTTTCCCAACCTAAAAATCTGAGTTTACCACTGTCCTCGCTCCATATAATCATTAAATTTGAGAGTAGAGAAAGAAACAAAAAGTCTGATTTGATCAAAACACAAGATAAAATGCAGGAAAATTGCCTATATTGTCTCTGTGCTTGGAGAGAAATTGCTTTATCATATTGCCCAACAAACTACTGCAGTGTATGCATAAAATCAGGCATAATTACCATCTTTATATATGATGGTTTGCGACGAATAAAACTACGGAATTGCACACACTTCGAGATCAACAGATTGTTGACATCAGGGTAGCGTTACCATGGCAACCGACACGCCGCTTAGCACAGGCGTAGCAGATGTGGAAATAATACATCGATAGCAAAACCATTGCGGCAAACTAATTTGCCTAGCCATCGTGCATTATACGTAGTTAAGCATTTTCTTAGATCTTCACTAATCTTACGAAAGCGTTTTTCATAGCATTGAAATTGTTATAATTAACAAAACTAAGTCTACTTTTAGATGAATTAGATGTGTGTGTGTGTGTATGCTTTTCAAAACACGTAATTATGAGTAACTAGGTTTTCACGCGTAACGTACAGTGAACTAAATGAAATACGGAATTTATAATTTCTAACGAGAGAGAGAGAGAGAGAGAGAGAGAGAGAGAGAGAGAGAGAGAGAGAATCAATCTTTCTGGGAAAGGGTGGGGATTCCCGTGAAATGACTGGTGGGTAGGGCTGTTAGGAGCTTGGACAGTGGCTTAACAAAAAGAATAAGATGCACCTCTAAAACTATGGACTTGAAGGAAGTTCTCGTAATGTCTTCGTTAAATAAAACATCATTAAAGAAAGTGTGATTCTCCGATTATCGTTCTGCCTCCATGTCATTAAGAAGTGGGAAGTGGCTGTCATGAGGAAGTTAAAAAAAGTATAGTGAACCAAAATTTATGCACCTGGATAAATCTTGTCGATAAAATCATGAGATGAGAAGCGAGGTTTTTGGCCTAACATTTCATAACTTTCAGATACTTAAGCCAATCTAAGCTTTACCAGATGATTCATTAGGTGGTCTTAACCAAAAGAACTGACAAATATATGAGAAGATTCAGTAAAGTATATCAACAGATTTTAATCTCTATAAAATGGGCGCCAAATGTGATGAAGACAAGGCTGGCATAGATGCTGGGGAAACTTGCATAGGCATGGAGAAAGTTTTATAGACCAATAACGGAAAAAACATAGATTTTAGAGGGAGATACTATAAGGCCCTAAGTTTTAATTTTCGGAGACATGGACTACAAAAGCATAAGCTTGAATTTAGTGAGACATGTTATAGAGGAAAACGCCCAAGCTTACAAGGCAGATGCTATGAGGGCATAAGCTTATATGTGCTGAGTCAAACTATTAAGAAAAAGGCTTAAATTTACATAGTTTGGGATTATAACGGCATAAGCTAGAACTTGCAGGGACAAGCTGCTAAGGAAAATTCTTAAGCCTATGGAGGCAGATATTATAGACATAACCTAGAATTTACACACACACCACTAAGGCGAACGTCTAAACTTGCAGAGGTGAGGGGGGGAGGGTATTGACATAAGCTTGAATTGCCTCCAGACTAATGGGAAAAACTTAAACATTCAGACGGATTTTAAGGCAAAATCTTGATTTTACAAAGACGGGTTACTGATAAAAGTTTAAACTTAAAGAACAGACCTTAACTTACATAAGCAGGGCCCCCGAAGGATGAGGTCCAGCCTTACTGAGACTATGGCTATGGCTACCTAGCGATTTGCTTAGACCTATAAAAAAAATACATAGGTAAGAATGGCCGAAGACTAAGCTTAGACGATAAGGCTGAAGGAGCAGATGGCATGCGAGTTGAGTATTCCCTATGACAACTGTCTGAACTCTGAAATTTTTTATAACAATAAAATGAATTTGCCCCGACGCGCAAGGAAGTGTATATTTCATGTGTATGCCGCTATAAAAGCCTTTAATGAGGTAGTAAATTGTTTCTATTAGTACAGAGAGAGAGAGAGAGAGAGAGAGAGAACTGAATGTTGTGAAAACTTCTTTGAAGTTGCTAGCGACAACCTCTTAACTACCGTGTCACCAAAGTAAACACTGGAAAAATGCGAGTCGACGAAAGGAAGAAGACTTCAGAGTCAGTCAACTGAGTCAACTTCGTTCAGTCGGGGCTTTGGGGCCGTGGAGGGAGGTGGGTGTGTTATCCGCTCTCTACTGGCAGGTATGACTGTGAGTTATTTGAACAATATTTACTGCACACATCAACGGAATTTTGTTTACACATTCGACTTACCTACGGTGAAAACTCTCCCCAGACAATTTAGCGGATAAATTTTTTGCAAGACGTTTAAACCAGCGATTCGCTCTTTAGTTTTGGCCCTTTTAAATGATTCGTAATTTGTTTTACCGGTTTTGTTATTTGAAATTTAATTAATCAGATAACGGTTCCATTAGGCTGATTGGTCTCGTTCCGATTAAGCATATGCTTTTATTAGATATTAGTATTTTAAGTATGATGGGACATTTTGCTTTAGACAAAGGTACACTTGCATGGAAACATCGTGAAGTTTAATAAGATGTTAGTAATGTTCTTATATCAGTATCCTATGTAAACGCCACCGCTTTTGTTTATCCATGTAGTAATGAAGCCACGGTAAAAGGCTGTCCAAGCAACCATCCCTTAATGGAAAATGTGGCGAGTATTGAATTTACAGTGAATTTAGCCCATCCGGTGCATGCTTTGGAAAAAAAAGTGTAATTTACATTCTTCACAGGTCAGTGTGTTCAGTGACGGTTGTTAGTGAAAAAAAAAATGAGTATTCGTCTGCATGTAAACTTGGCTTGAAGGCAAAACTAACATGGGTTTTTCTACAATGTAAACAGCTGCTTGGAAAGGAGTGTATGTACATGTAGGCAAGCGCTTGTTGGCAAAATTTCTACGTGTATTTATGTACTTACATCGAATGCAAGATATCCGTTAATATTGATGTACCTAACAGAATCAGTTACTTAAGTCCAAGACTTCCATGAGTTACTTCGTAGGCAGAACTGCCGTGAGTATTTAGTATCTTTGTAGGCCTAAACAGTTGCTGCGAAGGCAAGACTCCAAAGATTATTCGTCTATGTGTAGGCCAAAACAGTTGTTGGTAGGCAAGACTTCCATGATTATTCGTCTACGTGTAGGCCTAAACGTTGCTGGGAAGACCAGACTTCCATGATTATTCGTCTACGTGTAGGCCTAAACAGTTGCTGCGAAGGCCAGACTTCCATGATTATTCTTCGTATCCATGTAGGTCTAAACAGTTGCTTCGAAGGCAAGACTTCTATGCAGTTACTTCGTAAATAAGACTTCCAAGTTTATTTTAGTATTGTCAGCTGAGGTACTATGAACACCAGAAGAGTTAGAAGGCTCAGACCTGATTGGATTAGAAGTAAGAGAAGGGAGGCTGGAGTTGTAAGTGGAGATTTTTGGAGGTAGAGCACATGACAGACAGACTGCCGAAATTTCACAAAGGCCCTTTGTGTCACATGGTTTTTGGGGTGATTTACACACACACACACACACACACACACACACACACATATGAGCATCATGTGCCCATCGATCAGGTTCAGTAATTTAGCTTTAATGTTTGTTGAATTTCGAAACGAGCTTCAAGGTGCCATTCATTAAGTTGTAGAAAATATGAATGTGGAAAAAACATAAAAATTAATAAAACTATATGACCATGCGCTTCTTCACCTAAAATATTTCAAATAACCGGAAAGAATGTAGAAGATTTTTAAACTATTTTATAACAAAATATGTTCAAATTGGACGAAAGTTGTTCGTCCATTTCAAGATTCATAGTCGGCGTTTGCTGGGAAAGAAATAATAGAATGTGTTCATGGGATCGGTGGGGAAGGATGGAGGTTGGGGGTGGCGAGCAGTGCAATGGC